>NC_064290.1:2584519-2805334 GCF_019186545.1 Solanum stenotomum | reverse complement strand
TGATTTATTATATTATATTATTATATATTATATTATATTATATATATATATATTATATTTATTTTCTACTATATAATAAAAGGGAGTTTATGTATATATTATATTATATTATATTATATATTATATAAACTCCCTTAGAAAATAAATATATATTATATAGTAGAAAAAATGATTTATTATATTATATTATTATATTATGTATTATATAGGGAGTTTATGATGGGCCATTCAAATGTCCCATCATAAACTCCCTCTTATATATAAGTAGAATGTAGCCATTATATTTTTTTTAATAGTTGGTTTGCTTACTTATTACATCAATTTTAATTCAATAACTTCTTTATTGAAAATCTAATATTTAATAATGATAAAAAATCGATTGGTCTAATATTTGGAAGGGATGCTATCTTAGGCCTGAATTAAGAAGATCTCTCATATATATGATTTATTTACACATTTTGAAATTGAAATGATACAAGACAAGCTCCAATTTGTGTAAAGTCATCCTCACTTTTTTTTTCCTTTTGTTTAAAAAAAGTATTGTCTATGTGAAAAGAGAAAGAAAAGAGAAAATCATATATATTTCAAATGAAGGTATGTACAAAATATATTTATCCATTTTAATAGTGGAAATTTGAATAATGAATGAGAGATGTACAAGATTGGATTTCAATTTTCACCAATTGAGAAACGTTACTGTGAGTCACGTTTTAGCTGTAAAATGTGCTTCAGAGTAACGAATTATAAAACGTTACTGACAATAACGTTTTATGTCTGTTTACTTTGTCAGATTTTTGTCTTTTTGTTATTCTTTTTTTTAAATAAAATATAACCTAAAACGTTACTGTGAACTACGTTTATACTAGTTTTGTAAAAATTTAAAAAACGTATTATTTTGATAAATTAATTTTTATAATAGCTTACTTTGGTCAAAAATTCAGCTAGTTAGCTCCTCCATATTACATGTTGTTTTCTCCCATTAAGATAACTTTTTGTTTCTGTTTCTGCAATTGCATCCATCAATGAGTCAAGTGTAAACCCTACCTGGTTCTTTTTACTTTCAACTTATTATCTTAATGAAAAGCTCTTATATATAGCTATACAAATAGTGAAGCATGGTTTAAAATTATTACAAGGTTAAAAAATCTTAGAAAACCATAATTACGATACACACTTGAATCATAAGAGAGACTTCAAAAATGCAAACATTTGTCTTGCTTCCACGTTTTGAGCCTGTAACTTATAGATCACACAGAGATAATCTTACTATTGTTCCAAACAGATGCGGGGAGTTCGAGCCCACAACTCTAGAGTGAAAAGTATTTTCACGGTCACTTCTTTTATCACTGAATTATCAATTAATTTTATTATGTTTTCACAAGTTAATATACATATATAGTTAGGGGCACCCATTATTATGCTCGAACACCCATTAACCTTGTCTCGAAATACATATATCTATGTAGAAATTAAGAGGTATTTGTATAAAATTAACATAGAGCACCCAATGAACAAATAATTTGATTGGTCCATTGGCTTTTGGGTGGGTACTTAAGGTTCTTTTAGTGTTGTTGAGCTCGGGTTTGAATCTCACTTCAGGTTTGAATTTCACTATTAATAAGTCTTTTTTGTATTTTTGATTCGGCCACTTTTGGAGCACCCACAACCTTAAAATCCCAGATCCATCACTGTATATAGTTATGTAAAAAAACTGCCTCGCCCTCGCCATTGTTTAATGAGAATGGATAAGAGACTGGTATATTACCTCCAAAGACAATGAATGACAAGTTGACATTAATTTGGTGGTCCAGTGTTTGTAACATATCATAGATCAGAAATCACTTCTGAATCTGATTATTTTTATTTGTTCATCGAGATCTTGACATTTTATCCCTTCAGCTAATGAAAATTTCATTCATCCTATAATAATAGTTTGTAACCATCGATGATATGTATATATGAAATATAATAATATACATTGATTATATACAGTACACTGATTAAAACATTTAAAAATATTAAAGATCAAAATTATTCATTATTATAAGTTTTGTTTGCGTAGTATAAAATTTCTTATTCATGTGATCAAAAATATGAAGAATTTTTGGATAGTTAAATTGTTGAGTATAACTCTAATTTTCCCTTTCATACTTAGGCCCAAGTAGAGGTGGGTGGTGGTAGCAGTTTGGTACAGGTATACTGGGCTTTTCTTTCCCTTGGGCCTGATGGAGACCAAAAACCAAGAAAAATAAAAGGGAAAATTTTCAAAACAGCAATATTTTAGCTTTAAGTGGGACTCCTTAGCAACATTTTTATTATTTATTAAAAATGTCATTATTTTAGTTTGTTAAGGGATTAATTATGTATTTATTTTATTTGGCTTAAGTCATATACGACCCCTTAAAGTTGTTCGCATATTTCAGTTAAACACCTTAACTTAGGTTAGTACCTATTGAGCACTTTAATCTTAACAAATTTATATCTATTAAACACAAAATGAAAATCTGGTGAAAGACGTAAGTGCGTGTCTCTCAAACACAAATACATAGCAGATAGACCAATAAAATGATGACACGTGGCAATTAGATAATAAAAGAATTAAAAAAAACAACAAATTAAGTCCAATCAACCCACGTCCATTCCTACCCTGCCCCCGCCCCCGCCCCTCTTCTTCGTCAAAATTTGCTGCTATTTCAAAGTTTTTCACCATTTTGGATTTCTAATCACTTACTACCATAATTATCTAATAAAAAATAACAATTTTTGCTGAAAAAAATAATCAATTTATATTAATTTTATCAAAAAAATGGAACTTTAAAAAAAATGTAAAAGAAGAATAAAAAAGGGTTAGAGAAAGAGAGGCAGACGTTTAGAGGGTGGTGTAGTGAAGAAGTGACGAAGAAGATAGAGGTTTTCCATTTTATTTTTTATAAGTTTTTTAAAAAATAAGTTGAAAAATAAATAAATAAAATATAATTTTTAATTGCTATACGCGCTCGAGGAGTGTGAAACACACTTTTTTTGCCATGTCAGCATTTTATGTCTAAGAGGAATGATTTTTGAATAAATAAAGTGTTCAATAGGTAAAAGCCCAAGTTGAGGTGTCCAAGTGAAATATGTGGACAATTTTGGGTGGCCATAGATGACTTAAGCCATTTTATTTTGACTAATTTGAAAGAATACAAATAATTAATAACAAAATAGAGAAAATCATGGAACAAAAAATATTCAAAAAAGGTTAAAAAGATTTTAAATATAAATTAGTTACGTTTTAAAAAGAGCATAAATAGTCATCTTTCTGTCGAGCGTTTTTTTGCTTTCTTCCTAAGAAGATCAATTTTTTTTAAAAAAATAATTTAGTTTGTCTTCCGAATCATTCATCGGATAACTTCCAAAGCTTCTTCAAGTCGAATACGACATATTTTTGAAACAAAATTTTTCAAAATTGACGGCTATAAATTTGTTGCATCCAGTGAACAATCGAAAAACAATCAAGTATTTTTTTTGACTTTTTTATTTGTTTGGCTGAGATATTCGTATATGTTGAGTACAAGAGTGTTTTTTTTTATATTGAATCAATGAAATCTTTGTATGTATTGGGATTTATAGTTTTGTATCCAAATTATGATGTATAACGAATGAAATTATTATTTTTTAGTTTAGTAGCTATTTTTTTCTATTTGAATGCATATAATAATTTGTATCTCATTAAGTTAATGTAACTAATCGATAATTAACTATATGTTGAATACAACAATATATGAATACAAAAGTGAGATGAAAATACAAAGTTATAAATACAAAGTGAGATTGAATATAAAGTTGTGAATACAAAAGAAATACTTTCTTCATTTGAAATACAAAGTGATTTTGAAAGGTAAAATACAAACTAATCGATCATGAACTATATATGTTGAATACAACAATATATGAATACAAAAGTGAGATGAAAATACAAAGTGAGATTGAATATAATGTTGTGAATACAAAAGAAATACTTTCTCCATTTGAAATACAAAGTGACTTTGAAAGGTAAAATACAAACTAATCGATCATGAACTATATGTTGAATACAACAATATATGAATACAAAAGTGAGATGAAAATTCAAAGTGAGATTGAATATAAAATTGTGAATACAAAAGAAATACTCTCGTTCATTTGAAATACAAAGTGAATTTGAAAGGTAAAGTAAGCACATAAAATACAAAAAACTTGTTGGTATACAATTAGGTTGAATACAAAACAAAAGAGAAATACAAACTTGTTCACATATAAATTGAGATTGAAATATAGAATGAATACCCAATAAAATACAAAATTGTTAGCATATAGTTAGAATGAATACAAATTAAGAAGGAAATACAAACATGTTGGTATACTAATTGAGATTGAAATACAATGTAAAAACAAAAAATGTGAAACTTTTTGATATATAGATAGAATGAATACAGTCAGCCCAATAAGCTCCTCAATTTAAACTATTTTTTTCAGCTATATTCTCCATAACACAAGTTGTAATTCAAACTCTTTTTTTCCGAATAAAGTAAAACTTTTTGTGAGTCATGTTGTATTCTCTTGCCGTCCCACTCTTATATCTCAACATGTTTGATGAAATGTACAATTCATCCAAAAAACTGTTACAACCCAACTAATATATTAGGTCCATATAAACTATTATGGAAGTCCAAAGGTACGTTTGAAATATATATTATAAGAACTTATGCCTCAAGTTGTCTCTCAACTCATGTAAAATATTCATGGGTCACTAGCAGCAAGTAGCCACAAATACACAGAGCAATAACTCCGTAATATGTAAAATATCATAACTATTTGATGAATATCTAAACAAANGAGTAACACAAGTTGTAATTCAAACTCTTTTTTTCCGAATAAAGTAAAACTTTTTGTGAGTCATGTTGTATTCTCTTGCCGTCCCACTCTTATATCTCAACATGTTTGATGAAATGTACAATTCATCCAAAAAACTGTTACAACCCAACTAATATATTAGGTCCATATAAACTATTATGGAAGTCCAAAGGTACGTTTGAAATATATATTATAAGAACTTATGCCTCAAGTTGTCTCTCAACTCATGTAAAATATTCATGGGTCACTAGCAGCAAGTAGCCACAAATACACAGAGCAATAACTCCGTAATATGTAAAATATCATAACTATTTGATGAATATCTAAACAAAATCACATAAAAATTAGAAAATTCGACTGTAAATCTGTAATATATAGAATCGGGGATTTAAACATCAAATCAAAATAAATCAAAATAGATAATGGAAATTACCTTGCCAATCGAGAAATTTGCTTGAATTAATAAAGAGATATTGTTTAACAATAGAGAAAATTTCTTGATGAACAATAATTGAGCACCTTGAAGAAAGATAATCTAGAAACGTGGAAGGAGGGGAAGAAACGTGAATGGTCAAGAAGGTTAATGGGTATTGGTTTAATTTATTTTTTCTTTTTAAACGGTTATTGGTATATAATTTGGCCCAATATAGAACTCTTTCCATAAATAATATTAATTTTAAATACTAAAATCTGAATACATATTATTTTATAAAAATATTGTCATTCTGCCATTTTAAATAAATATTTTGAAGTGTTGTTATTTTAACTAATTATGTTAGTTATTATGACTTAATTGCTAATTTAAAATGATAATAATGAAAAAGGGAAAATGGGAACTTTCGCAAATAGCCACTATACTAAACTTAAGGAAAAATCACCCCACATATATATTTAAGGGGTAATATTACGAGTTTTAAATCTACTTTTAAAATATTATTGCTTATATAACATTTTAATTGCGGGTTATAACAGATCAGTTTTTATTTTAATTTCACTTTATTAGATAATTAATATTTTATAATATATTTTAATTATTAGGTGATATAATTAAAGAATCAATCATAATTATCTGTTACCCATTTTTAGGGATTTACCTTGATTCTTGTATTTGTTTTACTGTCACTCTTCAAACCCCACCTCCCAACCACCACATTTCTTCTATTCTTCTCACACACCATAACAACACCCCATCACCCCCACGTTTAAAACTTAAACATTTCTCTCACCTGTTCATTCATCTTCCTTAGAAATCGTAAAGCATCTCTCTATCACCATAATCTGATATCTTCATTCTACAATCAAAAGAAAGGTCAAATCTGTGAAAATAATGTAGAAGAAATTTGAGCATACTCCTAGAAAGAGCCCTAGATTAGTCGAAATGAGTTATACTATTGAAATTGAGGCTCCAACTTTTAACATATTGACTCAATCGCCGCCGACCAACAAGAATGCAAGTTCGGCGAGAAAGGTCCACTAAAGAAGAAACAAATTCCAAAAAAGAAGAAGAAAAGAGAAGCAAAGAAAATTGCAAGTCCTCCAAATCAAAAGGAACAAAAGAGAAAAGGGAAAATGGTGGAACCCCCTTCAAATTCAGACTCAGATTTTGTAAGCGAGATTTAAAAAAATAAAAAATAAAAAAATCAACAAATATTGAATTGTGTCAGTCATCAAAACCCTCTAAAAGAAGAGCACAAAGAAAGATGACTCGAAAATTTCAATTTCAAAAAAAGGCCAAAAAGTTGCTAGATTATTTTAGCAATTATTCAATTTAGTAGGATTTTAAAAAAAAAATTGTTTCTTCATGCATATGATTCTGGTATGAAATTTGTTTAATGTTGGCATGAAATTGAAATGATCTATGCATCTATATGTATATTCATTGTCATGTTTTTTTACATGTTTTTTTTAATTTTTGATTGATATATATTTATTTTTGCTACAGTTTTTTGCAACATTACAATATGCACTGTTTTACATTTCAAATTTATTTCTTTTAGTAATTTGTTCCAGTTGGATATCAACTTCATACAATTTTATTTTTAATTTGTCAAAAGTTTTCAAGTTGGATATCAAGTTTATACAATTTGGATATCAACATTAGCCAAATTTTTATTAGACTTTAATCTTGAAAAACACATCATAAACATAGTACACCACAATTGTATACATTGTTACACTTAAGCTTTTCAAATAGATATCAAATGAACAACACATTACCTAATTTTACGTTTTGTTTCTTATAATTTTTTAGTGGGATATCGATGGTATACAAAATGCATACCAATTGGATACATCATTAAATAGTTTTAGTTTGGATAACTTGGTTTGAAATCTTAAATACATCTTAATGTTTCTATTTTTGCAATGCGATATCAGTTCGAAATCAAATGGACACAAATTAAAATTACATGAAATATATTATGTTATCTTACATTGTATCTAATTGATCTCCAAATTGAAAAATAAGAATGACATTAAATTGGTATCTAATTTGTATAAATCTGAGAAGAATAAAGCTGACAATGTAAAACAGTGATCATTTTATATATATTATATCCACCTCAATTACATCTTGTTTTATAATTTTTTCAAGTCGGACATCAGGTGGATACCAAAAGGATACCAATTGAAAATTACACTAACTAGTATCTATATGACTTCAATTGCATACCAAATGGATACCAATTGCATACCAGCATTACTTAATCAATTGTTCACTATATATTTGAAAAACAATGAACAATTGATTAAGTAATGTTGGTATATTGGCTTACATTGTATCAACTTGGTGTCCAAATTGAAAAATAAGAATGACATTAAATTGGTATCGTATACATTTGGTATTTTAACTTGAGAATTTAAGATAAACATTAAAAAATAAAAAATGTATGAAGTTGGTATCCATCTTGTACAAATCTGGGAAGAATGAAGCTGACAATGTAAAACTGTGACCATTTTATATTGTATCCACCTCAATTACATCTAGTTTTATATTTTTTTCAAGTTGGACACTAAGTGGATACCAAAAGAATACTAATTGAAAATCACAATAAATTAGTATTTGTTTGACTTCAATTGCATACCAACATTACTTAATAAATTGTTCACTATATATTTGAAATACAATGAATACATAAAAACATATTTTACAGTACTCATAATAAATGTTCTAAAATTATAATTCGTTAGTAAAAGATAAAATAAATCAAAACATGAGTCTGCCACAATTATAAATTATGACTTTTTTGTTGTGCAGGGTAATTTGAACACGTCTTCCTGTTGTGGCCCTCTCGACGACATGTATTGCATGTAACTTTAGATCTCTTGAATTTCACATCAACAAACCCCTTCCAACGTTCAAGTTTATTCACACATTTCATACCTATTTCATGCCAAAATTCATCAATTATTCATACTAGGATCATGCCACTATAATACCAAAATAATTTCATTTCTACGTATTAATTGTCATTTATTAAATACACAATATACCAAATTCATTACATTATTATTCCCAAATTCATTCCAATATAATGCCAAAAAAATAATCAATCATACCAGAATTGTACCAAAAAACATTATAAATTGCCATACATGTCTTTTATAAGTAGTATACAAATTTCAAAAAAAAATATTATGTAATTTTTTTATCCATAAACATACCCAAAAAATGATATTTGATTCAAAAAAATAATGAACAAATTAAATGTTCAAAATGTAACATTATACTTTTAAAAAATGTCATAATTAAAATTATTATACATAACAAAAAATCAGAAATCAGTATACAAATTTCAAACAATTTTTATGCACACTTTTCATATTTATTGGATGCCAAAATCATACCTATTTCATGCCATAAGTCATTACTTATTCATACCAGAATCGCGCCACTAGAATAAATAATTCCAGAATCGTACCAACATGATATAACTAGTATATCAATTTCAAACAAATTTTATGTAATCTTAAATCAGAAACACACAAAAACAAAATGAATGTTCATATCAAAATCTAACAGTATATAAAACAAAAAAAACACCTTAATTAAAATTATTGTACACAGAGGAAATCTTAAAAAAAATTCCAGTTTGAATGTTCATAATTTTTGTTACAATTTGTTACCAATACAAATAAAATATCTGAAAGAACACTAATTAACCTGAAGGATTCTATCTACCTCCATTATTTATTAATGCTGATAAGAAACCACCGATTACAAGAAAATGAAGATTATTGAATAAAAACGAATAGAAATTAGACGAGAATGACGACTAACCAGTGAAAATATTGAGAAGATTGAGAAATGTTTGAAGAAAAGAAAAGAAATTTGTTCCAAAATGCCAATAACTGCTTTGAGCTAAACAAGGAAAATAAATATTCCTTTGTTATGACTCTTCTATTTTTATGTCTCTTATTAATTATCATTAATATTTTCAAATTATTTACTACTAAAATATCCGTTTTTACCTTATTTATTTTTCACACTAATTTATTTTTACTGTTATTTTAAATTATTTTTTGTTTTAGTAAAATGTTATAACTAAAATTCTGGAAAAAAAAACAAAGAGAGAGAAACTTTGAACAAAATTAATAAAATATGATTTTTTAATTAATGTTAACAGATTAGAGTGAAATAAGAAAAATAAATATTCCTAATTAGTCTGAATCTCCTAAATTTATGCTAATTAACAATTATCAGCAATGAATTCAAAAATAATTAATACACCTTTATCCGTTTTTTATCTTCTTCTTTTTTTTTTCAAAATCGATTTGTTTTCCTTTTTTGTCTTTCTTTTTTTCAAAACTGAGTTTCTACAATTAATTAAAAAAACTTTTTTTTTTTATAAACTGTTACAACCTAAAATTTTTTATTGTTACAAATTGAAAGTTTTATTCTATTGCTATAACTTTAAGATATTAGTCTTATAAATGTCATTTATAAATTTTTCACTAAACTTAATTATGCTCCATAGCTATAGTTTGCATAATTACGGGATATAGCTATAATTAAGTTGCCTCGTCTGTATAATTCGCGGATTTGTATAATTCGCAGGNGAGTGAAATAAGGAAAATAAATATTCCTAATTAGTCTGAATCTCCTAAATTTATGCTAATTAACAATTATCAGCAATGAATTCAAAAATAATTAATACACATTTATCCATTTTTTATCTTCTTTTTTTTTTTTTCAAAATCGATTTGTTTTCCTTTTTTGTCTTTCTTTTTTTCAAAATTGAGTTTCTACAATTAATTAAAAAAACTTTTTTTTTTTTATAAACTGTTACAACCTGAAATTTTTTATTGTAACAAATTGAAAGTTTTATTCTATTGCTATAACTTTAAGATATTAGTCTTATAAATGTCATTTATAAATTTTTCACTAAACTTAATTATGCTCCATAGCTATAGTTTGCATAATTACGGGATATAGCTATAATTAAGTTGCCTCGTCTGTATAATTCGCGGATTTGTATAATTCGCAGGTACATTTGTATAATTCAGTTATTTTGGTATAAACTCGAAATAACGAATTTATACAATTACAAACAAAAGAAGTGTAAACAGTTATACAAATTATATTATACAAATCCCGTGTCTTCTTATTTATTGTTGAAATTACTATATTTTTTCCGTTTAATTTTATTTGTCCACTATTTTTATAATATATTTATTTATTTCATTTATTACTTTTATAGTATCAGGAAAAGATAAATATTTTATCTTTTTAAAAAACGTCATGTCATTGAAAACTTGAAAAACCCTTCTCAGATGCAAAAATAGAAAGAAGTGAGAATGAAAGGCATAAAACGCATTTAGTGAACGCGATTTATGAGTAAAATTCTTTGTCTTCTTATTTATTGTTGAAATTACTATATTACCCCTTCCGTTTAATTTTATTTGTCCACTATTTTTATAATATATTTATTTATTTCATTTATTACTTTTATAGTATCAAGAAAAGATAAATATTTTATCTTTTTAAAAAACGTCTTGTCGTTGAAAACTTGAAAAATCCTTCTTAGATACCAAAATAGAAAGAGCTGAGAATGAAAGGCATAAAACGCACTCAGTGAATGCGATTTATTAGTAAGCTTCTGTGTCTTTTTTATTTATTGTTGAAATTACTATATTACCCCTTTGATTTAATTTTATTGTCCACTATTTTTATAATATATTTATTTACTTTATTACCTTTATAGTATCAAGAAAAGATAAATATTTTATCTTTTAAAAAAACGTCATGTCGTTGAAAATTTGAAAAACCCTTCTCAGATATCAAAATAGAAAGAGTTGAGAATGAAAGGCATAAAACGCATTCAGTGAATGCGATTTATGAGTAAAATTCTGTTTCTTCTTGTTTATTGTTGAAATTACTATATTACCTCTTTCGTTTAATTTTATTTGTTCACAATTTTAAAAATATATAGTACATTTGTTTCAAGAAAAAAACAAGAAAAATAAAATGATAATGAAAATGCATATATTTCTTTTGTTTCAATTTGTTTGACTTATTTTGACTTAGACACAAAATTTAAGAAAATAAAGAAAATTGAATCTTATGATCTTAAAGTAAAGATATTCAAATGTATCAAAATGCCATTTAATTTTATGGCTTTAAACATATCATGTACAAAGTTGAAATTAAAGAGTTATTAAAACATGAAAGAGTCATTCTTTGTGAAATAGACTAAAAAAAGTGTATCAAGCAAATTGAAACGAAGAAGATATGATTTTAACTAAAACATTAGATCAAAATACTAATGAGAGTAAGAGAGTTAATGAAATACTACTCCAAACTTTTAAGATCTTTTTATTTGTTATCCTCACATATTTGATAGTTGATTTGAAATTCAAATTATTTTAATTTGATGTTGATGATAAAAAAATCTTATTCATCTCATCAACACTAAGCGATAATAAGTCATCCATGCTTCATTATTGTTAGTACGTAGGGCTCACCTTGTCGTATTATTGGACATATATATTCCAAAGCAAGATGGGGACCACATCTGAAAACACATGATGCCACGAATTATTTGATGACCAAAATACAAAGAGATTAATATCACTATGGAAAAAGCAACGAGTTATGTTCGATAAATTTTAGTTATACAATCAAATTACGATTTATTACGAATCAAACAAATGTTATTACGATTCAAACAAATGTTTCTATCAACTTATATGATTTTAGCACAATATAGTAGTTAACTAATTTTATTTAAATCAATTGTCAATCGAAAATAGCATTTCTAATTTCACAAGACGAGAATAAGATTATGCATACTTTATCCTTTCCAAACCTTATTTGTTACGTTGAATTTTATCATATATATATACACGATATATATATGAAAGTATATAAATTCTGTATACTTTAACCGTATTAATAAACTAGTTGGTCAAAGAATACCGTTACCGTAAGTCTCCCAAAAAAATCTACAATGCTGAAACGTGAAGACTATTTGGGCCACCGCCCTAATGTAAATGACAGCCCAAAAATCATGTACTTCATATGAATTTTTACATTTTTTTTTTTGCCCGAAATAAATGTGATTTTATTTAAAACAAAAAATGAATATTAAGAAATGGCATATTAACTTATAAGAAGAACTAATAATAGATGTAGTTTTATTGTAGTCTTTGCGATAATGGAATAAAGCAAGTAAATTATGCATGGTTTTTTAATCGGGATCAAACTAATTTAAAAATATTTTTTCTAGATAAACAAGTCCGTTAAAATGAGAAAAATGACTTTCAAAGTAAGAAAAACAGGTTTGATAAGTGACATTTTGCATTAACTTGACTGTGTCTTTCCCTTCTTCCTACACATTTCATCTTCATCCTTATCCTTGGCTCCATCCTCACCACTCACACCAAGCCACGACTCTTCCACCTCGCCTCTCATAGTATTTCTCCAAATTTTATAAAAATATTTTTACTTACATATTAAATACAAGAAAATAAGTAAGAATGCCATTTATTTTTTTGAGAATGAAAAGATATATTTTTTTTTATACCAAACACACTTTCAATTTCACTTTACTTGGTAATGAGCCATTAATGTTTTAAGGCCACAAGGAAAAACTAAGAAGTCTTCTGAGGCAAAGAAATAAAAATATAAAACTATCTATATTAGTCAAATATTATTTTTTATAAATATAGATTAAATTTTAAATATCTTTAGCAGGATGTTTATTTTCGTCACTATCACTATCTCTATCACTATCATTGTCATGATTGTAGAAGAGAAACTTGATAAATATTTTGGGACGGAGAAGTTGTAAGTTGTTGTCAAATTAATGAATTTCTCTAATCAAGCTATTAATGGGAGGACCACAAGCATTAATCACTATTCTTATGATAAAACCTCCTGGGCCATGTTAATTAGTGGCAAGAATATTTACTTATGCTAATTAGCTTCAGTATGTCAACTAATTTAAAATGAGAAACTCATAAAGTAAAAAAAGAAGGTTAAAGCTCGTTTAAGAAAAATATTTAAATTCCAAATTGATGATTAATTGCTAGATTTTCCTATTAATTAAGCTTATATAGACAAACATACATTCTCCCAAGATTTTCAAAACGGGATTGACCAAAACCTAAAAATTATTCCAAAAATGATTTTGAAATTTCAGAAAGTTTTGTATTGTACCAAAATCTAAAAAATATTCACTTTTTTTAGAAAAATTGTTACTTTTATTTAAAAACCAATGTTTAATTTGACCATAAAAATATTAAATCCAACTTAAAGTTATATTTCAAATTTAAAAAATAACTTGTCACTAATTTTCCAACTTAAATTTCAGTTTTGAAGTGGCATTTCAAATTTTAAAAGTACATTAACATTAATTAATATAGGCAGGACCATGAAATATTATTATTTTATAGAGATATTATTTAATCAATAAATTAATATTTATTAATTCAAAGAGTGTTTGACACCGAAAATTGTTCAGGATGAAATCTCAAAAAATTTGAAAGAATCCACTTGTGAAAACATCATTCATGAACTTGAAGTCATGATTAATGATCTCAGTTACCGCAATAAAATAGACGTTAATAACCTATTGGATGAGTGAAAATGATACATGTCCAAAGGTCCAAAGCTTAGAACAAATTGTGGATATCATTGGAAAAACAATGCTGATGATAAAGTTGAAGATGATACAATACCTTTGGAACCAATTACGTGTAAGGAAACACTTGCATCTAGAACTCTTCACAATTTTATGGTGCAATTAGAAAAGACAACACCAAAACTTTTGGATGCAATAAGAAAAGTTAGAGACGAGCTTCAACTAGATTTAAATTTTAACAAAAAAAGAACATAATAGAATCATATTTCACTAAATTTTCTTAGATATATTTGTACTTTTAAAGAATTATTAATTTTTAATATTAATGGGATCATATATTTATATAGGGGTCTTCTGAAAATATATTATCTTATCGAAATAAGTGATTTTTTCTATTGGCCCAAGTCAGGACCAGAGGAAATTATTATCTTTGATAGTTTATTAATTAACCGAGTATTAATTTAGTGAGGTCTTACTGTATTATCTCCAATAGTCTTCACAAAAAGTATAACCAAATATAACTTCCTCGTCAACTTTGACTTAAAAAATTTCATAAAAAGGTGGAAAATATTTTGTTAGGTTTGAACCATAAATTTATAAAATTTATCTTCAAATATTTATTTATTCATAAAATTTGATTAAATTTTGACAATATGATCTTCAAATATTTTCAAATTTTCAATAACTACCTCAGACTAACTAGTTTTTGAATTTTGGGATTTTTCACTCACAAAATTTCATTTTTTTTTCAAATAAAATAAACAAACACAAATTCAAATTCTAAAAATTGGATTTGGCTCCCTTCGATTACCCCTTCCCTTCATTTCGTCAAGTGCACTTCTAGATAAGAGACACGTGTCTTATTTAAAGTTTAAAGGTCAATATTATATTACATCAACAAATATCATAACCATAGTTAAGTCAACTAATTTTAGAAAGCTACTCTATAAATTTGGTAAGAATTACAATATATTCCATACAAAATTTTATATGTATTAATTTCATCTTATCTTTTTATAATTAAATATTAAAATTGTAGAACATGAAACGTTTAGATTTAATGTGATAAATAATAATCTTCAAAAATATTTGCATTTAAAACAATGTTTTCTTTTATTTCACAAAAAAAAAGAAGATAAAATAATATTTAAAAATACGTATATTTATTTCCTTCAAACGTACAATAGTCACATTTTCTCCTTGGAATAATTCTGATATCGTTTAATTCTAAAAAAAAAATTGTCTTTTTATTTTTTAGTTTTTGTTTCGTGTTCTTTTATTTTATGGTTTTTTTTTCAACATTGATAATTCTTCACTTCTGTTTTTTGTTTCACAACATAGTATAATATTTCATGAATAAAGTTTACTAGTACCGAAAATTGTTTAGTTGATTCTCACCTTAAATATCATACTCCCTCTGTTTAAAAAAGAATGACCTCCTTTCCTTTTTAGTATGTTTAAAAAAAAATGACCTCTTTTCTTATTTGGAAACATTTTAATTTCAGCATTCCACATGACATGTTTAAAGCCACAAGATTGAAGGGCAATTTAGTACATTTGACATAACTTTAATTTAGGACCACAAGATTCAAAAATCTTCTTTATTTTCTTAAATTTTGTGCCAAGTCAAACCAGGTGACTCTTTGTCAAACGGAGGGAGTATAATTTAATATTTAAGTATAAAAATATAAGATGAAATTAATGGTATTAATAAATATAAACTTTGTATGGAATATATTGTAATTCTTACCAAATTTAGAGAGTAGTTTTCTAAAATTAATTGACTTAACTATGATTATGATATTTGTTAATATAATATATATAATCTTGATCTTTAAAACTTTAAATAATACACATGTCTTTTATCTAGAGGTGCGCTTGACGAAATGGAGGGAAAGGGTAATGGAGGGGAACCGAATCCCCAAAAATCGATGACCATGCCTACTAAAACTTTTTATGTTATATATATATATTTTTTTAAAAATATTGTTCATTTAAAAACATTATATTATTCATTTAAGAATAAGGTAAGCTGACTGCAAATTTCAATTTGCATCTAATTAGTGACATAGTAGCAATTAATTCATTTATTTTCTCAAGAGTTAATGAATTTGATGAGAAATTAATTTCTTGATGTGTTTAATTAAGTATTGGATTTCTTAACTTTTTGTCGTGATATATATCCTAGTTAAGTTCATTTTGGATTTTGACAGATACATTTTGATATTTCAATTTCATGGATTCAATAGATTTTTATTAATGACAAAGCATAATAAAATTGCAAATTTCTTGAATGCTACCTTTGGTGGCTTAGTTGATTTCGGAAGATAATATTATTAGTATTATTATTCTTTCAATTGTTCATGGAACACGAAAGTTCAATCAATATTCTTAAAAAATGTGTTTATGCTTCTCTAAATCAAACAAATTTTCATATTAACTGTTTAAAATATCATTGTCAACAGAGGCGTATCCAGGATTTTGAGATGATGGGTGCACTATTACGAAAAGATGGACTAAGAAATAAATTTGATCAGTTTAATATTTAGGTTCTTATCATTGAAAATCATTCAAATTTTAAAATTATAGGTCCAAAATTATTTTTTATCTATCCAAACCACTTAGAGAGATGTTACCCAATTTTAGAAAGAAAATAAAACAAGATAAATGAAAGATTCAAATTTCTAGCCTCAGAGGTGCACCCAATCATCATCGCACAACATTAGATGATACTTCAAGTGTGGGTTCACACATCTATATTTACATATATTTTTAAAAATATAACACTACTATATATGAATTCAGGAGGNGATGGGGACCACATCTGAAAACACATGATGCCACGAATTATTTGATGACCAAAATACAAAGAGATTAATGTCACTATGGAAAAAGCAACGAGTTATGTTCGATAAATTTTATTTATACAATCAAATTACGATTTATTACGAATCAAACAAATGTTATTACGATTTATTACGATTCAAACAAATGTTTCTATCAACTTATATGATTTTAGCACAATATAGTAGTTAACTAATTTTATTTAAATCAATTGTCAATCGAAAATAGCATTTCTAATTTCACAAGACGAGAATAAGATTATGCACACTCTATCCTTTCCAAACCTTATTTGTTACGTTGAATTTTATCATATATATACACGATATATATACGAAAGTATATAAATTCTGTATACTTTAACCGTATTAATAAACTAGTTGGTCAAAGAATACCGTTACCGTAAGTCTCCCAAAAAAATCTACAATGCTGAAACGTGAAGACTATTTGGGCCACCGCCCTAATGTAAATGACAGCCCAAAAATCATGTACTTCATATGAATTTTTACATTTTTTTTTTTGCCCGAAATAAATGTGATTTTATTTAAAACAAAAAATGAATATTAAGAAATGGCATATTAACTTATAAGAAGAACTAATAATAGATGTAGTTTTATTGTAGTCTTTGCGATAATGGAATAAAGCAAGTAAATTATGCATGGTTTTTTAATCGGGATCAAACTAATTTAAAAATATTTTTTCTAGATAAACAAGTCCGTTAAAATGAGAAAAATGACTTTCAAAGTAAGAAAAACAAGTTTGATAAGTGACATTCTACATTAACTTGACTGTGTCTTTCCCTTCTTCCTACACATTTCACCTTCATCCTTATCCTTGGCTCCATCCTCACCACTCACACCAAGCCACGACTCTTCCACCTCGCCTCTCATAGTATTTCTCCAAATTTTATAAAAGTATTTTTACTTACATATTAAATACAAGAAAATAAGTAAGAATGTCATTTATTTTTTTGAGAATGAAAAGATATATTTTTTTTTATACCAAACACACTTCAATTTCACTTTACTTGGTAATGAACCATTTATGTTTTAAGGCCACAAGGAAAAACTAAGAAGTCTTCTGAGGCAAAGAAATAAAAATATAAAACTATCTATATTAGTCAAATATTATTTTTTATAAATATAGATTAAATTTTAAATATCTTTAGCAGGATGTTTATTTTCGTCACTATCACTATCTCTATCACTATCATTGTCATGATTGTAGAAGAGAAACTTGATAAATATTTTGGGACGGAGAAGTTGTAAGTTGTTGTCAAATTAATGAATTTCTCTAATCAAGCTATTAATGGGAGGACCACAAGCATTAGTGACCATTCTTATGATAAAACCTCCTGGGCCATGTTAATTAGTGGCAAGAATATTTACTTATGCTAATTAGCTTCAGTATGTCAACTTATTTAAAATGAGAAACTCATAAAGTAAAAAAAGAAGGTTAAAGCTCATTTAAGAAAAATATTTAAATTCCAAATTGATGATTAATTGCTAGATTTTCCTATTAATTAAGTTTATATAGACAAACATACATTCTCCCAAGATTTTCAAAACGGGATTGACCAAAACCTAAAAATTATTCCAAAAATGATTTTGAAATTTCAGAAAGTTTTGTATTGTACCAAAATCTAAAAAATATTCACTTTTTTTAGAACATTTTTTTACTTTTATTTAAAAACCAATGTTTAATTTGACCATAAAAATATTAAATCCAACTTAAAGTTATATTTCAAATTTAAAAAATAACTTGTCACTAATTTTCCAACTTAAATTTCAGTTTTGAAGTGGCATTTCAAATTTTAAAAGTACATTAACATTAATTAATATAGGCAGGACCATGAAATATTATTATTTTATAGAGATATTATTTAATCAATAAATTAATATTTATTAATTCAAAGAGTGTTCGAGACCAAAAATTGTTCAGGGATGAAATCTCAAAGAATTTGAAAGAATCCCCTTGTGAAAACGTCATTCATGAACTTGAGGTCATGATTAATGATCTCAGTTACCGCAATAAAATAGACGTTAATAACCTATTGGATGAGTGAAAATGATACATGTCCAAAGGTCCAAAGCTTAGAACAAATTGTGGATATCATTGGAAAAACAATGTTGATGATAAAGTTGAAGATGATACAATACCTTTGGACCAATTACGCGTAAGGAAACACTTGCATCTAGAACTCTTCACAATTTTATGATGCTATTATAAAAGACAACACCAAAACTTTTGGATGCAATAAGAAAAGTTAGAGATGAGCTTCAACTAGATTTAAATTTTAATAAAAAACAGAACATAATAGAATCATATTTCACTAAATTTTCTTAGATATATTTGTACTTTTAAAGAATTATTAATTTTTAATATTAATGAGATCATATATTTATATAGGGGTCTTCTGAAAATATATTATCTTATTATATTATCAAAATAAGTGATTTTTTCCATTGGCCCAAATCAGGACCGGAGGAAATTATTATCTTAGAGAATTTATTAATTAACAGAGTATTAATTTAGTGAAGTCTTATTATAGTATCTCCAATAGTATTCACAAAAAGTATAACCAAATATAACTTCATTGTCAACTCCGACTTAAAAAATTTCATAAAAAGGTGAAAAATATTTTGCTAGGTTTGAACCATAGATTTTTAAAATTTATCTTCAAATATTTATTTATCCATAAAATTTGATTAAATTTTGACAATATGATCTTCAAATGTTTTCAAATTTTCAATAACTACCTCAGACTAACTAGTTTTTGAATTTTGGGATTTTTCACTCACAATTTCATTTTTTTTTCAAATAAAATAAACAAACACAAATTCAAATTCTAAAAATCGGATTTGGCTCCCCTCCATTATCTTTTTCCTCTATTTCATCAAGTGCACTTCTAGATAAGAGACATGTGCCTTTTTTAAAGTTTTAAAGGTCAAGATTATATTATATCAACAAATATCATAACCATAGTTAAGTCAACTAATTTTAGAAAGCTACTCTCTAAATTTGATAAAAATTACAATATATTCTATACAAAATTTTATATGTATTAATATCATTAATTTCATCTTATATTTTTATATTTAACTATTAAAATTGTAAAACATGAAACGTTTATATTTAATGTGATAAATAATAATCTTAAAAAATATTTGCATTTAAAACATTGTTTTCATTTATTTCACAAAAAAAGAAGATAAAAGAATATTTAAAAATAGGTATATTTTTTTCCTTCAAACGTGCAATAGTCACATTTTCTCCTTGGAATAATTCTGGTATCGTTTAATTCTAAAAAACTTTTGTCTTTTTATTTTTAGTTTGTTTCGTGTTCTTTTATTATATGTTTTTTTTTTTCAACATTGATAATTCTTCACTTCTGTTTTTTGTTTCACAACATAGTATAATATTTCAAGAACAAAGTTTAGTAGTACAGAAAATTATATTGTTTAGTTGATTCTCACCTTAAATATCATACAATTTAATAATTAAGTATAAAAATATAAGATGAAATTAATGATATTTATAAATTTCAAATTTGTATGGAATATATTGTAATTCTTATCAAATTTGGAGTGTAGTTTTCTAAAATTAGTTGACTTAACTATGATTATGATATTTGTTAATATAATATAATTTTGACCTTTAAAACTTTAAATAATACACATGTCTTTCATCTAGAGGTGCGCTTGACGAAATGGAGGGGAGCCGAATACCTAAAAATCGATGACCATGCCTACTAAAACTTTTTATGTTATTTTTTTTTAAAAAAATATTGTTCATTTAAAAGCATTCTATTATTCATTTAATTAGAATAAGGTAAGTTGACTGCAAATTTCAATTTGCATCTAATTAGTGACATAGTAGCAATTAATTCATTTATTTTCTCAAGAGTTAATGAATTTGATGAGAAATTAATTTCTTGATGTGTTTAATTAAGTATTGGATTTCTTAACTTTTTGTCGTGATATATATCCTAGTTAAGTTCATTTTGGATTTTGACAGATACATTTTGATATTTCAATTTCATGGATTCAATAGATTTTTATTAATGACAAAGCATAATAAAATTGCAAATTTCTTGAATGCTACCTTTGGTGGCTTAGTTGATTTCGGAAGATAATATTATTAGTATTATTATTCTTTCAATTGTTCATGGAACACGAAAGTTCAATCAATATTCTTAAAAAATGTGTTTATGCTTCTCTAAATCAAACAAATTTTCATATTAACTGTTTAAAATATCATTGTCAACAGAGGCGTATCCAGGATTTTGAGATGATGGGTGCACTATTACGAAAAGATGGACTAAGAAATAAATTTGATCAGTTTAATATTTAGGTTCTTATCATTGAAAATCATTCAAATTTTAAAATTATAGGTCCAAAATTATTTTTTATCTATCCAAACCACTTAGAGAGATGTTACCCAATTTTAGAAAGAAAATAAAACAAGATAAATGAAAGATTCAAATTTCTAGCCTCAGAGGTGCACCCAATCATCATCGCACAACATTAGATGATACTTCAAGTGTGGGTTCACACATCTATATTTACATATATTTTTAAAAATATAACACTACTATATATGAATTCAGGAGGAGAGCATGGGTTCACGTGAACCCGGTGACCCCCTCCTGGATACGCCTCTGATTGTCAACAGGTCTAATGAGATGAAAAAAAGAGAAGAGAGAGATCAAACAAAGCATGATGCTCGCAATAAATTTTGGGAGATTGTTCTTATAAGATGCCGTACTTGTCGGCTAATATAGATATCGAATAACTCTATTCATCATGCGTGGCTTAAATAGATTGGAAGAATAATCTAATAATATATGAGGACCCTTCTTAGTTGTGACTGATTTTGTTTTATTATTTCTTTCAAATTCTATAATACTATTAATTAAAATGACTTTCATGATGTTGTTTCAGAAGTAATAATTTCCATTTGAATGATTTTGGAATCTTAAGGATAACCTGGAAGTAATTGAAAGCATTTTTCTTGTTGAATTAATTATATAATCTCATTTTTCTACATATATCTACATCACATATAGTTTATTTATTTATAACTTTTTGACTATTAATTGAACCAAGAATTAATTAGAATATTGATTGTTTTAATTAATAATTCTTCATATTCGAAAGAATATTAGGAAAGAGCAAGCACAAACACATGTTTTTTTGGTTTCTGCATGATCCATTCGGGGGTGACGCTCTCAACAAGATTTTTTTCATATTCAGGGCTCGAACCCAAAACCTTTAGTTAAAGATGAAGTACTCCCACCAGTGCACCACAATCCATGTTGATACAACACATCATGTTATTACTTAGGAGTATTTGTTGCAGCCATAATGTTCATTTGAAAGGTGCGGGCACATGATGTGTTCATTACGAGTGCACATGAGGTAGATATCAAATTATTATATTAAATTAAAATTCTTAATACCATAATTTTGATACTATGATATGATATATCATATATGATATACATTTTTTTTTTGCTATTCAGTGCGGTCTTCAATGGTTATAAATAAATATCAAAATACTGAAAATTGTATTAAAGTATATAATTTTATAAGGAAAATTTTTTTTGGCCAGAAAATTTGGATTAAAACTATGTATTTTAGATCATTTTCGGTGTACCCAAAAAAAGAAGTTTGCTCAGATTCAAGTTACACAATGATTTTGTTGCAATCGAGGAGAAGTGAAAGGAAGAAAAAAATTGTTCGTTAATCTATTAACTTGGTTAAAACAAATAATACTATAATTGATTTCATTAAGAGTCTGTTTGGGTTAATTGATTAAAAATAACTCGTTTTTAATTAATTATGCACTGTCCATTCTATAGCTATATTTTTAGCACTTAATGCTTATCGATTAATTTTATGGAAAATCATTCTTACACTTAGGATAATATAATATTTAAGAATGATAAAATTAGTCCTTAAAAATATGATTAATGCAATTTAATTATTTCATTTATTAGTTAAGCTTATTTTAGCTCAACTCATTTCATCTCATCTAAAAGTTAGGCTAATGGAGTTCAAATTATTCTATGAGAAATTTTATTAAAATATATCATAATATATAATCATAATAAAATAAAAAAAAAAGTTTTAATAATTTATTTAACTCGACCGTTTGCTTTCATAGTTTTGTTGTGGAGATCGTCATGTGTATAGCCAAAAAAATCAATTACAAACCTACTAAAATTTCACATATATACAAGTCAACTTGTACACATGAGTAACCATTTTTTTTAAAAAAAATGTTTCTTGTAATGATATTAGAGTCGGTCCATCTCAATTTCGATTTACCTGATGTAGGTAACTATGCATAGATCATATCATATTTATTTACGCTTTAATTGTCAAATTTTGATGAACAATGTTAAGCTCTCCGTCAACTTTTTAGAGACGAAATGATCTTTTTATAGGGCTTTAAATCTTGACGAGCTAACTTTCCAAAGTTTTATTTCTTATCTTTTGTTATCTAGTCTCATTTATTATATGATATATAATTATAGTTTCATTTTTCTTCTGTTCTCTAGTTTTGTTTGAGGTTGCACGATTTAACAATAACAACAACAATAATAATTTAATGACACCTCTTTAAACGTTGGACGATTTCCAAAAGAGGGCCCACTCATCAAACAACCATTTGGGGTGGGCCATTAATGTTGGAGAAAATTGTGGGGGCTTGGATGATTTGTTCATTTTGGTTAACTCTGAAACTAATTGGCCTATTTTCTATTAAATTTTTTATTTAAATTATATTTCTTTAGGCTTCGGACTCCAATTTTCTTTATATATTCAGGACTTTATACTATGGACTATTATTTTCATAAAAAAATGTAAAATATACTTTTAAATTATGTGAAATTAAGTTTATATATCCGTGGTTAATAGTTTAGAACAAATATATACATGAAAAAGAGCAAAATATGCTTTAAGTATGCGAAATTAAACAGGTATGGCTATGCTTCTTTTTTTCACCATTGTTTCGATTGTCCTTTTATTATTATGAAATTAAATAATTAAGGCCTTTCGTTATTCTTATAAAATAAAGAGAAAATAATTACATACTAGGATTGATGTAGTTGGTAGTTCAATATTTTTTTTTTAATCTGGTAGTCGATATTTATATTTTAATTTGTTATATTTGGATTTACGTATTGTGGTCCCAATAAATTTGTTTCATTTATAGAAGCTTAAACTCAAAATCTTTAATTAAGAAAGAAGAGATTTGAACCATCCACACTCAAGAGTATGGCCTTTTAGTCAATGAAGTGACTAAGAACCCCAAGGTCTTCGGTTCAAAACTCAACAGAGACAAAAAATATTGGTAATTCTTTCGATCTGTCATAATCTTGATTGATAGAGTTATCTGATACGTTTTGATGGCCCGGAAATTGGAGTTCAATCATACTACTTACAAAATAGAGTATACCTGAAGTTGGTCGATGTGTGTGTGTCCTTTAATTAGAGAAAGTGACCTTGACATAGATAGGTATCCACTGGAATAAATGTAACCCAAATAATTTAATGCCACTATCTACCTGAAAACATGTAACCCTAATTTCTTATACCACATATTTTGCTTCTTATAAGTTAAATCTTAGACTAAAATTGTTATATATATATATGCTCCAAGTTTGTCTAATTAAAGATGTTACACAAACTTCCTTCGGTTTACTGAATCCAAAATTGGTAGCAATAAAAAGGAGCTACTAATTAGACATAGTAAAAATAAAATAGTTGTTTCGTAGGCTTTTTACAAAAAAAATATATAAAATTATAACATTTTTACTAGAAATCTTCATTTATACATATAAAAAAGGCTCATTTTTCTTCTATTTAATTTTGTAGTTACCCAAGAAATCTTAATTCCTCAGAAAAAAGTGTGATTTTTAATACAGAGAGGAAATAGTTTTGACAAGAAGCAAATTCTTATATATACTCGATGTTTACACTAATTATATTAACTTACTATAGTTAAGTGATATAATAAAACAAAAGAACATGCATTTTTAACCAAAAATTAGGTGAGAAAAGTCCATATACAAATACTATCTTTTATCTATTACATTGATTTATTATAAATATCGGATGAAAATAAATTTTCTACCTTGTGAAAAGGGCTCACTTAGCTAGCTAGTGTAACTTTTTCTTCTAACTAAGTAAACCCTAACAAAAGAATTTCGTACTAATTACAGGTAGGGGTCACAAGTCACAACCTAATTAAACCCCCACTACAAGGAGGGATTTTAATTTTAATTTTTTAATTAAAATTGTCTAGTATTTTAATTGGAATTTGTTAATGCAATGTAGTTAGTGGGGAGTAAATTTTGGCTACACAAGAAGAAAAAGTCTCACACAACATATGGCCCTAGAGTGGTAGATAGTAACCAAATATAGCAAAGTGTATCATGAGGTTTCCGCTACCCTTTACCATAAAAGAATTGAGTAATGGGTGATGGTGAATAGGACATCACATGGGAGTCTTGTTCCTATGAATCACAACTTCAAGAGATCATGGAAGGAAAAAAAATCTAATAATTTAAGAGAGAGAAGTACTTTTAGGTATGGGGAGACTTTTTTTCTTTTCTTTCTCGATTTGACCATCTGATATTTGAAATCAACTGTATTTGATTAATCAGAATTGAGTAGAATATTCAATTACCGAAAGGTTTGTCTCACAAGACCGCTAATAAAGAGTAGGGAGAGATCTCGTTTGATCATCTCATGCCTATCTCGCTCAGACTTTCTGAAATAAAATATGGGATACAAGTGTCAGATCCTCTAATAATGCATTAGTACTATTGGAGGATTCAAATATGCATTCTGTCACAATTTTGAAAAGTCTGAGCAATAGTTAATAGTCTCTCACCTGGAGATCAACGACGAAGGTAAAGTAGAAGGTGGGGGTCAGTGGTGGATTCAATGTCTTAACTACGTGTTCACGTGAACCAAATAGCTTTTGTTCATACTTTATATATGTATTAAAATATTTTTTATAGTGAACCCAAAAGAACATTAAATTTTGGATCAACGCCTCTGATGGGGGTTAGATCGGTAGAACATGTACAATAACTTTAGTTCAAACATGGTTTATTTGAAAAGGCTCATTTAACATGTACAAAATCTTAATTTAGAATCGAGTAATTCAAAAATAGAGAAATTTTAGTCGGTTAGTTGGTTGACCACCTCAACTTTCATGCTATTTATTTGAATTCAATTCTCATCTCGTAATCCCTTCTCCTAACTCCATTTAAAAAAAAGGATTTAAAATAAAACTCAAAAATGACTGCAAAATTGAAAGTAAAAAAAATTATACATAAAAAGGGGTTTGCTAGTTTTGTATTTCTCTACTCTATTTAAACTGAAGGTTGACTGCACTTACTACAATCTTACTCAATTTCCATAAGTTGTCACTTTTCAAAAGAGGCTCTCATTGTCCCTTTTCCCCATACTTTTAGAAAAAATGCATAATTAAATGGAGTTTGATCAAACTATACACCTAAAATTTTACACCCTCTTTTTGCTACTTCCCTTGAGTACCACTTACCTACACCTCCATAAAAAATAAAAAATAAAAAATACTCTCTGTCTCAAATAATTTGTCGTGCCTTTTTTTTACACGTTCAAATTTCACTTGTGAATCTATAGATTTTTTTTTTGTTTTTCATTCAGTGTTCAGTATCGACATTGAAGCTCAATTGTTTCGGATTCGCTACGCATAGGCCCCATTTCGGAGGGGAGGGGGAGGGGAGGGCTCAAATTCGAGACCTCTGATTAAGGGAGGAGCAACCTCATCCTTTGACTGTGGATCTACAAACTACACTAACTAATATTAAAATCAAAGATTTTTCTACCACAGATCAGTGAGAAATTTGTGCTATAGAACATGATTTCCCACTCTATATATTTCCCACAAAACTAGCTTTACTTGGAAAATACATGATGAAAAAACTAGATTCTCACTGAAATAGTGAAAAACTTCTTAATAATTCCATATGAAATGATTACTATTATTTGTTTTCTCACTGATTCAATTAAAATGTCTATGAAAATAATCACAAAATATTTTTCAATGAGAAATTTAGTGTAAAAATGATGACTTTCTAGTAGTAATCAAGTATATTGTTGTTGATTTTCATTTACACGTCTCTAAAGAAACATTAATTAGGATAAATATTAAACTATGTTATCCTTTATAATATCACGATAACTAATTTAAGACGAAGAATAATTTAGTAGTGTATAGACATACACTCAAAAAGTAGTATATTTTAGTTGGACGGTCCAATTTTTTCCTATCTATAACTACCCTTCTGTTTGTTCAACTCACTTCCATTTTCTGCAAGCTCTCCTGTTCAAACCTATACAAAATAGGAACAAATTTGAAGAGAAAAAAATAAAATAAAAATCTCTAGGTAGATTTTCTTTCTTTCTTTACCCTATCTTTGCTATATCACCATTTTTTTTTTTTAATAAATCAAGTAACAAGAAAAATAGTCGGAAAGAAATTGTTATTTTGCTTCTTTTGGATGCTACAAACACATACACAAAAATATTATTAATTTTTCCTTTAGACTATAATTTCCCTGATTGAGGGTGTAATTTAGCTAACGAGATCGAGATATTTGTTTTGCTTTTTTCAGCTTTTTAGATAGAAGACGATGGTTTTTCCAAATAATCAGGAATTACTCGTTGATGAGTCGTCTTCTCAGTTGAGGAAAACAGGTGCAGGAGGTGGAGGCGGAGGAGGAAGAGGGAAGATTGAGATTAAAAGGATCGAAAATACGACAAATCGACAAGTTACGTTCTGCAAACGTAGAAATGGGCTATTGAAAAAAGCTTATGAACTTTCTGTTCTTTGTGATGCTGAAGTTTCACTTATTGTATTTTCCAGCCGCGGCCGTCTCTATGAATATGCCAATAACAGGTTTGTTAATTTATTTTTTCAACAAGATCTGCTTTTAACCCTAATGAAGAAGAAATGTGACAGATCTTTGCCTTTTGTGTGTGTGTTTTTTGATTTGTCTTTTTTTTTTTAAATCGATAATAGAGGGTTGCTTAGATGGTAAGCACTCTCTGTCTTCAATTCTAAGATTATCGGTTCAAGTCACTATGAGACCTAAAAAGATGGGAGCTTGTAGCGAGAGGATTTTTTTTTTCAGATGGATTGATCTATGTCAGTCTAGATATTTTGTGTGATTTTTTTCATTTTTTTTGACATAAGAAGGTGACTATGGTGGTTAGTTAAAAGATTTTAGTTTCTTCCATCACAAAGATTTGCTTGTCTAATCCTTAGTTTTCTTTGTTTTTTTTGTTTCATTTCCTTTATGAGCTTCAAAAACACTAAACTTTCCTTTGTTGCTTCTTTGAATTTACAAATAGATCTGTTGATTCGAGTCGTGAAATTAGTAATTGATGCAGATTCTTTTATTTTAGACTTCTTTAGAGTACGATTCTTTTTAGAATTTTGAGTAAACGAAAATATTTTGTGTGTCGAACTATCTAGATATAGATTTTTATAAGATAAATTTACAAGTAGGGTTAAGAGAGAGAGAGAAATTCTTAAGCTTACAAAATTTATTCCCCTTTTCTCTCTATCTCTCTATTTTTTTGGGCATCTTTGCTACTAGTAATTTTTTCTCTCTCTTCCCAATTTTTTCTGTTTGTCTGTAAGCTGTCAAGTTCTGATTTGTTTTCCATCAACTCTTCCAATTGATGCTTCCTTAATATAACATGTCATTTCAGAGATCACAGAACCAATAGCCTATCAGATTACAGATTAGGGTTTCAGGTACACCAAAAGAGTCAAGTTGCTTTTTTACTTTTGGGTGGAGCGAGGGGATCGAACTCTCACTAATAAGGTGAAAGTTAAGGTATTCAATCAATTGAGTTACTAAAAATTTCGGAAAAAAAGGGACCTTCTTCAGCTCGTCAAAATTGAATTAGGGTTATTTTGACAAGCAAGACAGTTTCAAACTAACTAGAGGGAGTTGCTCGGATTATAAGCACTCCTCACTTTCAATCTTAAGATTGTGAGTTCGTTTGAATCACCAAGGAAATGAAAAGGGTGGAAGTTCTAGATAGAGATAAAAAAAAAGGCAATTCATTATGCCTTTGTTTTTACCATTATAGCCCTTCAATAACAGAGATCGGATTTTATGTTTATGGGTTCTAATTTTATTTTATTTTAAATATTTTACAAAGTATTTAAATTAATTGTATATATATATAAAACCAAAATTTTAAACACAAAAAAAAAGCTTAAGTAAAAAATTACTAAATTCTACCGAACCCACGAGCAAATTGTATCTCCCCGCTAATCCCTCCTTGCTTTGTAATTGAGGTAAGGACAAATATTCCCCTTCTCTTTGTTTTGGTGATATCGAAAGGTCTCGACATCATATGATGATTTTTTTTTTATAAAGAAAGGGTATGAGTTTATTTGAATTGAGCCTTATATATTTGTTAAAAAATTATCCCCCTTTGGATCAATTTACGCAAAGAGGTATAAAATACAATAGTTAAAACATTTATTTTTATTATGAATTAAAGTATATATTTGAAAAAATATACAAAATATAAATCAACATATTAAATATTCAAAATATTTAACAATTAATTGTTTAACTCTCCAACAAGTAACACCTCGATATAAAATGGGATGAAGAAAATATTAAATAAATACAAATAGTTAATTACAACCTCAGTAAATAAAACAAATCATAGTCAAAAGTTAAAATTTAAAAGGGCATGATGTAGAATTTATTTAACTTCCAATTTCATGGTAGTCAAAAATTATTTATTTATTTCTAAAATATTTTTTTTATAATTTCTTGAAATGTGGGGTTGAAATATAGGGGTTAGGGTTTCATGTGATTATGAGCATAAGACATCATATAATAGGGAGTTAGACACGCATATTTGGTCACGTCACAATATTTTGTCATATATTCTTTTTTCGACGGTTCAAAAATATCAAATTTTCATCGGGGTTTCCAACTAGCCAACTTTCAACGAATTTTGTCAAAAAATTCAATTGGAAATCTACACTTCACGCAATTACGATATAGTGTCACATAAACTAAAATAAAAATTCTTTTAAGTATTTGGTATTTCCTTCTTAGTTACATATCTCTTGAGTTCTAGCTCAACTTTGACTTGAATCTAATGCTTATTACCTAATCTAGTGGGATAAATTTTACTAGTTAATTAGAATCGGAAGAGTTGATTTTTCATATGGTCATTAAATTAATAATTATTATCTTAAAAATCACCTCTCCTTTTTATTCCAATATCCTTTAAATAATCAAGTGACTTTTTGTGATACTTCCTCCCTTTCAATTGGTTTGTCTTATTGAAACTTGCTACGGAGTTTAAGAAAGTAAAAGACATTTTAAATCTTATGGTTTTAAATTAAAGATATGTCATATGTACCACAAATAGAGTTTTACTTTTAACCTACTAAGAAAAAATAACTCTTATTTTCCTATTTTATCCTCAATATTAGTTACTTACTATTCTTCAAAATTGTTTCTCAAGACTAAAGACGAATAGACTATACATATATCAATTAATATGAGTATTGTGGAAACAAATTCATATTAATCATTGTTTCTTAAGAGACATTAAAAGTATAAAATAAATTAAAAAATTATTATTATTATTAATTGAGTGATCATACGAGAAATTAAGTGGTAGCCGTAAGGAATTACAATATTTATGAAGACCTAGTCAAACTAAAAACTTTTTGATTAATTTTTGGTATTCTATTTTTTCACCATTTGTTGGTGAATTTGAGTAGAGAGGGGGTACGGTAAAGACAGGGGTCACTGCACTTTCCTTTCTTACATGGGGAAGAATGGCTGCTGACTGCCTGCAATCACACACAGTGGGTGTGTGGGATCAATTGAATTCCTTCGACGAAAATTATACTGTATAAATAGATTAAAAATAATTTCTTATAACTATACATAAATTATTGAATCTCTTGACATCGAGGAAGATTCTAATTTAGTGGCAAAGAATGTTTTAGGAAGGAGCTAGATCTAGAATTTTTAAGTTACTGGGTTTTGAATTTTAGAATAATATAGTAACATTTTATTTAGTAGATAATAAATAGATTATGTACCTATGTTAACATAAATACATGATTTAGGCTAATGCTATCAAACACCTAATTTGTATTGTAGATCCAATCTTACCTTAAGAAGTTTAGGGTAGGGTTAGATTTTAGGTATTATTATAACTTTTATATAAATTTCGGACTCTGTCATTATAAGGGTGGATTTAGGGCATAAGCAGGTTTATGAAAATCGAATACCTCTTGCACAAATCCTGTATATATCTATTAAAACAAAATTCATCCAAAATCATATTTTGAACTTGGTTACTATTATATACTTCTTCCGTTTCAATTTGTCTGTTTTGCTTTTTTTTTTTTTTTTTTTTGTCTTAAAGAATGTCTCTTTCCTTCTTTTGACAAGTCTTTAATTTTAACTTTTCACATGACATGTCAAAATCAGACAAATAAATTATAAAGACGGAATATTACAAAAAGGTAAAAAAAATTGGGGGAGAGATCTCGAGGTGGATAAAAGGGTTTTCCTTAGGGTATTATTCAATGGGTAAAATGAAGAAATATTGTAGCCAATCATGTTGTTGGATCTTGAGCCAACGTGGCAGGGAACAACCAATCACTAGCTCGACGAAATTAAGGTTACAGCTGCCTTAATTCCTCTTACTGTAAGTGCAGGAAGGATTACTTGTTCATCCTTTTAACCCAGAGGATAAAAGAAGACTCACAAATAACAATTTCCAAAACTCCTCCTCCGTCTCATTTGATGTGACATCGTTCGACTTAACATGATATTCAAGGAAAAAAAAGTTTTTCTTTTGAAATTTGTGGTTTAAATATATATCTTCGATATTTGTGTGGTTGTAAATTATTTTGTCAGGAGTGAAAAGAAGAATTTTGAAATTAAAATTATTTCTATTTAGTAAGGTGATATTTTTTAGGGACAGACTTAATAAGAAATGATGCCACATAAAATGAAGCATGTAACTAAGAGAGTATAATCTTTAGGCAGAAAGCTAATTACTCCCTACTTCTGTGAAGAATTTAACTTTTGATTTTGACTTTTTAAGAGGAATGTACAACCGTCAAAAATACTCTTTGAATTTTATAGTTTTATAAATATGGAAATATAACATTCTTTTAAACAAATATTAAAATGTTAAAAAATCACTTCTCCTTTACTTTTTACCTAGGTCAAAATCAGTTTCAGGCTATCCAATTTTTTTGAAAGGTTAGTACTTGTAATTGTAATAGTCTATGTTGCTTGGATTCATCAAAAATGTGGACGGGTACGTGTAAGATTCTCCAAAAGTAGTGCATTTTTGGAGAATCCGACACAGATAAGGCAACAATTTTGGAGAGTCCGAGCAACTTAGTTAATAGTCATTTCCTAACTTATCATACAAAGAAAACATCACTTCATACTGAAATATGCATTTTGTTCTAGTCGTCTACATCTAAAAGATTGACAAAGACATTTTGTTTAGTTGTTTAGTCTTACAAGACATATTTAGTTCAGGAATTTAATACATTTTCTTTCTCAATAAACATAGTACTATCAAAGAGAGAGCCCTAAGTTTGAGTCGTGCTGCTATCTATAGTCAAATGAAATTTCTATGTATTTGGTCGCATTAAATAAATAAAAGTATGCTATTGTTTGATCTAATAAATGATTTGTTTTGTGATTTGTGTGTATTTGCAGTGTTAGGGCAACTATTGATAGGTACAAGAAACACCATGCTGATTCCACAAGTACTGGATCTGTTTCTGAAGCTAACACTCAGGTAAACTTGTTTATATATCACTATGTTTTGATGTAATTTTCTTATTTTCAATGGAATCATCCACCTAGGGTTTCACCTCTCGTGCATCAAAGCACAAGTATAAACAAAAATATCTTAGCACTATCAATATATTGTCCGTTTTGGCCTGATATCCTCTAGACCACTTCAAGGATTTTTGACCTCGCGGTTTTGTTGAGTAAGGCTAGCTCAAGATTCAAGTAGTAGAATCAACTACTTAAGATGCAATACAATAGGTCGTGGGCTCGTGGCTTCCCTTCTTAATGGGGATAGAGGCCAAGGGCGAGGTTGATAGGTTGAGTCAAAACAGACAATAACATGAAAGTTGGGGGCTTGGATGTTAAAAATGGTAATAAAGTTTGTACCTTCCTTGGTGGTACTATGAGGGGGCAAACCTCAACAAAGACGTTACGTCTCTAAAAGGGAGGATGGGGAGGGGAGTGTTACAACCTACAAATAATTACTAATTGTTGAACTCAAAAGGGTATTCGCTAAACTCAACTGTTGAGACGTCTTTGCATTTAAACCTTAGACAAAATCGTGAGGTCCAAAAGTCTTAACTAAAAACACACAATACTTTTACTAGTTGACCTGAACCGTTACACTTACATTTTGTTTTAGTATCAATTGTACAGAGAACTAGGTATTTTCTGATCATCACAAAATTGATTAAATTAACACAACTTTTATATATTCCTCAGTACTACCAGCAAGAAGCATCCAAACTGCGACGACAAATCCGAGATATACAGACTTATAACAGGTCAGTCCAAATCGGATTTCTCTAATATAAACCATTGTGCACTATCAGAAAATCGCTATTATTTCATGAAATTTTTTTTGTTGGAATTTAACAAAATGGAACATTGAAAATGAGCGATTTTCTAATAGTGACAAAAGTTGGAGTAGTAATAATTAATGATGATGCCTAATTATGATTTTTTGTTTTGTTTAGGCAAATAGTTGGAGAGGCTTTGAGCAGTTTAAGCCCTAGGGACCTCAAGAATTTGGAAGGGAAACTTGAAAAGGCCATTGGTAGAGTCCGTTCCAAAAAGGTAAATAATTCAATTTTTTGTTAGCTGATTTCAGTGTTTTTTTATTATTACAAGGCAAAAAACTGACATATTTATCTTATCATTTTCCAGAATGAATTGCTTTTCTCAGAAATAGAGCTCATGCAAAAGAGGGTAAAACTACTAATTTATGTACTGTTATCCTTATTTACGTACTTTGACAAGTTTTCTAATGGGTCCATAAAGACTACATACTTTTTTTATATATATATAACCAGATCAGCTTCGCACATCTTAACTAATTTTACAAGATACTTGCTACCTCTCACTAGCCATAGGTTACCTAGTAGTTTTTCCTTGACTGTATTCAAACGTGAGACATCATGAACTCAAAATCTACCTTATTGACTAGTAAACCACACCATTGAATGCAGAATATAGACGGCATACTTAAATCAACTTAACGTTTAGATGAGTAATTTGAATGAGTCAAGATAAATTGAGCTAATAAATAAATAGATCGTTAATTAACTTATTCAAGTTTTGTTTTCATGAACTAATCTTATCATTTGGCAGGAGATTGAACTGCAGAACGCCAACATGTATCTACGAGCAAAGGTCCTATTCTTTTCTCTATGCTTTTATATACGTAGTCCTTGTGATAGGACTCAACTAGTATGGACGTTTGACCATGTTACATTGTGAAATTTTTTTCTAAAAGAAAAAGTTTTTGTCTTTGAAGTGGAAAAGATGTTTGACCATGAATTCAAATGAAAGTTGTTTTCTACTTTATGTGAGTAATTTGGAGTGAATAGTGAAAACATATTTTCGTTGTTCTTCAAAGTTTGGAATTCACCTATGACGAAACGTGCTTTTCCAGAGTTCAACTCTGAATGAAAATTTTTCATGATCAAACGCCTCCTTGATCAATTAGGTAATTCTTGTTTTAACTTGAAAATTAATCCTTGAAATGTACATATGTAGCAGATAGCAGAGGTAGAGAGAGCACAAGAGCAAATGAATTTGATGCCTGGAGGCTGCGGAGGAGGAGGAGGATCTGATCAATACCATCATCAGCCAAATTATGAAGATGCTCGCAATAACTTCCTGCCTGTAAATCTCCTGGAACCAAATCCCCATTACTCTCGTCGCGACGATGGTGACCAAACTCCTCTCCAGCTTGTGTATGCTTCTCTTCCTTCTTAACTGTAATTTTGCAATTTATTTATAATCATTAGTTAGACTCACATGAGTGATAAATTTTACTAAAACTTATTATGGTTTTAAGTGTGGATTGAGATTTTATACCATGAAACAAAAACTTGTTATGGAGGGAGGTGTGAGCGTTTACCTCCAGACAAGAGGGAGTTGTTCAGATGATAAACATTACTTACTTTCAATTCTAAAGTGTGAGCACTGAGCACTCCTTATTTCTAATCTTAAGGTTGCGAGTTGAGTTATCAAGAGAGCAAAACGGGTGGAAGCTCTCTAAAGAGGGTAGAAAGAAAAAAGAATCTTTACCTTTTAGTCAGATTAGGATGTGAAACTCACGAAAAAATGATAGTTCAAATATGTTTTTGACTATTTACTCTGAAACTTCAATTAGTTATGAATTTGCACCTACCTTGTGGAGGCTTTGTTATATCACAGCTGGGATAAACTAATCCCATTGTAGCTTTGATACTCCAAAGAACCTGGAGCTTCATTTTAGGTATATAGAATTGCTTTTGGTCTACTTACCAAAACCAGGGTCAAAGCAACAACTTTGCCCAAGGATTTGGTAGAATCTAATAATTTTGGCTCAAATCATATATTTGTGTTTAAAAGTTTACCTAAAATGTATTGAATGATTTGTCGAGAACCCAGTAAACAACATTGTATGCATCATTCATGGCGCTACACTAGAAAATACTTTATTTGAAGACGGTGATTCATTCTGTGTTTTTAACCTAACTCAAGCCAAAAAAAATTGTTCAATAGTCACCACTAACCACTTTTGGAGTCAAATCTTTATAGTTGCTATTTTCAATAAACGTTGGTTACATCTTTTTACGTTTTTCATACCAATAACTAATTTATAGATGAGTGTTCTTGAAGTAGTATAGATGACTCGACGGGCGGGCGGAGCGGAACTTCTTTTGTCATAGAGGTGCAACAACAAAAGATTACTTGTAAATATTTTCAGTCACTCCACCCATTGTCTTAATGTTTTGTGTCCAAGGCACAAAACTTTCTTACTTTTTGTCTTCATTTATATGTGTTGTAACTAAAGAGATTGTCAAAATCTTAAAGAAAGACAAGAAACTTTGTCTAATCTAGAAGAACTATGGCTATGGTCAGGGGAAGATGAACTGATGGGGGTTTGCCAGAACACAATTACAAGAGCGTGAATTTCGTATTTGTGTTAAGAAATTCACTTAATAGACATAAAGAATCTTATCTAGAACATTGTGATCCAAAATCCATTACCTTAGCTAGCGTTTGACTATAGATTTTGGATCAAATTCATTCGCATAAAATTCTAGATCCGCCTCTAGCCATGGTGGAAAGTTTTATGAAGTTTGCAAAAAATTGAGAAGCTTGTATCTCTCATGTATAGCTAGCCAACAGCATACCATCCTCTTAGCTTTTACTTTAGAAACAATGTTGAAGTTGAGCACTTGTATGCAAGATACAAGTAATTTCACTACTAGAAATAAAGACTTTTTTCATTGCGAATCAATCGAAAATTTGTGTTATAAAATATCATTTTTCCATCAAACCAGTTCATTGTGATAACACATGGTGGGGAAACAGATTGTCACTGAAATACTATGGAACTTCCTAATTTTTTTCTTGTGAAAACACTAGTGTTTTTTATTTTCTCACCGATTCAATCAAAATATTTGTGGAAATAGCTACTGAATACTGATTTTTAGTAGTGCTTAATTACTTCAATAATCTTTAACTGATAATTTCCCCATTTTTTGTCTTGGCTGGTGTTGTCTCTGCAGCTGATAATCATGGAGCAGGTTTTCTGAAATTTGGGGTCAAAGCTCTTCCTTCAACTTCAGAAATGCGTACTACAATTTTTAACCTATAGTGTTGTAAATCATGATCATAATTATTGCCACTGAGATTTAAACTGTTTATTTTCAAGCAATATTATTCAGTAATCTGTTAATTAAGGAATGAAAAATCTTGTTTGTTATATTATGACTACTTCTATATACTTTTACAGGCTTCTATAAATAAAAAAACTATTGAACTATACAATAATCTTTAGCAAAGCTATTTTGTTAATTTATTTATCTTTATATCAAAGTATATAATGTTTAGAAAATAAGAATGATGTTGAAACATTTATGAGAATAATTGACATACTTATTAAAGCTTTTGAAAACTTTACAGTGTGTTTGTTACTTTATAAAGTAGAAGGAATAAGTAAAGTTGCATATGTTTGAAATATTCTTCAGAAATTCTTGAAGAACTTATGAAATATCTTGGATAAATATTTAGGGAACTTTGATCTGTTTGTTTGGTTATTCTGCAGCTCCTAAGTCTCGTTACGCGTTGTTTCACTCACTAGAAGGCTATACAAACAGCAGATATATAAGTCAGTGAATGTCATCCCCCAAATCAAAACAAAAAAAAAAACAGTATTCTGCAAATCTTTAGAGCATCGATTTAGTTCATCCTACAAGAAGAACTAGTAGAAATTTCGGAATAAGTTCCTATAAACATACAAGATATTGACAAGGAATATATAGCCACTATCAGATTTCACTTGACCTTCGTTAGAAACATTTCCTGTCTTGAGTTGTTGACGATCATCTGCCCATGGTGTCATTATTTAAGATAACTTTCTATCATAGATGAAATTAAGCTACATATGACCTCAATATAGAGAAGAGTAGAGTTTTCAAAGAGTAGAACTAAGAAATTGTTATATATATATTTAAGGAAACGTACTAGAAAAATACTTTTACAATACCTATACCTATATAAACCTATTGCATCTCGAAGGTTGTCAAACATTATCTAGTCTGAGTAGTATATGGCATGCTAGCTTCTCGTCTATACAGGGAGACTACTGTGTGGTCTGATTGGAGACTGAAGGCTGTACCTTCTTCCCTCCAACTCAGAATATATATAGAGGCTAAATTCTGATACATTTCACGTTGAGAGTGAGACTTTGTCCCCTTAATTGTTCACTCCATGATTCCACATTTCCTAATGAATTCATTTGACATATTTACATGGCGGCTCCACAAGCTTCGTATCTCAGGGGCCCCAATCTCAAGCCATGGCTTGGCTGGCCCACTGAAATGTACAACTGCTCCATTTTCCAGTACAGATTGTGTGACATTAATAATGGATCGATAACCTAAACCAGCAATGTGCCATGAAGGATCAATCCGGTGCACATGACCCTCAAAAGCAATTAGAGAAGGCGGAAGTGCTCCAGGATTCCACAATTCGAAACCAGAGTTCAGGTTCTGTAAGATAGAATTAAGAGAGGTCAATGTCGGGACATTCTGCAGACATTGAAAGAAGCTGCTTAAACAAATAAGAACGAAAAAGACGCTAGAATTCAATTAGATTGATTGTTCCTTTTTTGTTTGAGAAGAAAAGCTAACACCTTATTGATAAATGATTCCAATAGCGTGAAAACCTTTCTGAAAAGATTTAAGCTAACAATCGTGTCATGTCACATGATAATAGCCACAAAATGCGCAACTTGAAACATTATGCAGAATTCCACAAAAGAGGATTCCAGTTGTGCTCTAGATGCTATCTATGTGGAGACAAGCCTGAGAGTATCAATCATTTATTTCTGAACTGTCAACTCACTGACCAGCTATGACAACTCTTTCTTAATATGGTGGGACTAAAATGGAGCATGCTAGGGTGTAATACTGAAATGTTGGGGCATCAGAGGAAAGAATGCTCAACTTGATATATTCTGCAGCAGCAGCTACGCATAAAGCACTGCTCGACTATTGATGAGATCAAGTAACAAATAGTCATTTAGAACGAATAACAATGCAGTTTATAGTTTTGATCTATAACTAATTCTGGTTGAACTATACTTACAAGTTTAAGCCAGTGATGGTAAGTTGCAGTGATGTTCGTCTTCCTCCAAGCCTGGAGATCAAAGATATTCATTCCATAAAGCCATCCGCAATGATCATAATCCAACTTAGATGATATAATAGGACTCGTAAAATTAAAGTAATCCTTGTACTTTCTTCCAGAGCAACAGTCATCTCCACAGCTCGAGTCAAAAGCTGCACCAACAACTTTCCCGTTGAGATCAAGTTCCCACAGAGATGATAAATCATGCTGTACTACAGTATCATCGTCCAAAAATACAATCTTGTTCAGGTCTGGGAAAAGCTGTGAACCCATGAAATTATATAAAAAATCAATTATTCATTGAATGTCCATGCTGAAGATCATCTTTTTGTCAGTGAAAACAATGTTAAATTAAGTTATTACCTCGGGGATATAGATGCGCAGATGATTTAAGAGGGATGTACAGCTAGGCCGTAGATGCTGCAAATCTTTTTCATGTTCATACTTGTTTGGAATATTTTCCCTTTTCATGCTGTCAAGCTTGTGGCTACAGATCAATCGATGAATCTCTATCATCTCCTTAATCCCGATATTCACCTCATGAGACCAATCATACTGATGCAATCCTCTTACTTCCAGGACAGCCGAATTAACAGAGTTTACAGCAAACCATGCATGCATTGCAGTGTATGTCTTCTTATCAGTAACTATATGAAACACCAATCTTTCTGGGATACTTGAGCTTTTAATGGTCGAGGAAACTACCACAGACGCAGCAAGTACATTGTCCGTTAAAAGAACTACATGATGGAAGGAAGGGTCAATGAGGTGGGATACATATTGGGGTGAAGGCAAGCGAGAACGTGCAGCAGCATTTTCAGCATATTCTTCAGCTAACTTGAGGGATAGGCAATGTATGCCCTTTGGTACACCGTGAGAAGCTAAGTGCCAAAAAATAGACTCACTTTGCCTTGCTGATTCTACCATTTGCTCCATTTTCATTATCTAAACAAAGGAAAGAAACACATACTTAATTCAAAAGTTAGCAACAATAAAACATTAGTCGATTTTAATTACCATGATGTACTCTGTAGTCAAGAAATTTGCAAGGAGTTAAAAAAAGAAGTCATGACACTTAAAGTTAATAAACTTATTGTTATTTCCAAAATGTCACTTTAAAGTTCAGTATAGAGTAATTCTTGAAATGTACACCTGATATTGAAACCAAAAATATGCAATCTAACTGTCGACAAACATGCCCTGTTGGCACATGAGGCTATGCCAGGCAGGAAATTTCGGAGACCCTCCCTCAGGTTGGTATGTTATGGCTGATGATCATATGGTGCAGCTTTCCCTTGGTATTATGCTGTTAGAAATAAGTTTCGATACTGCAACGGCAGCACCAGAATGGAGTTTTTCTAACATCTTAAAATAATGGAATCGTTCAAAAGGTATTAGAGAGAAGAGCCAAAACGCAATTTGATTTCAGGTTGATGACAAATTCGTCTCTTTAATTTCCTCTATTAGTCCTATTAATCAGTGGATATCGCTTGCATGGCATCAGTGTGCGGACTCCATCTGTCCATCAGAAATTGACTCTATTTCTAGTTCAATTACTTAATCCATTACAAAAAACAGGCTCAGACAGTTTTGGGTCCCAACAACCAGCAATCTTCTAGAAAGATTCCTATTCTTTCACAGGTAAAGAAAGCCTTGGAATTCTCATTTCAAATTCAGCTTCAAGATATATACTCGGGGTAACCAGGCCTTAAATATATGTAATTTGATTAAATTAAGTTACTGTGGTAACATGTAGCTGAATCTACATAAGCAATGAAATCTTGAAATTTGGCTTTAATTGAAGATGGAAAGCAGTATCTATGTGAAGTTACATGCCCCTTCCAGGATGGTGGAAAGCAGTATCTATGAGTGAAGTTCTCATCTATGTGAAATATTTTCGTTGCAGAATCTAATCAACTTTTAAAATTCTTTAGACAAATAGAACTAGCTATAGTAAAAGAACAAATCACTACATAAAAGAAAATAAGCAGCGTCTTCATTGCGTAACCATAAAAATATTTTTATGAAGGTGTTTGTGCTAGCTTACACACACCTCAACTATTCCATCAAAACATAGGCCAACAGGAAGAACTCGGAGAAATATTTTTTGCCTTTACTAGGATTTAAACCTGAAACCACATGGTTCTCCTCCCATTTCATTGACCATTAAAACACCGCCTTAGGTATTGCCTAGTCATGACTAAGAGATTCTAATGTTAATCTTCTTTCATAATATTCTGCTTACTTTTCGTGGCTTGAAAGATAATATCTACTCCTGTTAGTAATTTGAGAATTTTACATCACTGTTAGAAATAATTTAATTGCTTAATATAGCTGTCTTATAAAGTTATAACTACTGAGCATTTGCAATATATGATTGACATTCCCACTTATTATAGGTAGGTAAAATAATTTCTTTTACGCGGAGCACCAACAAGTGGGTCCATTACGCATTCCAAAACAGAAATACGCACCAATGCTTCAGCGATGGAGCATCACAGACCAGCTGTCTGATTATGCATGTGACTAAGTGGCCTAGTTGTGCTTTTTCTAATTCAAGATTCTCAAACCAAAGAGGAAGTGATAAAATTTGAAAAAATTATTCTCAGCTAAATAATAGTAGAAACTAAAAGACAAGTTAGGTATATGATAATTTATAATATGACTGCAACTCATAAATAAGAGAACCTAAATAGCTGGCGAATGTATAATACGTGTATGATTGATTGTGTATAATTATTGTATACTAATTAAAAATAAATAAACAGTAAATCTGTCAACTATTTGTGTGAAGATCCCTGCAAGAATGATAAAATGAAAAGCACAGTACAGTGAAGTAAAGGGGTTGCTTGTTACCATAGTTTTAGTTTTGAAAGCGAAAGCCTTGATGTCTTGTCCATTTGAAGTCATGTCCTTCACAAGATCATTGAATGAGGATGGTAATGAAGTTGAGCTCCTCTCTATTCCATTGTCACCATCATTTGTTGCCTCCAACAATGCCCGCATCAACTCTTCTCTGAGCTTTTTCACCGTATGGTTAAAAAGGAAGAAAAGTTAGCATCAGAAATAGTAACAATAAATACTGAGAATCTGTTAATCAAAACTTCATATTAGGAAAAACTTAAACCATGTATGATATTTACATCTATGCTTATTTTAGACCACAAATTTCAAAAAAAATTCTTCCGTCAGGGGTGGACCCACATGGAATCCGCCGGGTGTTCGAGCACCCACTAATTCGTCTCGAAATATATATATCTTTGCAAAAATTAAGAGGTATTTGTATAAAATTAACATAGAGCTCCCAATGAACAAATTATCTGACTGATTCATTGGCTTTTGGGTGGCTCTTTTAGTGTATTAATTAATCGTTGTTAAGTAATACTAATAATGTATACATATCATGTATAGTTATTGTTCGTCTAAGTCTATCAATACTCAATATTATCGATGTGGACATGCAACGATATATAATAAAGGCCAACCAATCTCTTAAATAATAAAGTCAAGTGGGCATATATCCAGATGAAAGTCCCTTTTTTCCAAGAGCAATTTTGACTTATGCGGAAGTAATGTGTACCACTTTATTATCTTTGCTACATTATGGTCTAGCTCTAGTATTAAAAATAATACTATATAACAAGTGGGACTAGTAAAGTCTAGAATGGAAATGAAAACAACATTACTTAGTCCTAGTCAGAATGAAAGTATTACATATGAATCATATTGTGGTTTACTAGTGACCATGTATACAAAAACCAACAAGTGGATGTCAATTACCGACAATTCCTTTAAATGCGTTACCCTTGGAACTATAAGTAGAGAATATGCTTGAGTTGTACGTAATATATTTAGTAGGTATGGGGAAAGTACCTGGTTTCTTATTTAATTTTTTTTGCCTGAAATAACCAAGGCAGCAGCTACTACGATTCACTAATATCCTAGAAATGTATGGGTTTATAGGAAGTGACCATATATTGCGATGAAATGGATAAAATTTCATTATTACTAACTAGAAATCTCAAATTAAACTTTGAAAATAGATTGAATAAGTCTTACGTGGGTGGAATCCAACCCAAAAAAAAAGTAATATACAAATATTCATCCTATGCAATTTTGAGAATCTAAGTGGTTATCATATTGAAACTTTCTTAATTCTAAGCGTTTGACCATTTTTTATTGTGAATTTAGAAAAAAGTAGTTTTTGTTTTTAAATTAGAGTTATTTTTACTTTTTTTTAGAGTAATTTGGAAAATCAATATTAAGTTAAATTCTAAAATTTTATGATCAAATGTATTTTTAGAGTTCATTTTTTTTTTAAAGTGAAAATATTTCATGACCAAACACCTTAATGTATGATGAAAAAAAAATGAAGACAAAAATTTACTTTTTGAAGGTTGAATTTTTCCGTCAATATGGATGAGTAAAAAACTTATATTCCAAAGTGTGGGTACAATTTTAACTGTAATAAAAAGGTAAAAAACAATTTTGATCCAAATTGTGAAGGTGCTCCCACGTGGATAGATTGCAAAATGGTAAAAAGAAAAAATAAAAAAATTGTTACACCTAATTTTTTGAATATTTAATCACCACAAGGATATATGTCAATGAGTAAAATTTGCGTTAATTTATTAAAAAGATGAAAAATGATTTACCCGAGTTGAGTCACTCCCGCCGAAAATTCTCCATCCTAGACAACCTGTAATTTAAAAACAATAACCAATAAAAAGATTAAAATTATCAACCAAAAGAATGAAAAACAATTTTTAAAAAAAATATTTTATTTTTAGATACAATCAGAAAAAAGTTTACCGATAGGGGAAGAGCAAAAAGCGGCAGATTCGAGCATGATAAAGGTAATTCTGAAAAACAGTAAGGTTAAAAGTAAACCGAGAACCAAAACGGCCGGCAATAACAACGTCCGGTGAGATATCCGGCGAGTCACCGGCGGTAATCCTTTCCCTTTCATACCAACCGGCAATCCTACGCCACCTCTGCCGCTCGAAACAGCGGCGGAACTCGATATAGTCAGTTTTTTAATCCCCGTCGCCGATATGTAAAACTTCATCATCTAATCAATACTGAACTTCAGTTTCCTCTTCTTCTTCCAAACAAATAATCTCATTTCTTCTCGATTCCAGCTTCAGATCCGCTTCCTCGAGTGCTCATTCATTCCGCACTCATACTCATCCTCTGCTTGAGCGAATACACATCGTTAGCCCGCACACAAACAATTCGAAACAGCGAAAATCACTGACTCAATCCCAGGTATGGAGAAATTTCAAATTGAACACTAAGTAACTCTTACTCCATAAATCATTCATCAACAACATTCTCGCCAATTCAATATAAAAAAAATTCAAATAATTGTTCAAATCAGTGATTGATCCGAAAAAATTATCCAAAAGCCACAAAAACTACGAACGTCAATTGCAAACTAGTTAGTATCAGTTTTATAGATCCTAATAAATCAATAACTTATAGTTTCAATCGTATGAGTGTGATAATCGAAAGAGCATTGAATTGAAGCAGAAAATTTACCTTAGAACAGAATCTGATAGCTCGTTGAAATCTTCAGGAGCTTAATAATGAAGATTGTTCAGTTTCGATATTTAGTTTCACTATAGATCACTCTTTTGGCTGTGTAGTAGAGATGAAAGTGGGGACGACAAAGCCGAAAAGCCAAAACTGATAGCCGCGTTAAATGCTGAAGGGAAATTAGATGGACTACAGAGCAGCTACAAAAATTCTACTACGTACAGGAGATAAATTATTCTTTATTCCTTTTTTGCCCTTTAGATCTTTCTATCAGTTTACGAATTTGCCCTTCAAATCACCGACAAATGACAATGCCAGTAATTTTTTCCTCCCTCGTCTGCCATTTGTCGACAAATACTCGACGGTACCAGCTTTCCTCTAAGCAAACAGTAATTAAACCAATCAAATTTTGACACATATACAAATAATTAACTGAATGGAATTAGCCGTTAATTTAGTACTCCCTCTGTTCCTAATTACTTGTTCATTTTTTCTTTTTTAGTTGTTCCTAATTACTTGTTAATTTGACAAATCAAGAAAAGACAATTTATTTACCTATTATATCCTCAATTAATTACTTTGAAAAAAGTAAAACTTCTTGAAAACCTTAAGTTTTTAATTCATCCACTTCATAATTAATAGGGATAAAATGATAAATTCATTATGTCAATAATTATTTTCTTAATAGGTATGTCAATTCAAAAATGAACATAAATTAAAGAGCATGTTTATGGAACAGACAGGTCATTAATATTTGCTAAAATAGAAGGGGAAATATTACAATTCCCGATAACAAATCGAAATCTGAAGAATTTCAACTCATATGCTGTTTTTAAGCTTTGTATTTGCATTTCAATCGAAGAAATGGTAGTTTAGTTACGTGACATGACATGAAACGCTCCGTACAAATAAGTTTTTATATTTAGTTCTGTTTTCAATGTATTCTCTTTCTGCGTTAGTTTTAATACTCTTTTCCGTTCTATTTTAATTATCGTTTTCGCTCAAAAATTGAACCACCATCTCATATATCGCAAAGGTGATATATATTGACAATTGAACTCATGTAGCTATATGTTGGATAATTAATTTGGGTTGCAAATCATTTATGTGGACTGAGCCGACCATTTAGATGAGATAAAATAGGAGGAGGTTTCCTAGAGGATTTGAAAGACAAGTGTAGCAGCTAAGGAACAACGATCTTTCTGCAGTGAAAGAGAGAGCGTGAAAAATAGATTTCTCCCAACACAAAAGACAAAAAAAAAACACATCTAGTTTTTGGAAAAATTCTTTATTTTCTAGTGATTCAAAGTAGAGTTTGGGTTGATTCTTTATTAATAAGATCGATCAACAGTTTCCGTTGCAACTATAAAGTACACAATCCTTGTTCTTGCTCCTTTATTTATATCTTCAGAATGAAAAATAAAAAGAGGAGGAAAATTGTGGCTAATTACTCTTGTCTCCTGCATGTACTGTTGATATTAAAAGAAATGTTATAACTTTTAAGTGCTAGTTTTGCTTAACTTAGTGGGTTTTACTACTAATAATTAGTAATTAACATAATTTCAGGCTTTTCTTTTGCTGTCCATCTCATAAACTTTTCTCCTTTTTTGACTTTTGCCACTATAAACATCTTTTAGATAAGAGTTTTACTTTCCACTACTATAAAATTTTTGAATTAGTATACGCGGTTAAGTTACATGTAATAATTAAGCAACACTTCTTACATCAGCTGTAGTCCATCATTTATGAATAGGTAATTTCTTAAAATAGCGACGAAGTCAGAAATTTTAACTTAGTACAATTTTTCGACGAAGGATGTCTGATTGATCATCATGGACTATAGGTGGCTACACCACTGTCAAAAAGCATGTCCAAGCTAAAAATATCACTTATTTAGGAATGAGACGACGGAATCATAATCGAAACATTGACACGTGAAAGCAGAGTGAATAGTGCGTTGGAAAAGGTGAATGGTACGCGTTATTGGATAAAAAGGATGTTACGTTGTTTGGATTTATTGCTCTATCATTCTCCTTCTTCTTACTCTACTGTGTGTGTGTGTGTGTGTGTGTGTGTGATGGACCATCTTGTTTTGATGCTATTGCCTGTTTTTTGTTTCCCACAAAAAAGGGTCACAAAGCTTAAGACCAAAAAAAAAAAAAAAAAAAAAAAAAAAAAAAAAGAATAGAGACTTCTTATTTCTTATAAAGGAGAAATAGAAAAAGGAAAGTTTATCTACAATTTGCTATTTGCCTTTTGTGCTACTATATGTTTTGGCTACTAGCTAGTACATTTTTTAGTACTACGCATGTAGCATAGAAAATTAACAATGTCTCATCCACAATAAGTTAGGACACTTTTGGAAGCTAGTCTTGACCTTTTAAGTTTTTGAATGGCTCACATCGATTGTGTTTCATGCTTGTTTGGGTAATTAATACCAATGAGATCGATTTTTCAATATCATGCTAAGAATAGCTAGAATTTTTAATATATATATTACAATGATTTTTGAAAAACCGTCGTGATACGTTTGTGATTTGACGAGATTATGTCATTTTCACACAACGTCGTTATAATTCATTGTGATGGTTCAGACCGTTGTATTACTTATGAAGAAACATCGCAATGGCCCTTTGTTTTTGAAGTGAGAAGATGCTCTTTGTTTGATGAGGAATAAAAAGGAATATCAAAAATTCAAATAGTTGAAGCTGAAGCAGTTACTTTTGAAGTAACAAAACAAAAAAAGCAACGATTGGAGTGGATGAGTTTTTAAAAGACCCACTATGAATGAGTTAATAAATAAGTGGTTCATTAATCCGTTCAAAGATTATTAGATTGAGATAAGTTGATCAAAATGGGCTAAACAATGCATCATAATCTTACTTGTCAAACTTTTACCAAATTTATTTGAAATTAAGCATTAGGTCATGACAATTTCAATACAGAACTTGAAATTGTATTTAGAATTAAGAAAACATTCAAAATCCTGTTTTGACTTTCAACAATTAAAATAATACTGTATTTGCAAAAACTATAGCTAAATACAACTCCTTAAAAAAAATACTGATTTTTTTTTGTTTCTTTGGACAAATGCCTACATAAATATTTCCTTCGTTTTAATTTGTCTATTTATTTTAATTTTTAAACAAATTAAAAATAAAAGATAAAATAAACAAATTGAGACGAAGGATATGATACGACAATGAAGATAAGGATAGACAAGAATTGACGTTTAAACAGTACTTATGATTAATATGGCCTACGCTTGCTTAATTCAACAGAAAATTTACTCAATTTTGGCTCACCATTTTCACCAATGAGTCAAAAGGTCGCTAAACAATCCAATATAGTATTATTATTAGTACTATACAAAAATAATCTCTAGGAATAGTATGTTACTATCATTTTCCATTTTGACATGATAGAATTTTTGACGATTATTATCGTGTAAGAAAAACGATACAAATAAGTACTCCAATCATTCCAAATTAATTCATTATTCATTTTTTAATGTTCAAATATTGTTATTGGATCGTGTTCATTCAAGTAGTCTTGAGGCGGAATTTAAAATAAGTATGAATACGATCAAACTCGGTAATTTTAGTTCAAATACTATATTTATCTGAAGAAATTCATTTTTTTAGTGTATATACAAATTATTAATATCAACTCCGATAATTAACTTTGAAAATTTTAAAACTTGAATTCATAAGCTTCAAATCATCGCTCTCGATTAACTTATCATTTCTCCTCTTCCTACATCTTATTTATAGCATTTAAATACACTTATGAGTATTGGAAAATAGACGATTTTTTTTCCACCAAGATATGACAACTAGGCCGTCTGCACAAAGAGGAAATGGAAATTCTTTGCGTCTTCAAAAAAAAGATTTTTAATTTTTTTTTTACTTGGTGTCCGATACTTCGTTTAGATTCCGATTAATTCAAATTCGCACTGGAGGAAAGTCTCACTTGGATCGGGGAACGGAGTGTAAAATATTTCTTATCAAAGACAATTTCCTACCCAAAGTTTTAAATTCAAAATTTTTTATCAAAAATAAAAAAATATTTATCATTTTACCACAACGTTACTAACCGGGTGTAGAGAGGACAAAGTGGGAGTTGAGGACTTGAGGTCATATATGTATGGAGACATGAAGTAATATAAGTCAAAAAGTGAAATTAATGAATGAAATGGAAAGTTGGGTAACAGCCAAACAAAGCACAAATCCACATGGTTGGGGTCCGTTTGATCATGCCCAATGTTGTAAGGAACTATTTTACATGTATGAATATGATATATATGATGTGAAAGTGAAACCAAAAGGTTGTGCATGATGTAGCAATGCATGTTCCAAGGACTTCTTATCTGACCCACTACTACCTATGATATCCACAAAACCAATTTATGTGTCACTCCAATAATTTAATTACGACCAATAAGAGGTGTGATGGGATGAATTGAGTATTTTGATTTTTGATCAGAAGTCTTGAATTCGAGTTTTAAATATGAAATAATTTTATTAGGAAGCACTTTCTTCTTAAACAAGTCTTACGCATGAATTTGAATTAATCGATATCCTAATACCATTTGTGGTTTATACTATGATCGAATTTGTAGAATATGAAAGAAATTACATATATTTCTTTTAAAATATGGTAATTCAACCACTTGCTTAATTTATGGGCACACTAAAATATAGAGTAGCCAATTAAGAACAATGAAGAAGGAAGTCAGTTATGAAGTCCACAATATAATATGGTTGAACTCATTATTATATGACTAATATCAAACATATAAAATGTATATATATAATGTTGAGCACGTAATATACATGAGTCCGGAGCCTAAAGGGCAAAAGAAATGGTCAAAAATTCCAAAAGGGCACATCACTTTTTATTTTAGCCAAAAGGGTAAAATCGCTGCGTCAGCAGCGATTTTCCTCTGACAAAATGACAAAATCGCTGCCCTAGCAGCGATTTCGTCTAAATTTTTTTTTTTCTTTTTTTATTAAAAATCGCTGCCACAGCAGCGATTTTGTAAAAAAAATAAAATAAAAATTATTTTTTATTAAAAATCGCTGCTGTGGCAGCGATTTTGTAAAAAAAAAAATTTTTAAAAAACGCTGCTTTTTTTTCTTTAAAAAAACTAAAACATCACATCAAAAAAAAAAAAANACTATGATCGAATTTGTAGAATATGAAAGAAATTACATATATTTCTTTTAAAATATGGTAATTCAACCACTTACTTAATTTATGGGCACACTAAAATATAGAGTAGCCAATTAAGAACAATGAAGAAGGAAGTCAGTTATGAAGTCCACAATATAATATGGTTGAACTCATTATTATATGATTAATATCAAACATATAAAATGTATATATATAATGTTGAGCACGTAATATACATGTTGAGAAACTTCTGAAGTGACTTAATTGACCTCCTAATATACACCAACAAACCAAATTTCTGTGTTTTGTCTTCCTTAATTTAAGTCACTTGCATACAGGCTACACCTTAGCTTTTACACCGACATGCCCTTGCCAACTCTCATCTACGTACCACCAAAATTTATAATCTTTAAGTAAGATTCATTCGATTTTTCGGGTTTGGTTTTACACTATTCGGTTTGGATTTTTCGGTTTTTGGTTTTGTAAAAGTGTAACCCAATCCGATCCAAAATAAATTTGGTTAGGTTTGATTTTCCTCTATTCGATTCGGCTTTTTTCGATTTGGTTATTCGGTTATGTCAATAATTAATAACACAATCAAAGTAATAATATTTAATCCCTTAAGTATACTAATTTCTAATATAAATCATAAGTAAAACTTAAAACACAACACTTATAAGTATACCTATTATAGATACTCAAACATAAAATATAAACGTACATCATGAAATGAAATAACCAAAAAGGGACAAAAGTAGTTAACTCCAACTTAATTCTAAACCTAAACATTATATATATATATATATATAAAATTTGGTTTTTTTTGGTTTTTATATTTTAAAATCCGAAACCAAACAAAGTAATTTATTTATCCAAAACCAATCCGAAAAACCAAAAAACCAATTCAAATAAAAATTCGATTTGATTTGATTTGATTATTCAGTTTAATTAGAATAGTGCACACCCTATCTTTAAGTCTTTTCACATCGACATATAGTATCCTTAGGTGTCTCTTTCAAAATCAATGAGCATTGTTTCGTAACGTTACTATTGGGATCAACATAAGAGAACGTCATACTTATGTTAATAAAGAAACGTTGAATAATGATAATAAAGAGAAATTATAAAATTACTAGTTTTATAGCCTTGGAATGCTAAATCAAGTAAGAAATTGATAGTTAAACTAAAAAGGGTTAGTTTAATAACAAAGGGTTATTCTCCTTAATTTTCCCTACAACAAATAGAAGGATGGAAAAGTGGCTACCCCATTAAGTTCTTTATGATCTTTTATATATTTGGGCCCAAGGTCTAATCCATAAAATATGACCCGAGCCCAAACCCGAAACTGTAGTTGGCGAAATGCACCCGTACTCGCATCGTGGCGCGTGCAATTAATCTTTCTTCACTCTTTCTTCTTCATCATCGCTGATATGAACAGTCAAAGCACTAAAACCTCCTGGAATAAAATTGATTTTGATCTATTAGGTGTTTTGAGACATCAAAAGACAAACGCCTTAAGGTAATTTGCAATAACTCGCTTCATAGTATTGATTCACGTTGTAATTTGGTGTTCATAATCGTAGTTGTTGGGCTTTTTTTTAAGTATTTTTGATTACTTGTGATTTTTGATCCTCTGTATTTCAATAAAAGATGTTGTAACTCTAATTAAATCGTATATTTAGCATATGATTCTATTTAATTGAACAGAAAACCTGAATCAAGGAAATTATGCTGTAAAATTTATAGGGTTTTTTTATTGGGATTATTGTTCTCTTGTGTACTCAAAACTGTAATTTTGGCCTATTTTTAAAATGTGCACTGCTGTTATAGAGTAATGATCCTATTGTGTTGATTGTTTTCTAGGAATGTTCAAACGTGAAAACAGGATGCTGAAGCAACGAAATAATGGCCAATGTATACGAATGCCTGTTATTACTATGTTTTTTGTTTTGATTTGTGTTCTAGTTTGGGTTTTGTGTAGGGAAACTGGAGAAAAATCTGATTCATTGTCTGGTTTAATTAAGGAAAATTTGAGTAGTTTTAGCTTTTCGGTTAAGTTAGACCCGACTGTGGAGTTCAGAAATGGAACAGATTTAATATGGCAAATCCCGGACTCACCCAAGGCAATTCTTTTTCTGGCACATGGTTGTAATGGTAAAGCAGCGAACTTTTGGGACAGATCACCTAAGTGCCCAAATTGTGTGGGTTTACCTGAAGAAAGGCTTATTGTCCTTAATGCCTTAGCTAGGAGATTTGCAGTTCTTGCGGTGTCTAGTGCTGGGAGGTGCTGGTCGATGGAAGAAGAAAGGTTGATCGTTAAAGATATTATCGAATGGTGGGTTGTTAAACGAAAGGTTCAAAGCTTGCCTATTGTAGCTTTGGGTGCTTCATCTGGTGGATATTTTGTTTCAGTCCTTGCAACTGATTTAAGATTCAGTAGCATAACAATAATGATTGCTGAGGGATTGTTTGATCGAATGGACATTTCGAAGAGTTATCCTCCTACCCTTTTTGTGCACATGCCCAAAGATAAATGGAGAAGTGTGAGAATAGCGAGATACTTGACACTCCTGCAGGGTAAAGGCATTGATGTTGCAGAGGTCAAATGCATGGAATTTGCATTGTCATCAAATCTATTATCTGATAGGATTCCCGGTCTTGATCTAGCTACCTCTGTGAAGTTGTATAGTCTGTTCCAGGAAAAGGATTTTGTTGATACAAAAGGTTTCATGAGAAATGACGGGCGTGCAATACAATGGAAGGCAGCTCTCAAGGAGAGTGGGATTATTCTCCCAGACAAGTCCATAGCGAATCACATTCAAGAAGAAATGAACCTTGCGTTTGCTTATCATGAAATGACCAGTTTGCAGTCTGAGCAAATCTTTAACTGGTTTGAAACTCATATGAGCTGATCAGATTCTTATGCTGTGTAATCTTCCTTGAGTCATCAAGATGGAATATCGTTGCCATGGCTTTGGACTGGGTGATCTCAATACTGTTGTGTATGTTATTTCACGAGGTTGAAGTCCAAGTGAGAATAACTGTGGTCACATTGTGATGAAAAATATTGTATCAGCATTCAAACTTCCTACATGTGAAAAGGGCTGTCTACTGATATCATTTGGATTGTCCTTTTTTTATAGCCAGAAAAGAATGTATAGTGCACACTTAGGAACTAGGTCTGCTTTCTTTTTTGAGAGGAAAGTAATTGAAACTAGGTCTATTTTCTTGTGCTTAGGGATGGAACTTTTCAAGTGTAAGTTCCTATAATTTCTTGTTATCTCAACATTAAAGGAAACACAGCCTTTCTGTTCTTGAAGAGATTGGAAAAATGAAATCAAACTATTTATCTCTGTTATTCTAATCTTTCTTCTTTGCACAGACTGGAATTCATTTCCTGTGTTAATTATGCTTCAGCATGGGTGATTGTTTATTACTACTACCTTTTTCATGTGTCTTTAAAATTCTTTCCTGTATAAATTATAATAATGTAGTCTCAAGAAGAAATTGAGTGAGAATTTTGTATGAGAATGAACTTCATCTGTTGGAAGTAATGAAGTGAAGTTCATCTGGTAGATGTATAATCCAACGGTATCAATTGGGTGCGTCTTCCAGACCTAATGACTCTGAGACATTTGCATTATCTTACCTTCCTAGGCTACTGGTGACACCATTAATTCATGATCATCTTATGATTCAATTCTTGCTCTAGTGCATTATGGTGGAAAAACAAAGACTATTTAATTATCTATTAGAATTAGATTTTGTCGGTGTGTAAACTTAATATTTTTGAATTCCAACATATCATGTCGAGCTGGTCTGAACATCACGGTAATGGAAAAAAAAAAAGTTGGAAGATAGGATTCTGGATAAAATAACCAATTGTGGAGAATTTTGTTATAGATATTGGATTCACTCATGTGGGGAATTTTGTTGTATTAGCTTCAACTGATATCGGATTCACTGAACTTGTATAAGCTTTATGAGTGATTGAGTTTTGAGGATCCTTCAGCATGAGTAGGATATATGATTTGCTCATGTTGAGGGAGGGGATCAGGTTATGTGATGGTTTCCATGAAGAAAGGAAATCTGTACAATGTATGATCCTTCAATAAGGTAAAGAGACTACGTCAACTATTCATCAGAGTGAGCTCTCAAGAGTTGTGTGACAGTCCAGCTATCTAAGTTGTAACATTACTACAATAGATTTTCCTAGTTATTCAGGCTAGTGCTAAGGTACAAAGTTCACTTGGAATGGTTGGATTCCCTTCATACAAGCCGATAGGGTCAGCACTTAGAAATTAATGGGGTAAAAGCTCTGCAACCGTGATGCATATCAAATATTGTTTGTTGCATGTGACTCTCATTATACTCTTTGTAATTTTCATCTGCTTCCCTTTAATTGTCTCTTTCTACAGAGAATATCTATGGACAGTTTCTGGTCAGTCTTGCAATTTGCCTCAAGGAGACATCCTTTGTATTACTGATGTGAGGCTATAGGGAAGTAACTCTGACAACAGCTTCTCTAGCTACGCGCCAGCACTCAAAGCACCTTAATACTATTTTATATTCTCCCTCTCTTTATCTGTCATGTGTGGGATATTTCAATCAGCTCAAGCATCCTACTCCTTGTAAGCTAGAAAATATAAATTCTCTTAATATGGTCTTCTTTTAAGATGCAAGCATGCATCCACTACTTGTGCCTAAATTCTGATGGGAACACAACTTTTATGCTGAAGATCTTCATTCAGATGAAGAATCATTATGAATTGTCAGCTAAAGAGGTTCGTAGAACATTCATAAGTTATTGTAAAGAGTATATACTTGCATTGCATTGTCAAAGAAAACTTGTGCTATTTAAAGATAGATATCTGTGTTAAGACATTCATAAAACCTTAATGGTTAAAGAATATTTACACCAACCAAATTTGGTGTGAGTTCAGTTTTATTTATGTTCTCCTTTCTAGCTTAGTGATAATCCGACAACTGAGCCAGTCTGAAGCAGGGAGAAGTAACTCAGGTGCATATCAAGACTCCATTTAGTATTATTTTACTATGATGCATCTAATTTGTGCTGTGAAGATGTGCTGTTGGGTTGGTTTGCATTCATTGTAGTGGTACATAAATACACCTGCTCTTTTAAAGCATACTATGCTGTGAGCCAAAGGTCTGACAGTGTTACTGCTTATTGCCCAGCTGTGCATAACCAAAACCATCCACCTCTCTGTCATTGAGCTGTCTCTTTTTTTCTTCTGTAGGTACACTACTGAATATGTTGTTCCTTCAGAACCTTTACATTTTATTTTATTATTCTGTTTTAAGCCATAGATGCACTTGAACAAACAAAATTAACATCCTAACTATGAAGTTTACATTCGAAAAGTAATATGAAGTTAATATGCATTCTTTATCAATAATTTCCATTCCTTGTTATTTTGGTAGATACACATGCTTGTAGATGTATTAATTTATCGTGCAAGTCCGTTATGACTTATGAGGGAACTTTTCGTGTAAATACTTCTCATTGACTAGATAGATGCAGACCAATGACTTTTCAGGAACTTTGGTAGTCAAATTGTTAGATTTCTCTGAAATTTGAAATGTAACTTTATAGAGGATAATGGGACAGCATGTCGGTTATGCTCCTATCTCAAATAATTTTTATTTCTTAACTCTATCTGGGGTTTCTCAACGAGTTTTAACAGCCTATCTAAAGGGGGTTTTCTTGGGTAATCATTAGAAACATACATGGAATTTGACATCCTAGAAGAAAATCTTTAGTATGTTTTGTCGAAGAGATTCTGATAAGAGAAATCAGTTATAAGTCTTTAATTTAGCAATCTTGTCAGTATACACGAAATTCTGAGCGGGATGTGCTTTTCCGTCATGTTATATTTATTATATTGTTGAGTGTAGTTACGGACCTGTTGCTTCTGCCGTAGGTAGATATGTGTTTCTTCATGTTGTATTATTTGTATTGCTGCTGTAAGCTCAAACCTGTTACCTCTAGTGTAATTCAGCCATTACCTGCAGTTTTATGGGTCCAATAGTGAAAGATGCAGCTCATTGTATCAAATGGAGTTAATTTTGAGTCCATTCATTAAATTATTCTAAGATGGCTGATGCATTAATTGTTTCACTTGNCTTTTGCTCCCTTGGTGACTCGAACTCACAACCTTCGGGTTGAAAGTGAGGGGTGCTTACTGCTTACCATCCGAACAACTCCCTCTCGTCTATCAAATGGAGTTAATTTTGAGTCCATTCATTAAATTATTCTAAGATGGCTGATGCATTAATTGTTTCACTTGAAGGCTCAGGTGCACGTATTTCCTTGCATCTTAGCTGGTATATTGTTTTATCAGGAGGTTCAATAGGAAATGATGTCTAACTATCAAATACAGACAACATGAAAATATGATGCCCATCAATCAATTAATGGAATATTTTATTATAGTGTTTTATATCATATCTTTTATGATATTTGCTTCTATGTCTTATCTACCTGAACATCTCTCCATTAAAGAAGGAAAGAATCTCTTGGAAGAAATGAGAGTGTTAAAGACATGATTATTGATTTAAATAAAAGTGTACTATCTCTAACAATATAACTTTTAGATGAGGTAGTCATACAATATAGTATGTTATTGGAGCATGTAGAAAAGTAGAGGTCTTGACTTTGAGTTTCATTATCACTTTTTATCGAAAGTGATTTCCATGTGCACTCTCTAATAGTTTAAATTTTTGGATGAGATGTTCACACAATTTAACAAAAATATATTGCCATATAAAAAGTAATGAAATAGAACAAACTGGACATATCAGCTGATGAGTCCTGTTATCTGCATTGCCTGAATCAAGATTGATAAGACCAATGTTTTCCTAGCTGTATTTGTAATTGTGCTTTCCTTCTACTTTCCAAATAGTTGTATGGATGGAACAATTTTGTTTTAGTTATGTCAACTCACTGATATTATCCATGACAGGGAAGCTGCTAAGTGTATGGTGCAGCATTGATGTTTGGCATGAACTTCTTCATAAGCATGTCATGTTTTCTGTATTGAATGGTGTTCATACTTTACGAGATGCCTTCTTTTATTTTCAGATCAATTGCTCAGCGCTGAATAATAATCACACTTGCAGATTGTCATCAACACCCTCATGAGAAATTGAAGCTGCTGTAAAGTTTGTTGAAGAAGCTCAATTAGCCTTGACACATCTGTTGCATTTCAACTAATAAGGAGGTAGGACAATGGGTGTGTGTTTCTCTTTCTGTTCTTGATAACTGAGGTTAGTTTGTTTTATAAACAAAAGTAGAGTACTTTATTTTTATTTGGAAAGATACCTTCTTTACCTTAAAGGAGAAAATAAAAAGAATAATCTGAAATTGGGAACAGTCATTCACACTTGTTATACAACAAGAAATGTTTTACTGATAACTGATTAAACAATGAAGGTTGGTATCCTCTTGATTTTGTAAGATTCAAAAGCAAACAGAAAAAACATTAATTTTGATAACGACAAGCAGAAAAACATTAATCCTTAATCCTAAAGTAAACACACTGAATATCATAAAGAACTAGAAATAACAAGATATTGATGATAATTGTGAAAATGACTTTTCAAGCTCTGGGCTTGAGCTGACCCTCGTTGGCTAACTTGAACAACTGTGCCTGAGATGCTGCAGCCTCGTCTGAACTGAGTGCTGTAGCAAAATTGTTCTTGACTTGTGTGGTGCTGTAACTGAACCTCTTGCTAACCATGGAGTTCAGCAAAGAAGCTGTGCCTTCCCTGTAGAGTTGCCCAAGTCCATCGGTATGTTGGTTTGAAAGTGCTTGCAACAAGTTCATGTTTGTGCCGAGCCCTGGAGCACTAGCCACGCCAAATGCACCACCAACAGTTCCCCACCAACCAAACAAACCCCATATCAGTCCCGGGTGAGTCCTCCAGTAACTGCAATCATATCATGAAGTGTTACAAGACGCTGCATATTGAAGTTAAGAATGCAAACTAATAGCCTTTTAGACTAAGCTCTTCTGGGAAGCCAAAAGTGGTTATTTTAGAAAGTTGACGTGTTTAGCCAAGCTTTTAGGAAAAAATAAGTGCTTTTGAGTAGTACCAAACACTGTTTTTCAGAAGCTAAAAAAATAGTTTTTTCCCCAAAAACACTTTTGAACATTGGCCAAGCACACACTACTGCTCTAATATTGCAAAAGTACTTCTCAAATTGATTTTCCAAACGCAAACTACTACTCTGCAAAAGTACTTTTTAAAATAAGAAGATTTAGAAAGCTTGACCAAACAGGTTATAAAGTTGACGATGTTAGTAAAATTACTTGTACTTACAGAAAAAAGAAAAAAAAAGATGTAAACTTACTTGCATGTAAAAGGAGGTAATGGTGTTGGGGTAGCAGGAGTGCTTGGAGTGCCAGGGTCAATGATAGGAGTAGTTGGTGGGGTTACAATAGTGGGTGTGGAGGGGGTACTAGGTGTAGGTGTAGGTGTACTTGGAGGGTGGGGATAGTAGCCACCTGAAGGAGAAGCTGGGGTAGGGTCATGATGCTGCCCTCCTTTTGGAGGGTTACCACAGTTCGCTGGTGGTTTGCTTCCATGAGTTGGAGTTGCATGATAAGGTGGTGTGCTTGAGCCTGTTATCCACAAAATGAATTGTAAGAGTGAAGACGGTAAAATTTGAGACACTTTACCAAATAGTCTAGGACTAAATGCTTCCACCTAAAGGCGAGAACTCCAAAACTAGTAACTAGCAAAATAAAGGGCGCTTTGTACTGAACAACCCCATTATGAAACCAATCTAACAAATAATGTTGGGGGTGAATGCTGCCTCCAACAATTTAAAAAAAACCACAGGAACACCAATGTAAGGTGGCAAGGTCTTTGATACTTTACGATTTTATAATTTATAGTGCCTTCATATATTAGAAAATACAATGCTTATTAAATTGTTAAGGTAATCTATAAAAATGGCCACTAAGTTTTTTTTTTTTAAGTGCAAATAGCAAAATGTATATATATGGAGGGTAAGGAGACCTGTTGGTGGACTTCCCGTATGTGGATCAGGAGTGTAGTAGTTCTTCTGTTCTTCAAAAGAAGCAAACGACACGACGGGAATGACCAAATTCTGCAAGAGCAGTGCAGCAAATGCGGCCCACAGAATTCGAGAACTCTGGTTGCTTCTCTGTTTCGCCATGATGGTTTGCTTCTCAAGGAGACTGACAGAGATAAAAGAGAACGAATGAAGGGAGAGATGGAGAACTCAGTGATGGGAAGTGATACAAGTGAGTAGCAGTATATAAAGAGTGATGAGATACAGAAATTAATATAAACAGGTAAAGATGTTTGTGGTTAGTTGTGTATGTTGCAGGAGCATTTAAAGTCACTTCAATTCATGTTACAAAATGTTGAGAAAGACCATCTCACTAAACTTAACAAAATATTTAAAAATATGTTCCATGGCCCTAGTTATTGAATTCTGTATAAACACTTTCGGGCAGAAAAGTTCGTTTATCTTAGATTGCCTGGATTATTGCACTAATTAATTGTGCTATATCTGCTTAATTGTAAATTATAGCGTGCACAATGCAAAAAAAATCATCTTCTTGGAGAGGGCAGGATCATTCTGTTTCTTGAGTATGTATCTCTAAATTTTGCAGGTTGGAATGTTGTAGAGACGGACTCAGGTTTAACTTTTTTTCCAACTATATGAGAGAGGTTAGTTGGTTAAACAGTCACTTGAAAATGGTGAGACGAGGTCAGGATGTCTACATTACTATTTTCTTCTCTGTTAAACTTTGTTCAATTAATTCATTGGGTAAACGGAACAGACGAAGACAGAAGCGGACCTAGCTTATAAGTTATGAGTTCACGTAAATCTTTTGTCAATACCATGTATATGTATTAACAAATCAACTACTTTAAATATTTATAAATATTTGACTGTAAAAGCAGTTATTATTATCTATATTAACTTGAGGTACTCATTGTAGGAACCAATAAACTTCAAATCCTAGATATGTATTGGACGAAGAAGCCCTTGAAGGGAGACCAGACTAACAAGAGGAATTGATCACCAGAGAATGTTTGGTTCTTAAGAGGTCAGTGTCAGTTCATGGCTGCTGCATCTTATTTCCTAGGTTTTTTTATTTGCTCCCTACTGTGAAAAGTGAGGTAAAAGATTTCATTTCATTTATATTCACATTAAACCAAGAAACTAAGCAAACATTTGTGCTCTTTCTAAAGACTCTTTTTAGACATCTAAAGAATTTCACATATGATATTTGATTGGGACTATAACAATAATAGTAATAACAATAATAATCCTACTTTCATTGGGTAAAAAATGCTCTACTTTTATTTGTGAGTTAAATTTATCTCTCGTTAATCGTTATACTGTCGGGCCAACGAGGTGTTAATTAGGTGGGTTGGGTTGGGTTGGGTTAAAAGAGGGGTCCAGGTTATTTAAGGGAAATCGGGTAATTTTAGTCGACTTGGGGAATCTGTCTAATTGAGGAGCATATTTGTTAAGTTTAGTAACGGCAGAGGTAAATTGACCCTTTTCATAGGTTTCCCATCCGGTGTCCGGAGCCCACATTGGAGCTCCGACTAAATCCGGACCGCGCATTGCAGGGCCCATTCGGGGGTGACACTCCCAATAGGATTTTCTCTATACTCAGGGCTCGAACCCGAAACTTCTGGTTAAGGGTGAAGCACTCCCACCAGTGCACCACAATATAATGAGGGACAAACTTAACTAACAAATGAATTAGATGGATATTTTTTACCCTTTTCCCTCAATTTAATACTGTAGAAACAGCAGCAAGGTCCAGCTGAATCCAGGTAGGGACCTTTTCTTGAATTATGCCAGTTTATTACACTCAACTAGACCATACTAACTATGATTTGATTGTTAACATAAGATTATGTCCAATGATAGAGATAGATTACAAAAAGATACTTGAAAAAAACAATGACTAAATAAGATTAGAGGTGCCATAAATATGAAACTTAATGACCTATTAAACAAAATATATGAAACCTTAATGGTCCTAACGGACAAGTAGGTGATGGCAGGACATTGAATTGCAGCAATAAATGAGACAGCAAAAGCATTGTCCCTCCTTTGAGGATTGGTAGGTTGTGTATGTCTGTTCTCTGTGTTGAAGCCACTTTGACTATATTTTTTGGATAATAGGGGTGACCGATCTAGTTTACGCGTACCTTAATTAGTCTTTCGAGTACTTGTTATATCTTACTAACATAGATATTCAATAATTCTGTCTACCAAGGTTTTGAGTTTTGACATATGAGAGGAAATCACTTAGCTTTTTGTTTCTGGTGGGATTTGAACTCTAATCTCTCGCGATTTTCACCCATTTCATCGACTGTTGAGTGATACCATTGGATGCACCTTTGAATACTAATTTATGTAGTGGGTATCTATCTGTACTCATCAATGTCCTCTAGGAGTAAATGTAGAGAGAGATGAGACCAAACATTAAAATAAGAAGAACCATTTTCATTGGCATGAGCTGTCATTTTGAAAAATAACCAAATGAGGTAGGTTTTCTCATCTATGATACATATTTACACTCTTCAGCTTTTGTGGCCTTGTGGTTGCTTAACTGATCTTCTACATTTATGTCATTTGATTATCTTTTCCATTTGGACAACTTACAATTTCAAACTCTTTGGTGGTAAAAAAAAAGGAGAGGCTACAATGTCTTTGAACTAAGGGTCCCTCGGAAATAGTATCGTTTGCCTACACTTTATTCCCCTCAGACTCCATTTGTGGGATTACACTGGATTTGTCGTTATTGAGTAAATGTAATGTTTGGTGTGAGATAGTGAAGTCCACAAATGCATAAGGTTCATAGGGGTGCACTATAAGTCTATAATGCTACTACTATAGGGTAACTAAGTCAGAAGAAGAGTAAATGGGCTATATATAATCTTCAGTACCAACTAGCTAGTGTAGTAGATGGAGTTTATTCTCAAAATTAAAACAACAACAATAATTTTGAAGTAAGATTTTAAGTATCAAATTACTTCTCAACTAAATTAAAGTATTGATAAGTGGATCATTGGTCCATACGATATTAGCTCTTCATCTTGATGTTTTAGAATATCATTACGTAAATTATTGTCTCTGGTGCTCAGCCTTAACCACCTGGTACACTATGCACTTAGCCACATACTCAGCGACATCCCTCTTCATACCTTTCCACCAATAGTGTGCACAACTCTCATCTTTTTGAAGATGCTTGGAATTTTATATACACGATCTATCGAGGGCATCAGATGTCTAATTTTTTGGTCAGAATATCAACAGTAATATTCTCGGATCGAAATTAGGGAAAGGTCAATTCAATATCCTTTTGGTAGATAAAGTAACCACTTTTAAGAGTTTCTTCGCGGTCTACTACTCGAGCAATTATTTATTTATTTGGTATAGAAAGGATAGTAGTATATTGTAAACTAGAAATATATCATAACAAATGGACCAATAGATCATGCATATATAATTAATATATTTAGAAATATCATTACATGTGATTCCTGATAGATTAGTCATCTTCGTGATGATCAGTATTAGTAGTTAGAAATAATATTGGGAATTAGATACTAATCATTTCTTGCTAATTAATTGCTGGTGGTTGTAAATTAGTATACTTTATATATATTCTGTTTCCCTGTACAAACACAGTATCTTCAGAATCAAAGAAATTTTAAAAGGATACACTAAAGTTTTGTTCTTGATACACTTGACCAGTAAAAGATTTTGTTTTTTAGACCATTTAATTTTGGATTTGTCAGCACCGGGCTTGCCTAGTGCAGGTTATTTTTCCTGTGTAGTTTGTCACCTACCCGCATAAAAGCGGGGGTTTTACTTTGTACGCACCAAAAAATAATGGCTGCAGATATCCCTTTTCATAAAAAGTAATGCACTATATGCTCCTTCCGTTTTGTTTTTCTTTTATTTGATTCAGTATATTAGAAATAGATATTTTTTTGTTCATTTTAAAAATATCCAACAGTTAATTAACTTTTTTTAAAAAAATATATCCTTATGAGTAACCATTTGGCAAACCTATTGTTGTACTAGTAGTTAAATTAAAAAGTTTCAAAGGATAGTTAATAAGGATAATATATCAATAAAATAAGGGAGAAGGGTCAAAAATACCCCTCAACTTTGGTTTATAGTTTGACTTTACCCTCACCGTTAAAATGAAGTTAATTTTACCCATCCCGTTACTAATTTCATCAAAATTACCCCTCATTTGACAGAATCCCCAAAATTGACCCAAATTATCCGAATTTTTTTAAAAAAAAAATTATTCCCTATTTTTAACCCAATGCCCCGACCTGCCCCGACCCCTCTAGCTAACGATTTTGTACAAAACTGTCTCAACTCTAAAATTTGGTCTCGTAGTTTCATTTGTTGTATGAGTTTATTTACGAGGAATTTGGTTGGCTTATCAGAGTCCATAAGAATTATTTGGTACATTTTGATTGATCTTCTGGAAAAATAACTCTTAATTCTCTGCTAATGTATATATATTTGTATTGATTGTTGATGATATGGTGAATATATGTTAAAAGAGAGGACTCATTAATATCTTAATTTCAAACCCGATTGTGTTTTGGTATGAATGGAGTGTACTCTTTTCTGCAGTGCTTCTGTAACTCAAGTAGTAAATCTGGTAAATACTTGTTGTTAAGTTCTGATCCATATTGGTCTTTCTGTGGTAACTCTGTAATTCAAGTAGTGAATTTTGTAAATATTTTTGTTTATTTGGATTCAAGTTAATTAATTTATCTAGTTGATGAAAAGAGCCAATGTGCTTTTCTGAATTGTCTTATTTAATTCCTGAACTGCTCAATTTGTAGGGGACAACTATTTGAGTTAACAAAATTGATTTCTCACTGGAGCTAGCAGGCACACAGAAAGCAAAGTTCACATAGATGCTACAACATATTTCAGCTCTAACTAATACTCCATGGTGGCTATCTCAAAATGATTCTACTTCAATGTTCTTTTTGATTAAATTTAAATTTTACAAAAGATGCTAGTGAACCGGGTTATCCTCTAGAGGGGTCGGGGCAGGTCGGGGAATTGGGTTAAAAATAGGGAATAGGGTTTTTTCAAAAAATTCGGGTCAATTTTGGGGATTCCGTCAAATGAGGGGTAATTTTGGTGAAATTAATAACGGGAGGGGTAAAATTAACTTTATTTTAACGGCGAGGGTAAAGTCAAACTATAAATCAAAGTTGAAGGGTATTTTTGACCCTTTTCCCCCTTTTCCCATAAAATAAACACTTAAATAAAATTTGTGTATTGAGATTACAAAATATAAACTAGACAAATAAAAGAAAATGAGAGTAATAAATTTAATCACCCAGTGCAATAGCTTACAAATCACTTAGGATACATAAACGAATATATTAAGTAAACTCGGTATGACGAATTCAATTGAAAAAGAGAGAATTCCTTATCCAATATTACATATCTTGACTCATCTTTAAAGAAAATATGGTAGAGGTTTAACATATCTATTTAGGTTCTTACAACATATTTTGGTTTTTTAAATTGTGGTTGCAGCATATTCTGTACTAAACAGAGTTAGCAGAATAAATTAAAAACCACGCCTTGTAGGTGCAGTAAGATTCAAGTTTAAAATGACCGCCCAAAACGAATCTGTTGGCCAAATAATTAATACCGCCTACTTTAAGAACGTGGCGGAATAGATGAGATTCCTCCTTAATCATTCGAGTATAAATTTTGAGAATTAAATTTAGGCTACGTTTTCGATAAGCTATAGATATGTTATGTTCTGTTTAACATTCTTTTATCAATATTTTCTTTGATCTACCTGTATTTCTCGCCTTCTTACACCTCCTCATTAGAGCACCTACATTTCATCTTCACATGTCTGAACTATTTCAGTCTCGTTCCTTCAACTTGTACATGAGAACCACTTTTAGTTTATACCAAATATCATTTATGCACTTGCTCCTTGTTCAAAAATAAAAAGGGTATTATCTTTATTATAATTGTTAATCATAGTGCGAACCTGATCCGCAAATCAATTCATTATTCAACTATTTACCTTTCCTATAAGGTGCGGTATGACGTATATATTTCCAAACTTACATCGTATAGGGTTTCATTCGGGGGAAAATGCTTTCTGTTAAGGATTTCTTTATCATGTTTGATATTTGTATTAGAGAAAATTAATTCACTAAGGATTTTTTTTTTCATATCAAGAATTCGAATGCGAAATTTTATTTACACCACATTCTTTGGTGATTATTTTTATTTTTTTCAACACGATGAAAGTGAAGATGCTTCTGCAAGTTTCACGTCAACTAGAAGCTATTAATTAAACCATATTTAATTAAAATATTAGACACACCAGATATCTAGGGATACTAAGGTTATTAAATATTTCAAAAACCAATTAACAAATATTAATAGAATCGTGGTGGCCGGTAGGTTTTTCTTTTCTTTTTCTTTCCATATAAATCTTCCAGATATATTATGATGGATTGTTGATGATTCAAAGGTTTTCAATTTCTAGGGTGAAGAACTTAGCATTTGGACGGCCAACCTCACATGCATTACCTACGATAATTAAATCTGAAGAAAAAGGATGATTATATATAGATCTAACGTCTATATACTAATAATAGTGTAATTTTGACACTATATATTATATCACTTTAAGAATAACTATCAAAAAATCGTTCGTGATGTAGTAATTTGAAAAAAAAAATAAGAAAAACAACATATTATGATAAGTTAATATATATTGTCAGTGTATATAAATTAAACTAAATCAATGACGAATATTGTTAATGGAGTGATTAATTAGCTAGGTTTTGCATAATTGGTTGACTTTTCAATCGACCAAATACCTTTTGACTTTTTAAAGTGTTTCATTTTATTCTAAAACAAGTAATCTTTCCCATGCAAATGAGTACTATAAATTTAGCATATAGTTCTTAAAAGCTAATTATTCGCAAACCCAAAATTAGCTTTGTTTTAGTTTCCCTTTCATTATTAATGGCTATAGATATGAACTTTCCTCTTTCTAATTTCACCTTGTTAGTATCATCAATCTTTTTCATAATTTTCTTTTCCCTTTTATTGAAACAATATTACAAAAATGTCCACAAAAATCATATTACCAAAAAAAAACTTCCACCAGGAGAAATGGGGCTACCATGGCTAGGTGAAACCATAGAATTTTACAAATCTCACAAAAAGAACAAATTATTCGAAGAATTCGTCGAACCGCGTATAGAAAAATATGGGAAAACATTCAAAACAAGACTTATGGGTGAACCAACAGTAGTTGTATGTGGAGCAAAAGCCAATATGTTCTTCATGTCTAATGAATTCAAATTGGTAATAAGTTCTTGGCCTACTTCATCAGTTGAACTTATGGGAAAAAATTCAATTATGGAGAAAAAAGGTGATATACATCGATTCCTACGTGGCATAATTTCATCTAGTCTTACATCTACTAGTCTAGATACAATGGTGCCCAAAATTTGTAACACAATTCAATCACATTTGTACATAAATTGTACTAGTCAAGGTCAAGTAGACCGGACGATTAAGCTTTATCATCTTACTAAATCTTTGACATTTAAAATAGTATTCGAGTGTTTTTTAGGGATCATGGTGAAACCAGGATTACTTGAAATGTTTGAAGGAGTCTTGGAAGGGGCTTTTTCGCCACCTTTTAAGTTTCCAGGGTCAAAATTTTCGAGGGCTATAAGTGCAAGGATGAAAGTACAAAAATTTCTTGTTGAGGTTATTAGGGAGAAGAGAAATGAGATTGAATTTGGGCGGGCTCAAAATGAAGAAGGGAAATTAGATGAGTCATTGCTTTCGCGATTAGTGAAAGCAATGATTCGTGGTGAAGTTAGTGAAGATGAAGTTGTTGATAATGTAGTTTTGTTAGTGTTTGCTGCACATGATACAACTTCTTTTGCTATTGCTATGACATTTAGGATGTTAGCTCAACATCCGACTTGCTATTCTCTCCTCCTTCAAGGTACGTGTACAGAAACTAGTTATTATTTCCATAATTATATCGAAATTTTCTAATTTGAAAATTTGGACTTGTGACAGAACATGCTAATATAATGAGCAACAAAGGACCAGATGAGGGACTATCTTTGGAAGACACAAAAAAAATGAAATATACATGGCAAGTTGCTAGGGAAAGTATGAGGCTTTTTCCTCCTATATTTGGTTCATTTAGAAAAGCAATTGCTGACATTGAATTTGATGGATTCACTATTCCAAAAGGTTGGAAGGTAAGAATATTCAATAAAGTTACTATTGTTACGGCTCACGACTCACGATAACAAGAACAACAATTACTATGCCTCAACCCCAAAAAGACGGGATATATCAGACTCAGTACGAAAAAGGATGTTAATTTTTGTTGTTTTATGCAGGTATTGTGGACAACATATGGTACACATAATAGTGCAGAGTATTTTAAAGAGCCTCAAAATTTTGATCCAAGTAGATTTGAAGAGCCTGTTCAACCATATGCATTTATACCATTTGGAGGAGGTCCAAGATTGTGTGCTGGGTACCAATTGGCAAAGTTAAATATTCTTATATTTGTTCATTATGTTGTGACAAAATATAACTGGTCTTTGGTAGATCATGATGAACCAATTGTCATGGATCCCCTTCCTTTCCCTTCCAAAGGGATGCCCATTAAAATTTCTTCCAAATTTTAATGAAATATATAACTTTTGCAACTTTGTTGTCACTTTAGTCTTGGCTCTCTTGGATGTTACGCAGTACTTATCACGTGCATCGAGTGTTTATACCAATTGCACATAAGATTTCACCATTAGTTTTCTAATCCATCAAGTTGGTAGAGTTTAGAACAATTTGGACAATCTGACAAGAGAATGTCATTATCATTAGCCCAGAGTCATAGAACACAATTCTATATGGCTAATAGCTTGCAACAATTAGAAATAAAGTGACAGTAACGTTTAAATCAACCAAAATATTACTACTAGAATGAACTCGTTGACAAACAATGATTGTGTCATCATCTCTTCGATTAGCTATTCAGATTGGCATAATACATAGATAGACAATTTAACTTGGCCGCAACTATCAAGCAAACACTCCAATTTTACAAAATGATCATCTAGACACCTCCAATATTATGTGTCATGTAAGCATTGCGTGTCCACGAGACATTGTGGGGATGAGTTGAAGTGTTCAGTTGTCAATTGAGGCCAGGTTGAGGTGTCTAGATGTGCACTCTCAAAGTTGGAGTGCTTACTTGACAACTGTGGCCAAGTTTGAATGTATATTTATGTATTATGCCTTTCAGATTCAAGCGCAAACATCCTAAGTTCAAGAAGGAAAGTTCTTCTATAATTCAGTCAAACAAATGACGAAATGATTGATATAGCATTGTTATTAGATTCCAGACACAAGAAGCAAACCCATGGAAATATTCCTGTATAATTATTTGTGTCTGTAACAAAAATTGTTGTTCATGGTGGGGCTGTTTTCTTTTTCCTTGGGAGGATGGGGAGGAGATGACTTTTTCTCACTTCTTCATCTAAAGAAAAAAAAAACTAAAGTGGATCGTCTTTTACACACTGCTGGCAATCAGGAAGAAGTGTGTGAGTGGTTGGCTTCATCCCCTGCCTAGACCATCTGTTCACAAGGGCCACCTCAAGTACCCTGACCTGCAGATATTTTGTTCTTACAATCAAAACATTCCAATGAAAATAGGTAAATTGCAAGATAAATTGAAAGGAGGGAAGCTCCAAAACAAGTTACTTAAATATCCAAATATATCTTATATTAAACTTCACAGATATTTACTTTTTGGCTGAATACAAAGACAAACACCATAAACTAGTCCGAATTTTCATTTAACTACCTAAACTAAGCTCGTGACGTGTTGACCAACTAATTTATGTTCAAAATGTATCTATTAGATATAGAGCAATTTTCACATATAGCAAACACAAAATTCATATTTGTATGTTATAACAAAATTTGTATAATTGCGCTCCATAGCAAACATGCTATGACTAGGCTATTTCGCTATACATATATACAAAAGAAGTAATTGTATAATTCACTGGCTCCTCTTCAGATTTGTATAATTTCGCTGGCAGGCCATTTGTATAAATTGTTGTCAGTCTCTCATTTGTATAAATCGTTGAGAGTCTCTCAATTTAATTTTATGTGTTTATATATCTATATAAAATTTGAATTTGTATACAATTGAATCGAAATAAAACATTTGTATATCAAATATCGTTCTCTCTCTCGCTTTATACAAACATAAATTATACATTGTATTTTTGTATAATTTGTGTTTGTATAAAGCGAGAAAGAGAGAAAGGCAAAAGAGAACTGAACAAGGAAATATTTGTATTGTATAATTATAAGTGTATAGGACGAAAATATATGTATTTGCATGTGTATATAAAATTTTCTCTCGTTTTATACAAACAGAAACACAATTTATACATCTGTATGTATAAAGCGAGAGAGGCGAGCGACAGAGAGAGTGAGCAAGGGAGGGAGAGTAGAGTTTGAGGGAGAAAGGTGACTGACAAACAGTTTGCTACAGGGCACAATTAAATCAAAGTGTAGCTATACCATTTAATTTGAATTAATAGTTTGCCATTATGTACAATTTTCCCTCAGATATACGCAACCGAAACAGCAAAGGATATGGGATGTGGGTCATGCGGCTGACTTGGCAAAGAAGCTGATGAAAGAAAGACATGTGGCACTTAAAATCCAAGCAAATAGCTCTTGAGCCAGAGAAAAAGGTTTATTATTTTCAACTCCCTGCCATTCCTTCTTCTCCCCCAGAAAAACAACTATTTCGACCATTGAAACCAAACTAAGACTCAAAGCTAATAAAACAACACTCAACATTCATCTTCCTCCCCCCTTTTCCATCGATCTTTTCTCCATTCTCGCTGTAGAAGGCCAACCTTCAACGAAAAGAGGAACTTCCTGGAAAGTCAAACTCCGGAAAGACCTAGTGGTTACCAATGAATTCTTTCCTAAAGAGTTTAGAGAGAGGTATTGATGAGGTGTTGTGTCCGTCACTACAGTTCTCATGGTAATTGCTACATAGCTTGGATTGTCTTTCACTTTGCACTCTCTTTCAACTTTTGCTGCATTTTGGTGCACTAACTTGAGATCAAAGCTAATCAAAGTTTGAAGTCAATTGAGGTGTTTTTTCCGTTGTAATACTCTTCCATGTATAAAAAAAATTCTGGTTTGTGGTAGCTGATTTGACTTCATCGTTCCTGGGTGTTGCAATGGAAACAACGGATAATATTTATCTAAAGAAGTAGATCACCTGCATGAGTGTTTTTGGTTTTTGTCATGGAAGAGGGTTGTGGTCGTTCATTGGTGGAGTTTAGAGGAAAATGTAAAGAGATGGGTCTTGTTTCATTGAGAGAGAAGAGAGATGAGAATCCATTAAATGAGGAAGAGAAGTTACATGTCAGCTCATTTCAACATATTCACGCGCTCAATACATGAGATACCCATGCTATGTGCCACCTCAGCAGCATGCGTCTAATAGGCACAATTTAAGTCTCAATACTACTTCACTTGGCCATCTACAGATAGTTTGCCCATACTTGGTATACATAGTTGGAAGAGAATGCCAATATATCAGTTTATCTTCATCAAAGGTCAACATTTCTATGAATATAGGTTAGGCGTCAATAGGTCATAGGTTTAGTTTAGATAGCTAAATGAAAAAGTCGGACAAGTTTAAGAGCCTGTTTGGATTGGCTTGACCAACTTTTTAGTCATTTTTAGCTTTTGGGAGTGTTTGATAAAGGTAAAAAGAGCTTAAAATAAGTTTAAAATAACCTAAAAAAAGTTAAAAACCAAAAGTAAACCTCCCCTACTTTTTATTTTTTGACTTAAAAGTTATTTAAGTTTGGCTTTTTATTTTGACTTAGAAGCTACTTTTTTTAAGTCAATCCAAACAGGCTCTAAGTGTGTCTGTATTCAGCCAAACTTTGTTACTGTCAGTCAGCACCCTACACTCTCAACATCGCCTAACAAAACACATGGTATACAAAGAAAGTGTCACGATGCCATTTTAGCCATTTACTTCTTTCAGCATCCATAAAAGATCAATCATGATGAGAGACAACTTGTAAATTGAAGAAGTGATTACTTATCTCTGCACTAAAATTTTGGGTAGAGTAACCCATCAAAAAAAAGGAAAACCTCATACTGAATTGTTACATGCAGCAGTAACCCCCGTGATTTTGGAAGTGAAAATGACAAAATCATGCAGGTGAAGGACCTAATTCTCATGAGCAGCTTTCGAAATATAGTGGATGAGGCATCCTATATACCAACTCCCATTGGCAGCTGTATATGACAGCAAGATGCCCAAAGCAGTTAAAGCATCACAAAGGTTATCTTTACTTGATAACAGTACATGTTTATTGAGATAAAAGTAACAAAAATATCGGTTAGTTTGTCAAGTAAGGGAGAATAAGATGTCGACTCTACAGTCACCACCAAAGATTTATCTCGATGGGCAATGCCAGCAAAACAACAGCTGATGGCAAACAATTAAGCTGAGAGCAGCCAGAGAGTCTGATGACTGACCGGGAAAGAGGAGCCCATGTCAAGAAGCCCGATATCAGCAGATCAGTGTTCAGCTTATACACAACCCCCACTACAACTAGTATCACAACAATAACATGCAAGTTTCACTTCAAATATGGATTTATGCAGTTAAAAGATAAAAAGATCTGTGCAAACATTCAGGTTGGATAAAAAAGTTAAAATTGATAGGTCAAGAGGTTAACACTATTGGAAATTTAGTTCAACATAGGTGGATTAGTCGAGGCATGTGCAAGCTAACCTAGATACCACCGTTACTAGAAATGTGATTAGCATAGCTTAGGTAAGTCCTGATTTAATTAATATGTACCAATCTTCAAAGAAATCAGACTTAAGGAAATCTAACCTGCTGTACAATTAATGGCTCCTCTGCACAACTTAATGGCTCTGTCAAAATAGTAAGAAAACCATTTCTGTTACCATAAACTATGTCTGTAAATGGCCTATCACCCACCTGTGAAGGACACAACAAGGACGGTCGACTTAGATAGGAAGGAGAACTTGCAAAAACAATTGAAAGAACCAAAATGTACCATAATAAGTCTTGACGATTCACAACCAAATTGCTTTTCAATTTCTTCAGCTGTTCCAGCTGGCTTCTTCACCCCTAAAATATACAGATAAAGAAAGTAGCAATTACAAATAGCATTAACTCATACTTAAAAAAGGACAGCCCAGCACATTAAGTTCCTGCTATGTGCAGGATTCAGGGAAGAGCCGGATCACAATGGTCTATTGTACACAGTCTTACCCTGCATTAGAGACTGTTTCCACAACTCAAACTCATGACCTCTTGGTCTCAAGACAACAACTTTACTGCAAGACGCAAGTAATGCAAGTAATATTCATATAAATTTCTCAATTGTTTGATTTAGCATTGTTTATTCTTGTTACACAACACACAATAGATTACCGCAGATTTGAAATAGAAAATTCAACTTACCATGCTTAATAACTTTAATTCCAATTGCACGTTCGAGAATTCTCGCTTTTCTACCATCAGGGTCATATTCATCTAATCCTACAAATTCACAAATAAAAAAATACTGAGACAAATATTCTTCAAACCTAAAAAGGAAATCAAACCAATCACGAAAACCCGAATTACCTGCTGAGTTGCTATACACTGCAATATTGTTACCAAACAGAGATTTGCACTGATCAATAGAAGAAGCTAAAGGAGACCACAAGCTCAAAGAATAAGGAACAGTAATGGTATTATCCTTATCAAACACCACACCTTCAAACCCTCTTTTCTTTAGCTCAGCCCAATCAATATACCTTATATCCGGCACACTAACATGTGGGATCGCCAAATGCTTGTCTTTAGAGAAAACCCCTAATGAAGAAACAATCCCCTCCACATTAATCCTCTGACCCAATGCAGCTTTCAAGTCTGTCCACCACATGTTTGTTCTAATGCCTGAATGATCTGGAAGCTCAAATTCCGGCTCTTCCTCCTCCTCCTCGTTACACTGGGTTCTCTCTTCTTGTTCTTGAATAGAAGAATAAAATTCTTCCCAATTTATTATGCGGTCCTTCTGTCGATCTGGGTCGATACTGTAGCTGTTGTTTTGGGGTTTTTCTTGGTCTTTGCTGCAACTATGTGTAGAACTTAGAGTGAAACAACAACACTTTGATGTTCTGAGAGAAAGTTTCAAACTTTTCTTGTTCTTGTTGTTGCTGTTGAGATTAATAGAGTGAAAATGGCTAAGAATTGGGTAAGTATGGAGTGGAGTAATTGAGGTAGACTGCATAATCAGAGCTTAAATCTGGTATGGCTATGGGTTTATATATAATAATAATTGTATTCATCGATTACAGCAAAGTGTAAGTTCATGTTTACTGCTGGAAATCTCCATTCTCTTTTATGGTTTAGAAGATTAACCATACAAGAAATAGGACAAAATCAATGATGTTTCACCAAATCATGTTTTTGGGCTATTTGAGGATAGCCGGCCCACCTCATAGTCCATAGATCCAACTCATTTCGGTTATTTAGGGTCGGTTGATGAACTCATATTGAAAGGCGAAATAATGTCACTCGATTATGAAAAATTTTATTTTATAAGTTACACAACAAATATTAATTGTATAAGGGTTTTTTTTAGGTAAACTAATAGAATTTCCACTAGTTTAGGACTTATTTACATAGATACATTTTAGTTTGTAATATTACAAATCTTACTAGATTTTAGTGCATCCAAATACGTGAGATACATGGGTTAAATTAGATATAATTTGTTCTAAATACATTGTATACGAGTGGATTCGCATGTATCTTGATACAAAACAAATCTCACTCACCTCCCTCCCATCTTGCTCGCAAACTCTCCTATGTATCTAGTATATCAGATACATGTGAATCACATCAAATACATACATATACCCGTATTTAGTGTGTATCTAGTGTGATTCGCATGTATCTGGGATACACTACTATCTCGCTCACCTCCCTCCATCTCACTCGTCTCTCTCTAGTTTAATGTATCTTGTAGCAAGAATACGTGTATCTAGGTGTATCTTCCTCAATATATGATATGAAACTATTAATTAGTTGTAACATACATAATATTCTAAAAATATAGGTAATAATTGTATATATGAAGTTTATGTAGTTTCTCCTTTTTCTTTTTTTTATTTTGCAAAATAGTGGACCCAAAAGTATAAAGATGGACTCGTGAAAATTTATGTATTTATTATATGTATAGGAGAGCTAGCTTAGCCCATACAATAATAGGACATGTTGATTTAATTTTGTTCAAAAACTTTGAGTTAGATTGGTCTATTTTTTGTCTGAAGCTTCGTTTTTCGTTTTTTGCTATGTTTATAAGACCATCATGGAGTCATCCATAAAATTTTATTAGTTTAGCTTGTTCCGTTAATTAAGATTGGCTTATTATCTTTGCTTCTTCAAAATTATTTTCTTGTGAGACGACTCACTTTCTTCTTCTGTTATTCGAGGTTTGCCTTTAATATTAGCTAAGTTTATAACTTATTAGAATTTACAAACCATTACAAGTCTTTAATGTATTCTCCTTTGGTATATGTTTTATCATATCACTAAATGGAAACTGAAACTGAATTAAAAAGAATTTCAGGCCATATTGGATTACATGAGTTATAGATAAGACTAATTAATGATACTGACGAAAATAATTTGGATCACATCCCTACATATTTAGATACTACATATTGATTGTAATTTCACAAGTGAGATCTAAAAGTGATGTTATGTACGCAAACTTTACACATACCTTGTGAAAGTACATAGGTTGTTTCCGATAGAGTATAAACCCTTAGTCAAGTAAAGCATACCAAAATCAGCAGGAGAGGAAATACTAGTGAAGAAACCATACAGAAAAAAATTGCAACCACAAATATTAGGATAAGTGAAGCAAAGAAAACAACACATAATAATAAAATCGAAGATTATGATATTAAAATCGAAGAATATGATAGTAAGAGAGTTACTAATAATAATACTAACAAGGAGGGAGCAACTTTTGCTAGGCATGACATGCCTCTTTTATTATCGGATAGTTTACTTTACTTGATAACTTAGCAAGTATTTCAGATGTTTGTAATGCTTCAAGCCACCAGTCTTGTATGGATGCATATTACATATTTATGAATAAATAAACTCCTTTTCAAAAAAAAAAAAAGTCATGTGGTTTCCCTTATTTTGTCATCAACCTACTTGGACCTTATTCTATTTTCCCATTTTGAGCTAGCTAGCAGAATACATGTTTGCAAATTATATATTTTGTGTAGATATTAAATTATTTAAAATTTGTAATCTAAAACATGACGAATAAAATGAATTAAAGGATGAGTATTACTTATTATTTTTTAAAATTAATTTAAAAGAAAAGTGTATCAGTTTATGTGTGTGTATTGATAACTCTAAGCACTTAAATGTCAAAAGAAGAACGGTGAAATATATATCGAGTTATAGTGAACGTTGATACTGATTATTTAATTTGAATCAATAAGTCAAACTTCATAATATTAATTTTATGATGGCCAATGATTTTTTATTTTTTTTAAAATATGTCTAAATGAATTCACATGTAATTTTCTTGATTGGAAAAATTAATTATCATTATGGAGGAAAAAAGTCAATTACTAATTGTTTATTAATGATAATAATGTTTGGTACACATGACTTGAATTAATGAAGTTTCCATGTTGGAGGCAATGAAATGAACATGTAGCAATCAAGAATGAAAAACACTTGCTAACCCATTAATTAATTATCACAATTTTAAATACTTATTGAGTTATGCACTATTAATTAATTATGCTTCAAAACTATATATCTTTAATATTAATTAACTATTTAATTAGTTTTAAAAATATGATGTTTTGGTATAGGTAGGAACTGTATGGTCATCTCATGGCAGCATGTTTAAGGATGTTTCCATATGTTCTTCCTAATTAATCAAGTTGATAATTTATTTAACAAAAATAATTAGATTGCATATTTTTTCTGTTTATCCTTCAACCCATTTATATCCATCAGGTGTAAATAAAGTTCTTTTATTAATTTAATTAGGTTAATAAAATTCAGTTTCAGTTATTTGTATTCATGGTGTAAAATATATTTATATAAGACTAGAGATAAATCTTTTTATAGATATTAAGTTTTATTTAGATAAAAAAAGCATTAACCAATAATGAGTTCTTGTTAGGATCAAGCGTTTATCAATATCAATCGAATGCTATTTATAGTTAATAGCATGGGGGTAGCTTTATTTCTTAATTAAGTTCATGAAGCAAGTATCATATTCGATTATGACTCCGACTCATACGTTGGTGTTACCCAATGTTAATCTCCCGTCCAATTTCTGATATCATTTGTTAGGAGAAAATACTTCCTCACATCAAAAGCTACCAAATATTCTTTTTAGGAAATAACTATTTAGTAAATGACCTTTCTCTGAACCTTTTAGACTGCGATCTAAATATTTCTTTTGAACAAACTAAAAATCTTATGAAAAATGTTAGACAACCATCTAGAATATAGCAATTAGCAAGTCATTACGAACATCAAACGACAATCGATTGAGCAAACATTAGATCTAATCTAACATTATCTGGAAGAATAAGTTTTTGAGATTTATATTTGCATAACTTTTAAATATAGAGATAAAATTTAAGTGGTAAACATAAATTTAAATTAAAAATAATAATATTTATCTGACTAAGATTTGGGTACTGCTTCCGACAGGTAAATATTAGCTAAATTGCAAAGGGACTTTCCTTAATACCACAAACATTACAAAATTATTCTTCATGGAACATAAGTGCTTTAATTTTAAGCTAAAACAATATGGAAAAACCTCACGTATTCACATGACATTTTCATATTATAATAATAGCTGTATCATAATAGGTAACGACTACTATAATTCACAACGGGAAAATGTATGTTCAGATGAAGTCATTTAAATTAGAATATTATAGTTGGAGCCTAGCCAGATAAGGTCAAGGGGTTCATCCAAATACCTTTTGATAAAAAAGAATTACACTACTTATAAATAATTAAAACTATTTTTATGAATATATAGCAAATGTTGAACACTTTTTAACTTCTTCATGATGTGTTTACTTCTTTATATTTTTAATTTTTTTAGTGAAAATCCTGAATCTAACACGATAATATAACCATATAATAATCCATCATAAAAAACTGATTTAACGCGCAAACAATTATTCTAGCTTGCAATGATGATTATGAATAAATTAAAGTATTAATTTAATTTCCAGCTCAATAATTATTGTTGCCCAATTGCCCATTTTCCTATCATGTTCATAGAGGAATAAATAATTAATAATCAATAATTAATAATTCCACCCTCTATAGTCCACCTATAAAAAGACTCCTAAACCAATCTAAAAATCATCATTATTTCTCTTCAACAATAACATTTCAGCTAATTTGAAAAAAAAAATGGCTAATTCTCATTTACTTCTAATTTCCATTGTATTAATGGGCAGTTTAGTGGCTGTATTAGCTGCTGGTAATTTTAATGACCTAACAGAAATCACTTGGGGTGATGGACGTGGTAAAATATTAGATGGAGGTAAAGGTCTCTCTTTGTCACTTGACAAATTATCCGGGTCGGGTTTTCAATCGAAAAATGAATATCTCTATGGAAGATTCGACATGCAAATCAAATTCGTCCCTAGAAACTCTGCTGGCACTGTCACTACTTTCTTTGTAAGTCATGATTTAACTTTTTTTTTCTCTTGAGTCATGGATTAGTCGATTGTAAATAACTGATACATTAAAAAATATTTTTATAGCTATCGTCACAAGGAGAAGGACACGATGAGATCGATTTCGAGTTCTTGGGAAATGTGACTGGTGAGCCTTATACAGTGCACACCAATGTTTATTCTCAAGGAAAAGGAAACAAAGAACAACAATTTCACCTTTGGTTCGATCCAACTACAGCATTTCACACTTACACCATTGTTTGGAACGCTAACCGCATAGTGTAAGGCGCTATACTTATACATAATTTTTTTTCGAAAAGTGATATATTTCTACTGAAGATATTTATCTGAACTTTTCATTTACCCATTCATGACACAAATTTATAGTCACACAAATAATAGTGTATATTTAAAATGGCATGTTTCAAAGGTCGCTACTAAAAAAGTGAATTTACAATGGACAAAATCCATTAAAAAATGGCTTGACGAGACGTCCATGGAAACTCATGTTTCTTTCCTGGCAAGATTTATAGCTACACAAATAATACTTATTTATTAAGTATATTTGAGATTACTAGTTTCAAAACTCTTGTTCTTAAACTCTATCACAATCAAATTGCTCCACATCAAGGGTGGATCTAGACTTTGAGTGTCAATCACCTATCAGTTCATATGAATCCAACAGTTTTTTTTACTGAATATAATATATAATAGTTAATTATAACTCCAATTATTTTATATTGATTTGAGATATCTATACAAATTTATTAATTTCAAATTTCAGATCCGTCTATGTATCATATAAATTGAAACAAATGAAATAAATAAGAGGGCAGAGCCAACTTAGGCTTAGGGCATTAGGATTACACTATTTATTTATATATAGTTAAAACTATATTTTTATATATATACAGTAAATACTGAACCCCTTCAATTTTGTGTGTTTACTTATTCATATTTTGATCTCCTTAATGATAATTCTGGCTCCACCGCTCCTACTAGAATGACATTTTTACCTTGTTAGTTACTCACATGTTTGATTATGATAAAAATCAGGTTCTTGGTGGATGAGATTCCAATTAGAGTATACAACAACCATGAAAGCATTGGAATTGCATACCCCAAAAGTCAACCAATGAAAGTCTATTGTAGTTTATGGAATGCTGATGAATGGGCTACACAAGGAGGTAGAGTCAAAACTGATTGGACACAAGCACCATTTACCGCCACTTATAGGAACATCAATATTGATGGCTGCGTCGTTAAATCAGGCGCTTCCTCATGTGCCTCACGGTCCACTGATTCCGCGAACAATGCTAAGTCGTGGGAGACACATGAGCTTGATGCTAAGGGTCGGAACAGGGTCCGATGGGTACAGAGCAAACATATGGTTTATAATTATTGCGCGGATTCTAAGAGGTTTCCACAAGGATATTCACAAGAGTGTAAACGATCGAGGTTTTAAGAAATTGGATTTAATTAATTAATTATCTAAGGTTCGAAACTCGATGAATATGTACGTTGGCTATGGGATTGATTGTTTTTGTGTGTGAAATTCTTTATTGTTTTGTTTTGTTGTACTACCAATAAAAGGTTGTTTATTTATTTTCTTTGATTAAATTATATATGTACTATTCAAGTTTATACATTTGTAGTGGGAGAATACCGTCAATCCCTTTATTTAAATTAATGAATTTTCTTTTCCCTTCAATGAGTTCTAATGGGAGCAAAAATTGCATGATTTTCGTTTTAATGGATTGGTCTATAATGCAATTGAACTTATGTCTAGTAGTAAAGTATAAGTTCTTTAAAGGTACGGAACATAACTTGTGGAATATTATTATGTAAAAAAAAAAAAAGTTATGCTCTACAAAAAAATTATTTATCTTACTGTACAAATATTTGAGACCAACACAAAATAGGCGTTAATGTTCGTTCGCCAAAACTTTTGTAGTATGACTATTATTATATTTTACTCCTATTAATATAACGCAAAGCAATATTAGCATATTAAGCTCTCTAATCAATTTTTAAAAAATTGCAGTTCATATAAGCTTGTAATCACAGTTCTATCATCCAGGGTCCTTTTAGCTAGTAATTAATTGAGCTTGTGTTCCAAATTAACCTTTAACCTTTGTGAAGACCCTTCCGTTCTATTGCTTCTTCTTGGTTCAATAACTAGTTATGTGATATTGGGTCGGGGCTGAATCAAAAACAGTCACAACTAAATTTATAATATCGACATTTCTTAAAATATGACAAGCTCAATGAATTTATTGACTACATAATTTTTGCTAAGTATTTATATATTTTGAAGTTGTAATCAAGGAAAAGCTAGATAACCCTACCAAGAACTGTGCTCACAAATTACATAAGCTAGTACCCGAGGCTTTTCATTTCTAAGGCTTTAACTTAAAATTTTTAGTTAATGATGAAGGGATTTCATTCATTTCACTGTATCTCTTCTCTTTATTGTAATATCTTAAGAGAATGTGAAATTTATTTATGTTATATATAGTAATCAAAGTAGGGGATTTCTTGATATATTGAAAATGAGTTTAAAAAGTAAAAATTTGTTTTTAAATAAAAAAGGAGTAAATTTTGGTTTTGACAAAAAATAATAAAGTCGGACCCGTATCACCGACATTGTGGTCAATTCTGAAACCAAAAAACATGATTTTGCGTCGGTACAAAATTTCTTTATCTTTAATTCCTTTGTAGATCTAGAATGTTTGAATAGTTTAGATTATATGCGGCACGCACCTAGATATTAGAACGTGAATATTCAACTACGAATTCAAAATTTAAAGTCAATGAATTTAACCTTTAAAGTTACTAGTACTTACTCGTAACTATAATTTAAAATTATTCCTTCATATTTATTATATCCTCTGATTTAATTTATTAGTCTTATTTAATAATTTTTTTACATAACATATTTAAGATTTATTACATTCAACATATCTTTTATTTTTAATGATCATAAGATTCAAAAATATAAATTTATGCTCCACTTTAAAAATACTAAATAATGTCAATTTTTTCCTTTTGGGTTATTGGTGTCACCCAACCCCTACGGATCTAATAGCTGTCCCCACCCACCATTCATCCGAAACCGCAACCCCTTAATATCTCCAAACAAACGCGTTACATTTCAATCCTTCCAATTCACAGCTATTTCCTACATTTTATTCAAAATTCCCCTTCTTCCATTCTTCTTCCTCCCTCCATCAAATTCTTACTATATATAATATCTTCCTTTGTGTCTCAATCTCAAAACACACACATTCACAAAACAAATTCTAATTTAAATCACTACTCTAATTTTCTATAATGTTGCTGCAGCTATCTGTGCTTGCGCTTGTCTTACTATCCCCTGTTTGGGCTGATAATTTCTACCAAGACGCGATGGTCACCTTTGGTGACCAGCGCGCTCAGATACAAGATGGAGGGCGCCTTCTCGCCTTGTCCCTTGACAAAATTTCAGGTTCTGGATTTCAGTCTAAGAATGAGTATTTATTCGGAAGGTTCGATATGCAGCTCAAACTCGTACCTGGAAATTCTGCTGGCACTGTCACCACATTCTACGTAAGTAGTAACACAGTTTTCGACTTTTGGCTACTATAATTAATTAACAAACAAAAAAACATGTCCGCTCAAGAGTTTTTTTGGTGTAATTTGCAGTTGTCTTCTCAAGGAGCAGGGCACGATGAAATTGATTTTGAGTTTCTAGGAAATTCATCAGGACAACGTTACACGGTTCATACCAATGTTTACTCTCAAGGAAAAGGCAATAAAGAACAACAATTCCGCCTCTGGTTTGATCCAACTTCGTCGTTCCACACTTACTCTATTGTTTGGAGCTCTCAACGCATCGTGTACGTTACAAAACAATTACAAATAGTTACTTAGTGTTAGTATTCATGTCTGACATTTTGTTTTTTTCTAATTGTTCAGATTTTTGGTGGATAATATCCCAATAAGAGTGTTCAACAACCACGAAGCACTTGGTGTTGCATTCCCAAAGAATCAAGCAATGAGAGTTTACGCGAGTTTATGGAATGCTGATGACTGGGCAACACAAGGAGGACGGGTGAAGACAGATTGGTCTATGGCTCCGTTTACAGCTTCTTACAGAAATTTCAATACTAATGCTTGTGTTTGGTCAGCTGCTACGTCTACTTCGTCTTGTGGAGGTTCTAAGACTGAGTCAGTAAACAATGATCAGACATGGCAATCTCAACAACTGAATGCTAATGGCAGAAATAGGGTACGATGGGTTCAGCAGAAGTACATGATCTACAATTACTGTGCAGATGCTAATAGGTTCTCTCAAGGCTTTTCTCCTGAATGCAAGCGTTCAAGGTTCTAAGGATATAGTCTATGAATGTAAAATTATGTTTGTTTCACTTTTCTATTCTTTAATTTTGGTCTGGGATATCAGGGAAAAGAAGAACATAGTGTAATTATTTGTGTGCAATATATTCTTTATTCTTTTTGTAATCATGAAATAGAAATAATAATGAATCGTTTTCCTCCTTTGTGAGATAGTGGTAAAATTTGCGTACATTAACCTCTCTAAATCCCATTTGTGGGATTTCACTGGGTATGTTATTGTATTTTTCATGTCTTACCATCTCTAATGATTTCTTGAGCTGGAAACCCTTTTACCAAGACATTGATCTCACTTGGATTACAAAATGTCAATCAGGCAAAGGTCAACACGAAGATAGTTTTTTGGTCCCTTTCGTCCGGTGGTTAGTACATCATTTTTCATGTCGAAGGCACACGTTCGATTCCCATAAGGGATAGGTACTCATTCCCGATCGCTTTTTCATTGCTGAGTGATCGTTCGCTATCTGACTGTTACACTTGCCCTGGACAAAGTACTCTGAAAATAGAAACTAGAATAGACAATGTAGCTCAAAACTCACCAGTACAGCCAATGTACCTTCTTACTGTGTGAATTAAATTCTAAAGTGACAATTTTGCTTCTAATATGTTACACTATCAAGACGCCTAATTACAATAGTTCCTTAGTTATGAACTAATTAGTCCAAAGCCTTTTGCATTGACCATATGATTATCAACTAAAAAATCAATTATTTTCATATTTTGTAAATTAAGTACTATACTAGTTATCGTATCTAAATCTTATAAGGTTATGATTATTTAATTCCAAAATTATTTAAAATCCTGGACCCTAAACCGTTTAGGGCTATGATTATTTGTTTCCAAAATTATTTAAAATCCTGAACTGGTTATTTGTTTCCAAAATTATTTAAAATCCTAAATCCTAAACCTTTTTGGGTTATGATTATTTATTTCCAAAACTATTTAAATCCTAAACCCTAAACCTTTTTGGGTTATAATTATTATTTCCAAAATCGTTATTCAACTTTAATTTGTTTATTTTTAAATCATTTAGGATTTGAGTTAATATTCTTATATAATACTTGAAGTTGTTGCTTACAGTTTATTTCAATATTTTCATTCAAGTAAATTTTAGTAGTAAGGATTAAGGAACGTCAGATCCTAATAATCATGGCACTGCTCATGCCTAGTTTTAACGTACAACATATTCTCATTCCCATTACACAAAATACTACCTGACATTGTCACCGTCAATCAACAATCCAACAACAAAATTCCCCATTATTTAGCAACTGATTTTAATTGCACTCTTGCAATTTTGGCCATTTCTGCAAAGTAATATAAATATTCTCAGTCAACAAGGAGCAGAAAACAAAGAAGTGAATATATAAATAGAGAAATACTAATTTAGAGGAGTTTTAGTGCTAGAATATAAATTTGGGTGAGTGAATATATAGGGGTTAAATTGTTAATAAAAGCATAGTGTTGTAACGTGGGCTAAACCCATCGGTGACCACCTAAAGTTGACATCAATTTTCACTTGGACACTTTAAATAAGTTTTGTTCATTTCAAACACCTTATGTCAAGGTCTGATATGTCATTTTGACACTTTTTTTCACAATCTCCTATTGACTCTATGCGTGTGTTGAACAAACGTGTCCAACTGAATTAAATGACCAATTATATCATGCCAAATCATTTTAAAGCCATACACAAAACTAAATTAAAGAGAGAGAAGAATTAAAGTTCAAAATAGATTGAAGGGATATTTTGACCAATTAAAAGAAAAATGATTCCCTCCCACCGCTCAACCCCATACATCTTCTCTATCAAATTTCTCCCTTTTCATTATCTCTTTCCCCATCTCCACCACCACACAGTTATCTTTTTCATCAAATTTGTATTTTTATTGTCTTTTCCACCATTCCCATTCCACACGGTTATCTTGTTCGTTCCTCCATTTTCATGGTCATTGTCACAATACCCACTCCGTTTTCATCGTCTTCTTCGCCGCACTCCCTCCCATTTCTTGATTTGATTTGCTGTTTAAAAGTATAAATATGAAATTTGAGAAGTTATAATGGCTGAATAAGCTAAAGTCATGATTGCAGATTTTTTCTTTCTTCCTTTTTACTTAATTTTATTCTTCATTCTTTAACAATAGAAGTTAAGATTTAGCTTGCAACATTGATATGTAATTATATTTTTAACTATAAAATGAACCCATCTTCTTTCAATTGGACTATTGCAAGTAAAGAAAAAATCCGAATAAAAAAATTTGACGTCAATTTGAAGGATTTTAAGTTTGGGGAAATAAGGGAAGAGGTAAAGGTTGAAAAATGGGGAAGAAAAAGATAAAAAAAAAAATTTAAAAATTAGGCTAAATAAGTCTCTCACGTGCTATTAACAAGTGTATTACACTCACTTTTTCACATCAATAAAAAGTGTCAAAATGACACAGCAAAACCTGACATAAGGTGTCTAAAATGAACAAAGCCTAGTTAAAGTTTCTTAAGTGAAAATTGGCGTCAACTTTAAGTGGTTGCCGATGGGCTCAGCCTTCAGTTTGTAGTCCACTTGACAACTAATGGTCCGCATTGTACTGCTGCCTTCTCCTTTTTGTACTATTGTTTGGCGGATTTGTAGGTGAGTTATGCTAGTATTAAATTTTGTATGTACATCTCCGATCTTGCAATAAAAAGATAAATTGCCTTACACCCATTGATGTGGGACAATTCAACACCACCCCACCACCCCACCACCCACATACCCACATTTTGAACCGATCCAACTCTAATATACATCATTGATAAAAAATAAACTTTAGGTTAAAACTCATTCCCAAAAGGTAATCAAGAGATGAATATTGTTCAAGATCATAAAAAAAAAAAAAAATCAAATTGTCTCTGCATGGGACAATTCAACACCCCACTTTACCAAAGGTGGAGCTACATCCATCCAAGGGTGGTCAGTTGGCCACCCTTAGGCGGAAAATTACACCATGTATGTAGGTCAAATTTTGGCTTTAAGGAATATAAATTTAACGTTTTAACACCTTCACATCCCTTCACATAAGCTCTTCCTTTGATGAAAGGTCTAAAGGATATTATATTGTTCATACTTCAATTCAGTCTATTTATAACTCTGGAAAGAATGAGGAAGATTGGACCACAGAAAGAGCCAAAAATCTTGTCTATGTTGTTCAAAAGTAGTTGTTGCTATGTTCTCATGTTTGCACGAATGTTTTGACACGATGAAGAGTGGTTGATTGAACACCCTTCAACGAAAAATTATATCTTTGATAGAGAAAATTATATTATATATATTAATCAAAAACTACTTTTTCATAAATACAGATTAAATCATGAAACGCTCTTAACAATTTTTTAATTTCAACTTTTCACCATAGGGCACAAAATTCAAAAGTCTTCTTTATTATTAAATTATTTTTTTTAGTTATAAATTTATGCTTCACTTTAAAAATACTGAGTTATAAACCCAATATCCCAAGGGCTGACCCCTCCGAACAAAGAAGGAAAAAGGAAGATACAATTAGCGCGTTAGGTAGTAGAACTGTAGAAATAATGCCAATTTTTCCGTTTGGGTTATTGCTGTCCCCACCCATACTTTCGAAACCAAACAAACGCGTTACATTTCAATTCACAGCTAATACTTCCTCCTCCCTCTACCAAACTCTACTATATATAATATCCTCCTTTCTCTCCTAATCTCAAAACACATACATTCACAATAACAATCTCTTATTTATCCCTTTAAAATCACTACTCTAATTTTCTATAATGTTGCTGCAGCTATCTGTGCTTGCGCTTGTCTTACTATCCCCTGTTTGGGCTGATAATTTCTACCAAGACGCGACGGTCACCTTTGGTGACCAGCGCGCTCAGATACAAGATGGAGGGCGCCTTCTCGCCTTGTCCCTTGACAAAATTTCAGGTTCTGGATTTCAGTCTAAGAATGAGTATTTATTCGGAAGGTTCGATATGCAACTCAAACTCGTACCTGGAAATTCTGCTGGCACTGTCACCACATTCTACGTAAGTAGTAACACAGTTTTCGACTTTTGGTTACTATAATTAATTAACAAAACAAAAAAACATGTCCACTCAAGAGTTCTTTTGGTGTAATTTGCAGTTGTCTTCTCAAGGAGCAGGGCACGATGAAATTGATTTTGAGTTTCTAGGAAATTCATCAGGACAACCTTACACGGTTCATACCAATGTTTACTCTCAAGGAAAAGGCAATAAAGAACAACAATTCCGCCTCTGGTTTGATCCAACTTCGTCGTTCCACACTTACTCTATTGTTTGGAACTCTCAACGCATCATGTACGTTACAAAATAAACCAAAACAATTACAAATAGTTACTTAGTGTTAGTGTTCATGTCTAACGTTTTGGATTTTTCTAATTGTTCAGATTTTTGGTGGATAATATCCCAATAAGAGTGTTCAACAACCATGAAGCACTTGGTGTTGCATTCCCGAAGAATCAAGCAATGAGAGTTTATGCGAGTTTATGGAATGCTGATGACTGGGCAACACAAGGAGGGAGGGTGAAGACGGATTGGTCTATGGCTCCGTTTACAGCTTCTTACAGAAATTTCAATACAAATGCTTGTGTTTGGTCAGCTGCTACATCTACTTCGTCTTGTGGAGGTTCTAAGACTGAGTCAGTAAACAATGATCAGACATGGCAAACTCAGCAATTGAATGCTAATGGCAGAAATAGGGTACGATGGGTTCAGCAGAAGTACATGATCTACAATTACTGTGCGGATGCTAATAGATTCTCTCAAGGCTTTTCTCGTGAATGCAAGCGTTCAAGGTTCTAAGGATATAGTCTATGGANGCTGCTACATCTACTTCGTCTTGTGGAGGTTCTAAGACTGAGTCAGTAAACAATGATCAGACATGGCAAACTCAGCAATTGAATGCTAATGGCAGAAATAGGGTACGATGGGTTCAGCAGAAGTACATGATCTACAATTACTGTGCGGATGCTAATAGATTCTCTCAAGGCTTTTCTCGTGAATGCAAGCGTTCAAGGTTCTAAGGATATAGTCTATGGATGTAAAATTATCTTCGTTTTACTTTTCCATTCTTTAATTTTGTTTGGGGGTATCAAGGGAAAGAGAACATAGTGTATAATTGTCTGTGTAAGCAATATATTCTTTATTCATTTTGTAATCATGAAATAGAAATAACAATGCTTTTCATTTTCAATCAGATGTCTCGTAGGAGAAACCAAATCTAGAATGAATTGAAAAGAAGAAGTAATTCAGAGTTAAATGTAAAATACCAAACTATGCTTTTGCACTGATCACACACCGGAAAGCTAATTGAGCATTGATTCTCGACTGAATTTGAATAGATAGGATAAAATTCAGAAAAAGATAAACTGGAATAGCTTCAATATGCAAAAGAAATTTTCTTCTCTGTGAATCCCACAATGGATTTTGTCAATATAATACAAAGATTTATATGCTATGCGGACCGATGGCTTCATTCCCTAATTAAGTACAATGTACTTACGAGTTCAGGGTTCACATGCTTCATGAAAGCAAAAGGACCAGTAAATTCAACCTGGTTTTGCAGTTGAACACCTCAAAACTTCTGAAGCAAGCTTTAATCCTACTGCTCTACTTGGCCTGCAGAAGTAGAAAACAAATAAGGAATGGCAACAGGTCTAAACATGATAGGGATATCGACATTTAAGAAGGAACACTTCATTTTCAAATTACACGGACAAATTTGATCAAGCAGACATAAAGTACTGGTCTCCGATCCATTGCAGGAGAAGCTATCAGCAGTATAACTAGTTCAAAGCTTCATTTTAACTTGGTCAAAATCACTCCCCAATTTTCCAGGTTCCTCCTACTGAAAAACCAACAATTATCTTACATGATATTTTTTATATCATATGAAAAATACGAAACACAGCCTTTTTCCTTTGGCTTTAGGTTGTATGTAAGACCCCTAGGGTCTAGCACCATTTCCAATTAGATTATTCTCCTCTTCAAGACGGATAGAGAAGGAAGAACAGAAAAAGTGATCTCCAATAGACGAGATATTCAACCATCTCTTCTATATGATGCATCTACTCCCTCCATAGTTCTCCACTTCACCTCACCAAAATGGATCGAGAAGAAGACAACAAAACAGGAATCTCCATCCAGCATATACTACTTATGCTTCGTGAAGGATCTCCCAACCATATCATTTATATTACACATCTATCTCCTCCATCTATACACGCACCAGATTATAAAGCCGCCGGCCCTGCATCTCCCATTTTAAATTGAGCTAAGCGCATGTATCTCAGTTGTGCACAAATGGATTGTCATCACACATAACATATCATTTTGGCTTCAACTATACACAGTAGATAATGGCTTAACTAAAGAATTCTAATTGGAAAATACAAGAACATCAATGTTGAAAATTGATTCTCCATTTACAAAAAAACATTACGAAATTAGCAAGACGATCAAAAAACACATGGAGCATTTGTTACTTCAGAAAATTTGAATCATTATACAAGTAGAATAATGTAAAGATACTATTTTAATTCTACAGACTAGAGGTTAAAAAAACAATCTTTCCGTATTGATTGAAGTAAGAACGAACTGTGATATAAGCAAAAAGAATCATTTCTGAGAAACTTAACAGCAAAACAAAAAGACCCAAATGAAAATTGCTGAAGAAAAGCTCGATCAATTAATGATTTTATCAACCTAAAGAAGAAGAAAAGAATACCTTGGGAGAAAATGTAGTAGCAATGCCATGGCCCTGATGATACAAACCCTAATCAACAGATTCACAATGAGTGAGAAATTTGCATTTTCACAGAGAAGAAGAAGAAGGCTCTGTTCATTTGTCTTCTTCTTTAAAGAGCACAATGCTCTCTATTTTCTACATCTGCACGATTTACGAGGAAAAGGCTTATTCACATTCTTCAAACTCTTTTGTTTTACGTTACAACTTTTATTTGTCGCTATATTGAAAATAATTATATTCTCAGAAGAAAACAAAAAAAAAAAAAAAAAACTACTTAACTACACTCATTTACTTACCTTAATATCCATTTATCCCTACTTATTTCAAAAATTTCAAAAATTCCTTATTTACCTATATATCCCGCATGTATCCCGTGCACAACGCTATGTATCCCGCTATGTGAAATGTATCAAACCTAATGTATTCCGTACACAACACTATGCATCCCGCTATGTGAAATGTATCAAACCTAATGAATCCCGTGCACAACGCTATGTATCCCACAAACATCATTTTTAAGGTATTTTTGATAAATAGAAAACTAGAAGGGGTAAGATGTTATTTAGTACTTATGTGGTTCCTATAATTTATAGGAAAAAGAATACTGACTAGCTAGTATAGAAAATCTAAGACAAGTATATACACATATTTCAATTTTATTTAATGAAGTGAGATTAACATTCTAAAAAAAAATTAAAAATACAAGTGTATTATTGTCACAACGTGGAGTAATTTTTTAAGGAACGTGAAGATTAAAAAAAATGTGACAAGTAATACTGTTTTAGGCCAAGGGGGGATTTTTATTTTTTTTATTTTTTTGTATTTTCAGTCAATAGCATATAGTGACTTTATGCACTATTTGTATTTTAAATGTCAATATATGTAAGCTCAAATCGCATGCATTAATGTACATTAATCTAGGACTCAGGATGTTTGTATTATATGTAGCGTAAATCATATAGTAATTGTAAAGATTATATGTAATTTCTTCTTTTTGTTGTTGTTGCTTTTGATGGAAATTGGAGTAAACATTATCCTCCTCAAGGTTTACGTACACATTATCCTCCGCAAAACCTCACCCGTAGAATTACATTGAGCATGATTTGTTTCTTTTGATGAAACTTAGATTTGGCTCACATATGTAGGCCAACTCAGATTGGTGTCACTTTCAAGATGTTAAGGGATTGATCAGTTTCTAAAACTGAGATAAGAAGGTATACTTCCAAATTCATCCCACTGTATAATTGGACACTAACAGCAAATATAAATATGGTCAATATGTATCGAGGTAACATCGCGCACCAAAACTTAGACATATGAAAAGATATCCTTCAACATTCTTGTCTCTGGTGAGATTTGAACCCTGATCTATGTTGGTATTCATCTGAAGTGGTCAGTAGACCACATCTTTAATAGTAGAGGAGGTTATAGTACCACCACAAAAATGGGATAAGATAACTCTTCACAACAGAGCCACATAGGCCTAAGCTGTAGCTAAGGTGCATTTCAAAGGCAACAGAGCTAACAACTGGTAAGGTTGAAAGTGATGGAGTCAACAACTAACACTGAAAATTGATGGATAAACTTGCATAAACCATGTATATATAGTGAATTATCAAGCTACATAATGAAGTGGGTTGAGAACCGTCACGTCTCATCACCCATCCACATAACAAGTCTTGTTTTAGCACTTTCCAGACTAAAATACAGCTCAAATACCGAGGTGTGAATCAACAAAACAACCAGCCCCAATCCACATTGAAAAGAGGACCAAATCAGAGAGTTGCAGGTGTCTATGTTAACAAGCTGATGGTAATAACCCACGACGGCTGGTTGCGAAAACATCCCTTTTAAACCCATGGCAACCTATAGAGAAAAGGTATTATGGGGAAAGAGACGCAACAAGCACCGTTTTCTTTACTGTCCAATTACAGATCAAATTTGACAATTGTTTTGGAACTTTCTGGGAGTCCAATGGTCCTGCCACACAGCACTAGTGATATTTTGAGAAGCTGGATCAGGGCAGGTTCAGACAGAAGAAAGATAACATGGTGGAACACTATACAAGTTTGTAGATGGACAGTTGGGAAAGAGAGGAACTTGAGATGCTTTAAAGATAAGAACAATGACATCCAGAAGATAAAACGCTAACAACATTTTTTGTTTTACTTTTGGTGTAGCATCGAACTTTCAGATAAAGCTTCAATCTATCTTAGAGCTCCTAGAATTCCTATAGATTTAGACAGGGCAATACTTTTGGCACAATGTACACTGCACATTCTTGGTGCTGTTTATGAATACAAACCTACCATTTCATAAGAAAAACATCACCTAAAGAAACTAGAGTAGCAAGTTCATAGCAATTGAGAGTGTACTACCAAATTAGGGATTAATTTCTAGTTTTTTCCACTGCAACGTAGCTAATTGTAGGAAGGGACATCAGTTATAAATCAAACCAGAAAGAAAACTATGAAAAATGTTACAATAGCAACAACCCTGCTTCACAGTGATATAGCTCCAACACTTAATAAAGACGAAACAATCAATAAAGTGTTTAAGCAATTCAATCATTCGATGAAAACACATTATTACAAACAGATTCAGCAACTCTTTGAGCAATTACATCACAAGGGTAAAACTACAAAACCATTGTAATCAAACTCCTGGAAATGAGAAAGAAGCAATCAATAAAGTGTTTAAGCAATTCAATCATTCGACGATAACACATTATTACATACAGATTCGGCAACTCTTTTAAGCAATTACATCACAAGGGAAAAACTGCAAAACCATTGTAATCAAATTCATGGAAATGAGAAAGAAGCACTAGTACAAGTATGTCAACTATCTCCAGCTTAGCAAACAAACATATTTCAGCACCATAATAGTGTAATCTATTATCTGATTAAGATATTAAGATAAAAATGTTAACTAATAATCCAACATAACCAAAGAACTATCAAAACTGTAAATTCCATAGCTTGATCAGCACAAAACCAAAAAAACTAGAACTTATTGAAGATCAAGCTAAGGGTTTACGCTTTTCGTCCGTATCGAAGATAGCAAATAACGCCAACCACTGCAACTGCAACAACTGAAGATGCAGCAACCACTGGCAAATTTACATCACCGCCAAGGAAACCAACTTGATCATCACCAACAGGAATGCCATTAATATTGCTAGCAACAAATCTTTCAGCAATGACCCTTTCCTTCTCCATCAATTTCTTCTCCAACTCTGCAGCTTTCTCAATCATCTCCTTAACCCTCTTCTCTAATTCCTCCTTCACCAAATGAAGCTCCTTCTTCTCCTCTTCCCATTCCTCATTGTTCACAACAGTACCCTTCAATTCCTCAATATGCTTCTTTAAAACCCTAATTTCTTCTTCCTTTCCTTCAACTTCTTCTTTCTGATTGTTTCCACTAGCTTCTAACTTCTCCAATTTTGACAACAACAGATTCTTTTCACTCTCAACAGCCTCCAGCTTCACACTCTTCTCATTTTCAGTACTCTTCAATCCCTCCAATGCCGATTTCACCCCTGATAACTCAGAATTAGAACCTTGTAGATCATTCATAGCAGTGATGAGATCATGTTGCAGCTGAGATACCTCCCCTTCCAGCTGAGCAGCTCTAGCGGCTACTGATCCTAAAGCCTTGTTCTCCGACTCGAAATTCTCCACCTTCTTCAACAACTCATCCTTTTCGCTCTGAGATTCCTCGATTGAACTCTTGAGCTTCTCGATTCTCTGTTTGATCACATCATTCTCGTGAAGAAGCTGAGTTTTCTCTTGCTCAAGCGCCGCTATCTTCTGTTTCAGTGCAGAAGTTTTCGACGCAGCATCGGTAGTTTCGTCAACGGCAATCTCCACCGGCGCGTCGTCGAAAACCTCGCCGTTGGTAACGGTATCATCCGCCATAATCAAACCTGAAAATAATCAGATAAACAGTAAACGGATTAATCAAAGAATTGAGCTTCAATGAACTCCAAGCAGCCAAAATTAGGGTTTTTGATTGTAGAAAATGAGAATAATTAGAAAAGATATCTTTTTGTGGAATATAAAATCTTGTCGGAAAAGAAAAAGAAGAATAAAATGAAATCTCACTTTTCAGGCCGATGGAGGACACGTGTTGTTATTTTGAATCGGACGGTGCATATTAACCCATTTCCAAAAGCTATTGAGTTTGTAGGTGTTGTATAACTATTGGGCCATGATTGTGAATTGGGAAGCCCATCAAGTCCAAGCTCTTAGGAGACAATTTTTGTTGAAATAATTTTCTCAATATTTTATAAAGATAACAATCTTTTGTGACATTATATGTTTGTCATAATCACTCTAGTGCTACACATGTTTGTGTTATCTTATTATTTGTTATTGTTGTTTTTTTCTTCTTTATTTTTAGCCTTTTTATGAACTTTATTCCCTCATTTGATTACAATCTAAAACTGTCAAAAAAAATTGAACATGATTGTTGCAAATGTTCATTTCTTAATTTCACTGTCATAATAGTCCTTTCAAGGGGTGGAGCCACCTTATGCTCAGGGAGTTATTCGAACCTCCATCGACAAAAAATCATATTATTTATATATGGTTTGAATAATTTTTTATGTATATATAGTAGATATTGAACATCATTCGATTAATTCAGGTGTCTATTTCTTCAAATTTTGAATGCGCTTAGTGAAAATTTTGAGTCCACCACTAATCTTTTCGTTATTGTATTTCTATTTTATAATGATATTTTTAATAAAGTTTACTTGAGTCGAGATTTTATCAAAAATAATCTTCTACTTTTTATCTTTTTCACGCCTTACTAATCCGATCACACCAGTAAGTTATTATTGTTGTTACGTTAGTACCACACATCTCACTATTCTTTTACTAAAAAAAATTGCCTCATTTGTGGAAAGGTCCAATGGTGGCAACAATTTATAGGAGTTCGTGATATTTGGTTAGGGGATATGATAACGTTGAGAGCGATATAATCGCTCTTACAAGTTACTAACTGTTCTATAGAATTTACTTTTAAGTCTTGGTGACACGTTCTTATTACATATGACATCAAATATGAATCTTCATTGCATCCGTCCTCCTCTAATACGATATTCGATATTTCATTGATCTCTTCATTTTCTTGGATTCTACACCCAAGATAAGATACTTGAAACTTCCTTTCTTGCAAGCAACTTGTATACCAATTCTCATTTCCCCATCCACCTCCTATTATACAACACTAAACTTACACTTCATGCACTCTGTTTTAATCCTACTCGACCGAAACGAAAAAGTGCTACAAAAATCAACTCCCATGAAGTTTCATTTAACATAACTATATGGGCCTCAAAAAAAGTCCCACTAGTGAGATGAATCAGAAAGCCCAGTAACCCCACATGAACAATTGAGGTCCATATATATTCATGTTCAGAACTCTGCAATCGAATAAGGCATATTCTTTGCTATATTACACGTGGTATAACATCATAGGCACTAATTATTTCTACGAAAAATAATTTCTTCAATTATATAGTTCGTCTTGTGTAGTAAGAAAGTCCACATTATCGATTCAAAAACATCTTCAATCATATAGTTTGTTCTGTGTAGTAAGAGAAGAGAAGGCCCAAAATAGTTCATCATCTTTGGGTTAAGATTTAAAGTCATCCTTGAGTTTTCACATGGAGCACTAATAGTCCTTCATGTTTATAATATTGGTGCACTTTTGGTCCTTCTCTAAACTTTTGCCTATTCTTTAACATTAATTTTGTCCATAATTTTATGTAAGGAATGTCCTATCGTCTTTTTATATATTTAATAGAAATAACAATTCTATTTGAGAGAAGGTGAGAAGAAGAACATCTTGTTCTGTTCAATAGAAATATTACTGCAGCTAAACTAAGAACATTTTAACATATAACATTGCAAGAAAAGAAAAAATTGTACTATTGCACGTGAAATCGTCGTGATGAACCTCTTGACTTTACCTGCAATACGATTTTTACTTAAACAAAATAAGGTGTTTTTCTTCTCACATGGAGTCATTATTTCTACTAAAAATATACAATGACGATTAAACATTTCATACATAAATTATGGACGAAATCAATGTTAAAAAATAGGTAAAATTTTGAAGGAGGAGCAAAGTACACCAATATTGCAAACACGAGGGACTATTAATGTTCCATATGAAAATTCAAGAATGACTTTGAGTCTTAATTTAAAGATGAGAGACTATTTTGAGCCTTTTCTCATAGTAAGAGAGTCCACGTCCAAAATTGATTATCGATTGAAGAACGTAAAATATAGTATCTCGATATAAAATGAATAGTTATTGTACTAAATGGGTACAAGTTGTCAGACATTGGATGCTGTGTATATATATTACCTGTCTATTTTTGGAAATTGACTGCTGTTGCACCACATGATTTATAGATTTCAACCCCACATTCATGTAAATACCATAACAATCACTGCACTTAAATCCAAAACTCAGGCTAGCTGTATAAAAGTTTTATATTTATCCATATCATTTTATTTAATTTCTCTAATATTAGATTTTCTATTTCTAATTTTATAATGTCAATTTTTTGGATCTAAACATTACACATTTACCTTTAATAATAAATCAGAAACAAAAGGGGAGGGGGGACAAAGACAAACTGAGGACCATTTTTCTTGGTAAAGAGAATTGGAGATACCTCCAAATCATCACATTTCCTACTACATGATCCAAGAACATTCCTTAGTTGTTTTTTTTTTTTTTTTTACCTAATGTTCGATATTTTATTTTAAATTTATTTAGATAAATGTTATTTGAATCGAGTTTTTTTTAAACGACTTCTTTTGTCTTCATGACATGCTCTTTTCCTTCATAAGATACGGATAAAATCTGTACATACTTTATCTTTTTCAGATTCTACTTATAAAATTTCACTATATATAATTATTGTTATTGATTCAGAAGCAGAGTCAAAAATTGAAACTTATAGATTTGAAATTCTTGCCTTTTTAAATTATTGGGTTTTAAATTTAAAGTATATAAATTAAAAACAAATGAAAAGTTTATATCAAAATTAATTCCACTCCTTCTCCTAGCTAATCTAGATTCATACCATATAAATTTAAAATTATTATTCGAAAAATATATCAAAACAATTTCATTTGAGCCATAACAAGTGATTATATATATCTTCATTTACTAAATAATCCCCAAATCTCCATAAATTCATACATATCCTATTAGTTATTCATTCAAAGTACCACTTGGATATGAATAATATTATGATAAATTTAATTAAAAGAAAATTAATTCCTATTTGAAATCTCTAAGATCTCTCTACCCCCACCCCACCCCCACCCCCACCCCAACAAAAAAAAGGACAGAAATTAAGAGAACCAAACAATTGAATAAAGGTGCAAGTTTTAATTTTCACTAGCCCTTCTCCTTAGCTCCAAAACAAAACAAAAAAAAACAATTATAAAAAAAAAAAAAAAAACTAAACTTGGTCTTTGATTACTAACCAAAATGTACCAAAACAAAAAAAAAGACAATTTTAACCTCCAAGCTTCATCCTTTGTTTGTCATTTCCTTCAACAAAGCTAGCAAGAACTTTGAGTGCTTTAACTTGACATTGCAATTGCAAAATATAGCCAGCAGTTTCTTCAAATAGCATATCAACTCCAAGTGTTTTTCCTCCTGGTATTATTTTTTGCAATGCCAAGATCTTTTCTTCCACTTCTTCTTCTTCTTCATTATTATTATTAACAATATAGCCACTTTCTCTCCTTCTTTTTTGCCTTTTAGACACATTTTGAGTCATCCTCTTATCTTTTCTTGAAAATGTGGCTACTATTGCACTTGATTCTTCACAACTACTCTCCATGGAACTTTTTTATTTTATTTTTTTGAAGAGAAGAGAAGAATGGTTATAGGGTGAAAGTGGTGGTGGTGGACTGTTAAATTATTGTTGTGTTATAGAAATGTCAATGCCAACCAAGCTGGGCCTACTTTTTTGGGGTTTTGGGTTTTTAGTGAATCCCCTGATCCATATTGGTTTGTCATCGCGATTAACTCCCACGCGTTACATGCCCTAGTGATTTTATCTCCTCCAATATTAGTTGTTCCTTTTTCATACCGATGATAATTCAAATAAAAACGAAAAATAAACTTATAATTGAAATATATTTCAATGTATAAGTAGTAATATGAAAAAATGATAATATAAACGTATTTTTGATCGTCAACTATAAAATGTATGCAGATTTTGTCATTGCTTCGTGAAGGTAGAGAGATACTTTTCGAGAGATCATCGACTCAATTATAACAAATCCCAATATAAAAAAAATAAAGGAGACAATGAAGAGAATATAACAAATAACAAGAAAAAAGTAAAAAAAATCTATCAAAAATGAGCCAAAACAACAATAAAGACATGTGATAAATCAAATACCATGAACAATATATTAGGATAGATTACTAAAAATCAATGAAAAAAAAAAAACTACAATACTAGGCAATCTAATCAAAACAACACTATACTACCTACTAATCTTAACCTTAATTCGTACCCTCCACGTCCTTCTATCTCTAGTCATATTCTGAGTAACCTAAAGATACGTCATCTCATATCTTATACTTCTTTAACCTACTTTCATCTCTCCTCAATAAACCTTGTATAACTATCCTCTCAAGGGCGGCTCAACGCAATTGGAGGCCTAAAGCGAAATTTCAACTAGAGGCCTAAAATCTAAATAAACTTCATATGCATTAATATTTTTTTAAAAAAAACTAACATTTTTAAATGCAAAGTATACTTAATATATTTTTTTTATAAATGATTTATTCGATTTCTTTTACAATTATTAGCTTTAGATAAGATTTTATCAATTCAACGTTGAAAAACATTTCTTACTCGGGCAATTATTATATGAATTGTTAACATAGAATTTGATTCAACAAGTTGATAATTTTGTATACCCCACATTTTACTATGCTTGTTGTAATGCTTGAAAATCTAAGAAGAAATAGAAAAAGAATTTACAATNNTTTTTTTGAAGAGAAGAGAAGAATGGTTATAGGGTGAAAGTGGTGGTGGTGGACTGTTAAATTATTGTTGTGTTATAGAAATGTCAATGCCAACCAAGCTGGGCCTACTTTTTTGGGGTTTTGGGTTTTTAGTGAATCCCCTGATCCATATTGGTTTGTCATCGCGATTAACTCCCACGCGTTACATGCCCTAGTGATTTTATCTCCTCCAATATTAGTTGTTCCTTTTTCATACCGATGATAATTCAAATAAAAACGAAAAATAAACTTATAATTGAAATATATTTCAATGTATAAGTAGTAATATGAAAAAATGATAATATAAACGTATTTTTGATCGTCAACTATAAAATGTATGCAGATTTTATCATTACTCCGTGAAGGTAGAGAGATACTTTTCGAGAGACCATCGACTCAATTATAACAAATCCCAATATAAAAAAATAAAGGAGGCAATGAAGAGAATATAACAAATAACAAGAAAACAGTGAAAAAGTGTATCAAAAATGAGCCAAAACAACAATAAAGTCATGTGGTAATTCAAATACCACGAACAACATATTAAGATAGATTACTAAAACTCAATGACATAAAATAAAAAAAAAACTACAATACTAGGCAATTTAAGCAAAACAACACTATACTACCTACTAATCTTAATCTTAATTCGTACCTTCCACGTCCTTCTATCTATAGTCATATTCTGAGTAACCTAAAGATACATCATATCATATCTTATACTTCTTTAACCTACTTTCATCTCTCCTCAACAATCCTTGTATAACTATCCTCTCAGGGGCGGCTCAACGCAATCGGAGGCCTAAAGCGAAATTTCAACTAGAGGCCTAAAATCTAAATAAACTTCATATGCATTAATTTTTTTTAAAAAAAAAACTTACATTTTTAAATGCAAAGTATACTTAATATTTTTTTTATAAATGATTTATTCGATTTCTTTTACAATTATTAGCTTTAGATAAGATTTTATCAATTCAACGTTGAAAAACATTTCTTATTCGGGCAATTATTAAATGAATTGTTAACATAGAATTTGATTCAACAAGTTGATAATTTTGTATACCCCACATTTTACTATGCTTGTTGTAATACTTGAAAATCTAAGAAGAAATAGAAAAAGAATTTACAATTCACTCAACACTTTTCAACTATTGATTCATATTTTTGATAGAATATTACTCTAACTTATCAAAAATTTAAAGAAGAGAGTGTAAAAGGAGTTAAAAGAATAAAATAATGTGAATATTAGTGCAGTGAGTGTAAGAAAATAAAATATTTTTTCTTGATTTCTTCTATTTAAATGGGATTAAAGAGAATAAAATATATATATATTATCATAAATAATCAATCTTTTCTATAAAAATTTAACACATAATTTATTATTGGTAAAAAATTGAGGCCGGGGCTAAGGCCAATGCCTTATTCAAATAAAGCATAGAGCCGGCCCTGTAATCCTCTCAATGTACATCTCCGCAAGTGAATGTCACGTGGATGAAACAGGCGAGTGAGAAGGGAGTGTGATCGAGTGCGTGAGGGTGTAGGAAAAACAAGATAAGGACGCAGAAGGTGGGGTCCATTATAAGAGGAAAAAACAAAGTAAAAGCACATGTGATCACATGAAATTCTCGAAGGAAACACCATCCCCATGTGCTCTCTCTCACTACAAAGGTTACACCCAATAATCATGGATCCACGTGGCAATCTTTAATTGAGGGCCCCATCCCCTTACCCTTGAGCCCCACCACACAACACAACAATCCTTTTCTTTAATCTAATGACGTGGCTCACTAATTTTGTAGACTACTCACTCAACTCATGTTTCCAACAAGGAGACATCAATCGGCGAACGTAGTTTTTTATTCTTATCTCATTTATACGATATGCTATCAAGGGCGGAACTAGTAATTTGTATATTGGTTAAATAACACTATAAATTATTTTCATAAAATTGAAATCCTAATTTTTGAATATATCCTCTTGTGATGAGGAAGAGTACAAGATAATGTCACATGTAATGACATCTCATATAATATGCTTTTTAAAAAAAAAATTAAATTTGTTTATCTGATTCTGAATTAATATAACTAAATATGCTAAATTAAATATAAATAATGGAAGACCAAAAATGTTACTCCTTCAAGTTCATATTAAGTAAATTATTGAGACTTTTTAATTTTTTCATATTTACTTTTCATTTAATGAGACTCTAATTAAGTTATTTTATATTTTCTAGTAATTAAACTAGTTTAAAATAATTAAAAAGTTAATAACAGAAACTAACTTTTAATTTAATGTTTTAAATACTTTTTGTAAAAAGGTATGGTATATTCGATAATTCACTTAATTAATATCAATCGGAGAGTGTATTCATTTTATAATATGTTACACAATAAACTAAATAGTATATTTATTGCAATAGTCAATATAAATATATAACTTATATTATAATTTTATGATATGCTACTTTTATGGGTGGTGGGGTTACTAGTCTGTAGGGGAATTGGGAATTCATGTGATCAGAGCTGCCAAAAACTTTGTTACCTTCAAGCATTACATGTTTACACATTATCTATATTTTATACACTTTACAATTTATTTATTTAATTTATTATTATTGTCTCAATTTTTGTAATGTAGTGTACGTTGGGAAGTACAAATTTTCTTGGATCACTTGCAATATATAAATTGTTGAACGTGATCCAACTACAACTCACACTTAGCCAGGTTGATTCCCCAAATCTCACTTTTAATTACTTTTATCCTTTAAAAAATTCTAAATTTTGTACTGTGAATTTTGAAATCATGTGATTACTAGATTTATTGTAAAATCTAACTTTGATCTTATTTTACTGGTTGTAGATATACACCTTTCAATTTTATTAACTTGGTAGATTTATATAACTAAACCTTTTTGAACATGTCACTTTTTTCTTTTGGTGTGAGTGGGCACGTGAATAGGAAAGAGTGAAAAACGAACAAAAGATTTTAAAAAATTGATGAGATTTTGTTAGATAAGAAGATATAGAGATCGAAAATTATGATAGAAAGTTAACACGTCGAGTGGGGTTAAGTTACTCTTTCAGTATTGTGATTGTTACTCTTCTGATGTTTATTCTTAGATTGATGAGTATAATTACTTGATGTTGTATTTGATTTAGTCATTGTATTTTTTGCGGTTGCTAGTGTTTTCCTCTTTATTATTTTCATCATGACTTTTCTGTTATTGTATTTCCTTTACATTTGTTTTTATATGATCTACTTAGGCAATGATCTATCATAGACAACCTTGTTACCTTCATAATTGTGTACACAAACCACCTTCCCAAACTTTATTTGTAACAGATTACATTGAATATATTATTATAATTGTATTAGTATCGCCCTATACGAAAGTACACAACCCAATTTTGATATGGAAGGCTGAAGAGTGAGCATATGCTACGTCCTAAAATAAGGATGACACGATCAATATATATATAGAGTTGTTAGGAGGGGTAATGCGAACGCATGTGGTGCATGACTATTGTTGCTCGTATCTTTAAGGTATTTGGTTGTCTTACAAAAATGTAAATCTCGTGTTTAGTTGTCATTTTTTTTAATCAAAGTGAGGGATTCGTTTCATTCGAAATCAAATCAGATGCTATTAGTTTTTGCTCTATCATTAATTATTTCTATTTTCCACACAAGATAACCGATATGTATGATTTATCTGTTTTGAAGTATTACTAAATTCAAAGAGGCTATTTCCAAACAAAAACAAAAAAAAAACATGACAAATAATAAGGGAACGGTAAATAAATGAAACAACGCATCACGTTCTTATAATGAAACATTAATTATATAATAATTGGGAAAATGCATAAGTACCCCCCAGCCTATGCCCAAAATCCATGAGACACACCTAACCTTTACTAAGGTCCTATTACCCCCCGAACTTATTTTATATATAATTTTCTACCCCTTTTCGGCCTACGTGGCACTTATTTGTGGGCCCAGCGTATGTTGACAAATTTTTCAAGAATACTGCCACGTAGGCTGAAAAGGGGTAGAAAAGTATATATAAAATAAGTTCGGAGGGTAATAGGACCTTAGTAAAGGTTAGGTGTGTCTCAGGAATTTTGGGCATAGATTGGGGGGTACTTATGCATTTTCCCTANGGTCCAGCGTGTGTTGACAAATTTTTCAAGGATACTGTCACGTAGGCCAAAAAGGGGTAGAAAATTATATATAAAATAAGTTTGGGGGTAATAGGACCTTAGTGAAAGTTAGGTGTGTCTCAGGGATTTTGGGCATAGGCTGGGGGTACTTATGCATTTTCCCTATAATAATTGGACAAAATTGTCTTGTTGTAGAAAGCATGTGACTACGTTCATCCCACCAACACACAAATTAGCCAACATAATTTGTTCATGAGTTGATCCCACTAATTAGTTCATTGATCCAAATCTAATCCACCTGTCATGTATCTTAATTAATTCTTAATCTCAATTACTGAGATTGTGTTAGGACAAAGTCGTGATGGGACAAATTAAGGAAATTTCTAATTAATATCAAATCAACCGCACTAATTTTTCTTTCAAGTAAGAAATAAAGTAAAGCAATTAGGTAAAGCTTCATGAATTTTTTTGTTGAAAATAGGATATAAATACAGATCTAGTTAGTACATAATGTACCTTATTCAACTATTATTATTCAAATAGGAAATGATGAAAATTCAACAAGTGATTAATTAATTACTAGTACCAAATATGTGAAACACATTAAAAGTTTTTCTAATGCTAACATGTTTTGTAGGTGAATTATATATATATATATATATTTAGATATTTTTTGAAAACGCTACTAGTAGTAGTTTATACATTTACTAACTTAAAATACTGAATTATTATATAGATGATTATATGTATTACTCAACATTGAATAAAAAGGGAAGTCTGATACACTAAACTTTCGTTATATATGCAGGGTTCAGAGAAAATATGACCTCATAAATCCATTGTATAGGGTGAAAATTGATTGAATACACATACATGACATTCGAGGAAAATAATGAAGAGAGATCGGGAAAGTCGATTCCCCGAGAAGGCACTCTCGATAAAGGGAAAACAAAAATACTCTAAAGGCTAGGAAGGTTCGGACGCTTATGACGTGGACAAAGAGACAAAGGGAGACAAGATTACAGAAGGTTCAGGTGTGTGGACGAGCTAGCACGTACGGATCTAAGGGCTATAAGAATATTAGTTGACACCATTAACAATATCTCCACACATCCTTTATTTAATGATTTTAGTACTTTAGGGCTCAATTGGGACATTTCTATTAGCTATTGCCTCACTATTGTAACCTATAAATAGTTCAATTCGTTCCATTCATTTAAAAGATATTCTAAATTAAAAGTCATTAAAAAAAACATTCATAGAAAAGTCTGACTACAAAAGTCTATTGTATAGGGTGAGAATTGATTGAATACACATGACACTCGAGGAAAAGAATGAAGAGAGACCGGGAAAGTTGATTCCCCGAGAAGGAAACTATCGATAAAGGGGGAAGAAAAATACTCTAAAGGCTAGAAAAGGTTCAACACTAATGACGTGGACAAAGAAACAAAGGGAAACAAGATAACAAAACGTTCAAGTGAACGGACAAGCTCGTACAGATCTAAGGGGTATAAGAATATTAGTTGGCATAGCTAATAACATCTCTACGCGACCACTATTTATTGATCTTAGGGGTCGTTTGGTGTGATGGATAGGGAGAGTTAATCCCGGGATAACTTTTAAGTACCTTTTATTTCCTTGTTTGGTTGGAAAGTTTGGGATAACTTATCCCAGGATTAGGAATTAGTACCGGGATAAGTTATCCCTCCCATATGGTGGTATAATAATCCCGGGATAATTTATCTCGGGATAGAATAGGAAAATGACAACTATATCCCTTTAAACCCTTTGTATACATCATTTTTCACATTTATGTATATTTACATTATTTTTAATATCATGTATACTAATATTCATTACTTCTTATTTTTAGGATAATTATTTATATTTTTCTATTAAAAAATTACACTATATAAATATAATTTTTATTTATGAATTTATTTGACTAATTCTTATGTTTATTTATACTTTGATTTCCCATAAATCTTTTTTCACTTTAATAAAACTTAGAGGGAAATTCTATTTTTAAGCTAAATAAGAAAAAAGTTATATTTTTAAATAGGGATAAGGGTCTAAAAAATACCCCAACTTTGGTCGGATTTGTTGTTGTGATACAACTTTCATAAGGACCTATTACCATTTAATACCGTATTTTTTACCCCTGAACTATTTAATAGTGTATTTTAAAGGTATATATGTACCCACGTGGACACATTACTATTCATAATTTTGCATTATTTTTTATGTCCACGTGGGCAAATATATATATTTAAAATACGGTATTAAATAGTCTAGGGAGGTAATAGGTCCTCATAAAAGTTTAGTATCGCAGCAGCAAATCCGACCAAAGTAGAGGTATTTTTCAGACCCTTATCCCTTTTAAATACATATGGTACTTACCATGAGAATGCATAAACAAAAATATTTAAGCTAAATAAAATAAATGTTTTATTTTTAAAAATAAATAATTAAAGTTTGCAAAAAAAATATTAACTAAATAAAACGAAGGGTAATTTTGTAAACAAACAACTTGTTCTTAAAATTTATGCAATATATATTATTTTAATACAACAAACCAAACACTCAATAAGAAATAATTTTAACACAAATTTATAGCTGCTTGCTCTAGTTTTGGCAGGTGTTTTAGTGCAATTTTGGTCAAGTCTTAATAGACGTTTTAATGCGGTTTTTGTTACTGATTTGGTGGATTTTTTGCTGCTGTCTGAATTCAGATTTGGTTCAATTTTTGTGGTTATTTTTATGCAAATTTTGTCCAGTTTTAGCTGTTTTAATGCAGTTTTTGCAGCTGCTTTGGTGTATTTTCGTCACTTTATTGTTGTTTTCTTGAAGCATTTTTGGAGTTTTGATCCAATATTTTTGGTTATTTTGATACAGTTTTTACTTCAAATTATGATTGATTTGTTTTTAATTAATATTTTACTTATGATAGTGAAGAGGAGAGGCTTTCCAGGGCCTATTTCAATTCATATGAAATACAAATTTAAACATATCACGTAATTTATTTTTAAAAGTGAATAAATAAAGCTCCATAAAAATACATATAAAAAGCCTAAATAAGATGAAGAATATTTTTGTAAACAAACAACTTATTCTTAAAAAGTATGTCATGCATATTAGTTTTAATACAACAAACTAAACAGTCAATAAAAAACAATCTCAGCATAACTAATCCCAGCATAACTAATCCATCATAACTTGTATTCAAACCAAACGACCCCTTAGTACTTTAGGGCCTAATTGGGACATTTCTATTAGCTAGTGCCTCACTATTATAACATATAAATAGTTTAATTTGTTCCGGTCATTTGAAAAGACATTCTGAATTCTAACCGTACAACAACTCTAAGCATTAAGTTCCCCTTTGTTTTACTTTATATGTTAATTTTATTGTATAGTTTGAACCTTTGAGCTTTTGATCATATCACATAAATTATTTTATCAGTTACGTCAAGGCTTTTCTTCGTTACTCAACTATATGAAGTGTGTAAGGTATTGACAGGAGCAAGTGGGTAAAAACGACACTGAAACAATGTGGGGTTTCTGTTGAGACAATGCACACAACACACATTATGGATACTATGTATAGCAGGCTGAAAAAAGGATATTTGAATAATCATGGCTATGAGGAGAAACACATGCTATGCAATTTCCATGAAATTATGTGCCTTGTCCCCCACCCCCAACCCAATCCTCCTTGGCAAATAATATAGTATTGGCTGAAAATTGTTTTTTTCTTTTATACGATATTTATATTGGTGGAAGATATTAGATGTTTAGTAAAATAGACAAATTGCGTATAAATTGGCTCAAACACTCCTAATTTAACCCCAAAAAATGGTCTTATTTTCTTTTAGCCTTTTTGAGGTGAGGTTTATATATGAGTGGTGAGAGAAGGGAACTTAGTTGAGGTGTTTATGGTTTAATTAGAATTCTGCACCTAAGTTATACATTATAAAATTTCAATCATTAAAAAATAATTATAACATATCAAGTCATGTTACATACTGACACAAGAATCATCAAAATTAGAATATTGTCCACTTTATTTTTCTTACATTTTCCATCATGTATAGATCTGACTAAACATGTCAATGACCTTCTATATGTTTGATACATAAATCTTAAATGTGCTTTATATAACATTTGAGAGAGAAAATTCAAGACAAGAAATATAAAGATAAAAAAAGGAAGAGGGAGATGAAAACTTCTATTCAAGATGACAATTTAATAAAGACATGCCCCATACAGGAAGATTTGAAGGTCTGGGCCAATAGATAGTCGAGCATTGTAGTATATTAGTTAGTATACGTATAGTATTTTATTTTCCTAATTTCCTCTATTGCATATTATTTCATGTGTCCCGTTTATTTCGCTATTTTATTGTTGGTTTTTGTTCTATCATGCTTTGATTATATTTGTTTTCAGTTGAGGATTTATCGAGAACAATTAAGATAAAGCTAAGGTATGTGTAGTTAGATCTCATTTATGTATTAGATTGAGTATGTTGTTGTTGTTGTAATGAGCACCCCAGAGTTAGACAAACGCAAGTGTATATACAAAACATTACCCACACATTAATTTGGGATAACATGTAGATGAGATTTGGCTACCAAATACATACATTAAATTAGTTTTGCTTTGCTGATTTTTCTATAGATATTCTTGTACTAAAGTGATTAATTGGTTGATCTAACGACAGAAAGTTACTCATTTAATCCTATTGTTTCATTAATGATTTGGTTGGTACTTGGTATATGTTTCGTGATGAACTAGAAAATGATTATTTAAAAAAGGTACATTATAGTATTTGGTTAGTTGAAGTGGTTCCTTAAGCCCCAATATTTCCAGCAATTTTAATTTGTTTTAGCACCAGAACGTACACAAATAAACAAAGAAATATCTATGCAATGAGCCATGTTTAAAAATACCTACTAAAACCAACTGAGATAAGATAAAGGGGAATTAATTTAACCTGGGATCGAAAAAAGAAAACTTGATCAAATAGTTTGCGAGGGACATTTCTCACTTCGCCTCTTATCTTTCTCTCACACTGTAGATAGAAAAGTAGGACGGTGGAAAGGTACATTCAATCGTTGAATCGCAATATTTCAGAAAGAGACTCGCTGTTGCGGAGATATCGGCACACACATCACCATCACTAACATGAATATCATGATGAAAATATGATTTAGTCTTTATGTGATAACAACTAGGAAAAACTGACAATAAGAAAATAGGACTGGATCCCTGCAGATTCTCCTGCCTGTACAAACCACCATACCCTTTTGTCCTAGAGTTTCTGCCACCATTCCTGAGATGGATTTTCTAGTACATCCTGGACATACCATACTGAACAGTCCCTACTTTCCTATGAGCTGCACCAGTAGTAGCTGCTGCAGCCGCAACTCCAATTCCACCATATTGAGATTTTGCCTGCAATAAGTTTGTGTCTATGGTGATTCGGTCATCAACACGATCTGGTTTTGTAACTCCAGCTCGCATCATATAGAATGGGTTGCTATCAATATTTATAGCAATATCTGGGGATAACTTAGCAGCCATTCCACATGGTGCCATTGGCTTTGAACCCCTCTCTGTTTCAACAGACCTTTCTTGCTTCACCACCCCACTTCTGTCGTAGTTGTACACTGAAGACATAATCTGAGGGGGGCCTACTGCATTCCTGACTTGAGGCCTAGGATCATATTTTTCTCTATTTCCCGAATCATAAGCCAAACCTGGACCAACAACCTTTCCTGGTTTGGCTGCTGGATTTAAATAGAAGATTGTGAACCATATGAGCATCACTAGAAAGATCACATTATTATAGAAAGTCAAACCACCAAAGTATTTCATTATTGACGGAAAATACCTAGAGCATTTCTTGGCTGAGCCTGTAGGGTTCTTGTTAGACTACTTGCAAGGCCTTCAGAATCTCTGCAGTTTCTACTGCAAGACTCTTCACCATTTTGTCGGTCTCTCATATTGGCAGCAATAGGCTGTTCCTTCAAAGGGTTTGGATTTGAATGTACAACTGTAGACCTGCAATACAATCACCGTTTTAACATTTCTAACTTAAAATAACACCAAACAAACAAGTTTATACAATAAACTTTCAATTCATTCATCTTTTTTTTTTATATAAAGTTAAAGTTGTATTTTTCACCATTAAGGGTATGCTGGCTACCTCCAAAAAGTTACAAGCTAAAACCATAATAACATAGATCCTAGGAAATCTACCAACTGTTCTACGTCTTCTATACCATCTTAAAAAGAGCAAACCGAAGGCTGACAAATATTGTACGAATGCATATACAAATTTACATCTGAAGCCAAAATTAAGATGCATATAAAGCATGAATTTAATAAGCAAGCTAGTATTTGAATATCTGAACTAGTGACGGCCTGATTAAACATACTACATAAATATATAGAGAGATGTTAACACAGAATTGCAATATACGTTCATGCAGGGGACATCCAAAGCTAAAACATCAACTGGTTTTCCCTAATAGCACCAACAATCCAGTCAACTCAAATGCTTTATACCAAGTTGTCATATAAAAGGAAAGATTAAATATTATTCCTAGACTAGACAGTGTTATAAAGGAGGAAATTTGAACACCAGGACTCATGATCACCTTGGAAGAGAGACATGCTTCCTGTCCATCGGAACCACTGGAACGCCATTAGCACCGTTCTCTTCCAGGTGAGCGAACTGTTTCCTGAATTGATCAACAGCACTGCAAGGAAAAGCAATATGTAGTCAGTAAAACAAATCATTTGTTTAGACGGGTAAGCTGATGAACAGATGTCAAGAAAAAAGATACTACCTCGGATACAGAAAATTAGTCCTTTCTACACCATTCAAGTAATCCTTCCTCAGCTGAGGATGATACTCTAGTATCTCCCGGAATATTAATTCCCTGAGGTCCTCCTTCGTCACTCTTCGCCTCTCAAATTCAAACTCCATCTTTGAAATTGACTTGCATGATGGTTCCCTTTCAGATTTAGCCAGACCCTTAAAATAAGGATCAGCTAGTGCCTGATTTGTTGGGTGGGGGTGTATTAGTAATTACTATGCAAGAGAACAAATTATACTAAAACATCCAAAAGAAAAGAGTTCAAAATAGTATGATCGGCATGATAACACGAACCTCTTCAGCAGTGGGTCGGTCCTTGGGGTCAAAAGCAAGTAACCTTTCAAGAAGTTTAAGGGACAAAGGATCAGCATTTGGAAATTTCTGAGCAAAAGAAACAGGCTGCTTCTTTCTCATGCTAGTTAGGTATCTCCTAGCCTTGTCATTACGCACCTGCAACAGCCACAAAAAGGACTAATGAGAAACACAAGTTTTGAGGAAAAACTGTCAAAACGTAATGTTAATTGAATTCACATACACGAGAAATTGTATCCATTGAAGGCGTTCCAAGCAGATCAGTCATTAAATCCAGTTGGTGAACTACATTTTTTCCAGGAAAGAGTGGCTTCCCCGTGAGAACCTCAGCAAAGATACAGCCTATGCTCCATATATCAATTGCAGGGGTATACTGCAAGCAGAAAACCATCAAAATTTGTAAAAGTGAGAACTACATGCAGTGCAATGATTATGAACAAATTCCAGGAAAATTGACACTCTACTAAGAAGGGTGATTGACATTCCATAATGCACAAAAGGATCAGCATATTCCATATAAAAGGTAAAATGCAAAGTGTTCAGCAAGAGCAGAGCATGTAAACAATAATTCTGATCCATGAATAAGAAAGCTGTACAATCAGAAATAACATGGGAGACATGCACATATACATCCCACGTTTAAGGCCAACACCACCCTAAGTTGAATGTATTAGAGGACTAGGGAAGTAGATACTGCAAAAAATTTATTTTTATTTTCATAACCATGGTGTTCGTGCGGGCCAGCTTGCACGCACCTCGACTAATTCCACGAGATACCTCCCCCCCCCCAACAAACACACACAACCAACAACATGTACCAAGTAACTCCATCCACCAAGGCTAGGAGCCTAGGACAAATAGGAAGAAATCACCTAGTGTTTTTTTTGTCTTTTGTTGGGATTTCAACTTGAGACCTCATAGTTCTCACCCACTTCATGACCACTAGGACACACCCTTGGGTGCTATTAATCATAAAAAGAAACAAATCAATGGGTTAAAAGTGAGAAATACTTCTAGCTTGTGACAGCACCTAACATACAACATTTCAATCTATTAACCAATGCATTGATCACATGTCAAGTTTTCTGGGACATCAAACTATTTGTTTACTAGAAGTACAATGAAAAAAGACTTGGATTAGAGAGAAAAAGCAAACAAGAAGAAGTTGTATTCCTATTTCATCACTTTAATTTGATTGTTATTTCTATAATCCTCTTTAAAAGAAGAATTCACATACTTTCGTGACCTTTTCCACTGCAAACTGATAAAGGCATGATCAATATATTATATTGATGAAAGAAGTTTTAAGGAAATCCTAATTATACCTTGGAGTAAAATGAACCGCATAACTCTGGAGCTCTATACCATCTAGTAGCTACATAATCCTGCAATTTTCACAAGTGAAGTTACTACAAGAGTGAAGACCAGTAAAGATGAATATGACATGTCGGTAATATAAAATACGTTCAACAGATAAGTGGGGGAGTGGTGGAGGAAGAAATATGTGAACATTTATAACTTTCAATATCACCTACCGTCCAAAATATTGTGGTAGGTGTATCGTTGAATGCAACTCTGGCCAATCCAAAATCACAGATCTTGAGCTTGCAATTTGCATTTGCCAAGATATTTTTCGGCTTTAAATCTCTATGGTAGACATTAGCTGCAGAAAAACAAGAATCATCGAGATTATGTTAACACACATGAAATGATTAGTCCACTTATTGATGCCAACAGGGCAGATCAGTGCCCCATTAAGACACACACAAACATACTCCTCTCCGAAATTTGAAAATAAGGGGAAATAGATATGTGTAATACTATAAGCACTCAAAACTCTATGGGATCAAAAGATGCAGCAAAAGACCAGACTGATTTACCTGTGTGTATATATTTTAAGGCACGAAGCAACTGATAAAGGAAAAACTGATAATGTTCCCGAGTCAAGTCATCATTAGCCTTGATGACTTGGTGTAGATCTGACTCCATGAGCTCAAAAACAACATAAATATCTTTAAAATCCCTCCTCGAAGGTGGCAACATAATATGCTTGATTTCAACTATATCGGGATGGCGCAGAAGTCGCAAAAGCTTTATCTCCCGGAGGATCCGTGCCGCATCAGATATATGTTCAAAGATGTCATGAATTTTTTTAATTGCCACTTTTTCACCAGTGTGTGTGTCAATGGCTGAGCAAACGACACCATAGCTTCCTTTCCCTATGACTTCCTGAATTTTGTATCTATTTGCATCACCATATTCAGAGAAGAAGTCCATCTCTGCTGAACTCTGCAATATGGTACATAAACTCAGATTATTCATTTCAGATAAATAGACAAGCATTCAACATTGTTCATCCACAGCTCTAAGCAGCATCCAAGAGATTCCCTAGTAAATAATTGTCATATTTCATCCATTCTATGAGTTTTGCAACTGTTTAGAAGAAATGCACAAGATCACAACTAGTAGACATGTCATTTACTAACATTTGTACAGAGAGAGAATCTAACAAACAAAAGTCACCTTTCCAAAATATGATTCAACAATATAGAACAGTCAAAACCTGAATGCTGCAAAATACCATTCTTTTATTAAAGTAAAGTGAGCGTATTACCAAAACACAATATGATACATTACATAGAAAAATTACCTAGTTTAAAGCAAGTAAAACATTTGCTCTGTGTATCTTTTCTTAGTGGAATTGCATATAACTTGTATATTGTCTGTAATGAATTCACTCAAAGTAAATAAAATAACCAATGCACGAAGTAATCCATCTTCTGAAATTTAAAAGTGTCAGAAAAGATGATACTTTTAACTACAAAATCATCAACATGCTTAAAGAATGATGATTGATCCATTCAAAGAACAACCCCTATAACTCCATCTGCACAAATTTACAATCAGGAACCTTCTAACTTTTCAAATGATTGAAAAACTTTCATTCAGTTTTGGCGGCCTCAAGTACAAAATCATGCCTCCGAATCTCAGTTAGTTGACGGAATAAGTGATCCAATTTACAACTAAAAACAAAGATAGAAATAAACGAAACTACCCACTGGGCACAAAAGAACCAGATTCTGACAGAGACGAAAAATGAGAGTGGTGGAAGGTATCAATTATCAACTCTTTTCAGCTATCACTCAAGAATGACATTGTAACCCACCTAATCATTTCCACATCCACCCAAGAAAATTACTAATTCACCAACAAATTCACCAAGAACCTAATAAATTCAAATCCCAAAATCACAAGAAAATAACCATTGAAATCAGAAAACAATGCACGAACAATACGATAAACATAGCCATAAAGCTAAATTTCCAAAAAAAGGAATAAAAATCTCACTTTCTTTCGGTGATCAGGCTGCATTTTTCTGAATAATTCCAGAAACCCCACAAACCCAGGTATAAATCCGAATCGAGTGATCCAAATACACAAGAGTCTAGAATTCAGAAATTCAGCCGCATTTACCCCAACGTCCTCTGCTACGAATGGCGAAAGAACAGTCCCAGTCCCACCTAATCCTCTTTAAATTGTCCAAAACTGGTATTATTATTTTCACGTTATCCTGATCCTTCATAAACTCTCCCTCAACAAGAATCATAGAAATGGGTTCAACATTTCCACAAAATACCTCCTAAAACAAAACCCTAAATCTCAAAATTCAAAATTGCAACAACTCCGGGAAGGGATAATTAATAATGGAGTATGAAATCAAGGAGATATGTGGATCTGAAGAAACCCTAGCTGGTGGGGAAGAGGGAGATCTGACACCGACAATTTTGAGGTGGGGTTGGGACTGTGGGGTAGTTGGGTTAGAAAGAGAAAGAGAAAAAGGAGAAATACAAAACAAAGGAGTATATTTATTTCTAGTTTCTCATCCGACGTTCGATATTCACAACTCAATTATCATATTAGAATATGAATTTGAATTACACATTATGAGATCCATACTCTAGATCTTTTTTAGAGACTCAAACTCAAAAAAAACCTCATGTTGATAATAGGTATAATACGTAAATTTATTATTTGAATTGGTCTTAATTGACATTTATTATATCTATATTTGTGTGTATAAATATTGACTTAAATGTGTATAAAGTAAGACATTGTATCTAATTTGTTTAATTTTATACAAGTTAGAATACACGTTTAAAGTTAGAGGACATAAATACTAAGATGAAAGTAAATTAAAGTACACAATTATAATATATTATGTATTGATAATAATAGGATAATAATATTTTATTTTATTACTCTAATATAAAGTACTTCACGTATTATATTTTATTAGGTGCATGTGATGTGAGTGTGTATCTTATCTGGATACAATACATTAGTGACATCTAAGCGGCGTGTGCATTTAACACACTCAAAAGAGAGAAAAAATATATTTTCTAAATAATAAATATTCATATTAATTTATTTAATACTAGACTAGATAATTTTATTAGTTTATTTAATAGATATTTTTTTTATCTATGTACCTTAGATTTTGCAATGAAAACCTAATTAATACATAAAATAATGGAAAAGAAAGGCATATCCGTGATGAAAAACAAAAAAAAAGGAATCGGTGCTTAAAAGAGAACCACAAAATTGGTTGGTATGTTATTAGTTTGGAAAGTTGAGTAATACTGTGGTTGCATGCATCTTTCAACTTGATCTACCATTAATAATCATCATAAGATTTTTTCTTTTTTCCCGTAAAAATAGAAAGACTGTTTTTTTAAAAAAATACTCCAATATAACAAATCAAAATAGTTATGATAAAAAAAAAGGGGGAAATTGTATGAAATAGCAAACTATTAATTTAAATTAATAGTTCGGTATATAATTAGTCATTTTCGGTATACAAATGTATAAAATGTTTGTATAAAGCGAGAGAAAAATGTATATACAAATACAAATACATATATTTTGTTCATATATACTTATAATTATACAAATACAGATCTTATTATATAAATTACAATGTATAAATAAATTTATACAAAACGGAACAATTTGTATAAAATTGGATTTATCTAGCGAATTAAACAAATCAAAAGCTTTATAGCAAACATAAATTTGTTATGGAGCACAATTATACAAACTATAATTATAACATACAAATATTATTTTTATGTTTATTATATGTGAAAGTTGCTCTAAAAAAATATAACAATTAAAAAAAAACATGACATCTGATAAGGATAATCATATATCCCAAATTAAGAAAAAAAAATTCGTCCTATGCTGTATTTATTGCACAAGGTTAAGGTAATATTTAGGCGTTACGTTATGCTATTAAATAATTATTTTCCAAAATGACTACTATAATTTGTACATCATCATTTAAACTGAACAAAAAAAATTAATGAACGATGTAAGGAAAACTGTAATTATTTATTCATGACAGATAATTATATCAAATCAAATAATTTAACTTTAGTAATTCAAAATAGAAGTAAGAGTACAATTGTTATGGAAAAAAAAAATACTACATTATTTGTATATCAAGTGTCTCTATTGATTAAGATGTGACATTCAAACTACAATGTTGTCTAGCTGTGTTTCTTTTTCTTTTAATCCAACTTTATTTTTTTATTTTTTTTTTATGACAAGGGAAAGTCGCTATTCTTTAGGTGAAAACAGGATAAAACCTCCGCTCCTATGCAATAGCTCGCAAATCACATAGGAAAGGTAACTTGCACTAAACAAGTCCGGTGCGACAAGCTCGACCAGATGGGAAATCCCTTGCTTTCGCTGGCAAGGAGTTTCGAACTTGAGACCTCCAACATAGAAATTTCAAGCCCAATTAACACTAACGCAGATAAATAACTTTCAAAAAATTTCCCGACATCAAAAAAACCTTGCAATAACTTCTTTTATTCCAATTTAATTATGTAAACAAAGACAAAATTTCAGAAGCAGTGACAGTGCCATGAAATTAGGGAACACATAAAGGGTGATTGTTGAAATAAGATAAAGAGTAAAACAAACATGGAATAAACATGTTATAATTGATTAATTTACAGCTTTCAAATTGAAGTTATAATTAATTTAAATTTATATCATATAAAATTTATTTAAGAAAAAAATATTTTCTATNAAACTACAATGTTGTCTAGTTGTGTTTCTTTTTCTCTAATCCAACTTAATTTTTTATTTTTTTTTATGACAAGGGAAAGTCGTTATTTTTTAGGTGCGCACAGGGTAAAATCTCCGCTTCTATGTAATAGCTCGCAAATCACATAGGAAAGGTAACCTGCACTAAACAAGTCCGATGCGACAAGCTCGATCAGATGGCAAATCTCTTACTTTCGCTGGCAAGGAGTTTCGAACTTGAGACCTCCAACATAGAAGTTTCAAGCCCAATTAACACTAACTCAGATAAATAACTTTCGAAAAGTTTCCCAACATCAGAAAAACCTTGCAATAACTTCTTTTATTCCAATTTAACTATGTAAACAAAGACAAAATTTCAGAAGCAGTGACAGTGCCATGAAATTAGGGAACACATAAAGGGTGATTGTTGAAATAAGATAAAGAGTAAAACAAACATGGAATAAACATGTTATAATTGATTAATTTACAGCTTTCCAATTGAAGTTATAATTAATTTAAATTTATATCATATAAAATTTATTTAAGAAAAAAATATTCTCTATCATATTTTTTTTATATTCAAAACTTAAATTTAATGTTTTAAAAAAAATCATATTTATCGCACCACAATTTTCGTCGGCACCCATACATATTATTGTTCCCATCACAATTTGGTAGAGTGATGAGAAAAATGAGTGACAGCAACCTGCCAACTATCAGTATTTTTTGTACTTATATAATGTGTCGGTTCCAATAAGTTTAACTCTGTTTCTAACATTCTACTGCCGGTTTGTTTCTTCATATGCCTTTTTGTAAATTTATTTACAATGTTAATATTTTCTGTATTTTTTTAATATTAATTTTGATTAATTCGAATTTATATTAAAAATATGGCTGATTCTTGGTAAGAAGCGTTTTCCTTTGAAAGAGCTTTATATAGTGCAAATTTAAAATAGTCAAACTCCAATGCGGATGTTGAATTGGACAAAAAAAAAATTGACAATTTGAAAGATTGATTGTGTGTTGACGTTAATTTCTTGATTATTCATGTGGTTTCGTTGAATATTCGATATGGATAAAATAATCTAGTAGATCTAACAGTGAAGTAATATATAAGAACTATGCTTGGTAATATTAACTTTTTTGTCGGTTCGACAATTTTTTTTAAACAAAAATCCACTAGATTCAAAACAAGTTACTACTTACTATTACTATTAGGTATTTAATACATACTTAACTTATCGTTGAGGTGATTGATCAGAGGAGGATCGTAAGTTTGAAATCTTTTAGTTAAATTTGTCGGATGAGGTCTGACTAGTATGATATATCTTTTGAGTATAACTTACGAGCTATTGTAATAAAATAATATTTATCGTATCAGAAAATAACAACCGCATCTCCTTTGAAGAAAAAAAAGAAGCTTATTTGTGTGAGTCTTTACTGCTAATTTGTTTCCATATTCATTTTCTCATCGACATCATTGAAATTAATCAGAAACGTGCCTTCACAGGACTACGTACATCAAAATAAATTACCACTATTATAAGGTCCTAATCAAGTTCTTTTGACATCTAGCATGTCGATAAAATTGGATTTTAAATAATTATATGATGGGACTTAATTAATTTTCCAGCTGGCTATTAAAAGCGTCATTAGAGAGTTGTCAAGTCACTACACAGTAATCTAATTAATCATTGTAATTAGCAGCAACATTAAGGAGATTTGTCAATGTTAGAGAGTAGCTTTTGAATCAGTTGCTTAAATGAATAATAAAGCACCAAAAGGGGTTGGTGTGAAAGTGATGCCTTTCTTTTCGTCAAACTAATTAAGGGAAAAACGATTAAAACATTTTTTTTATTTTCTTCTATCAGTTGAGTTTGTTTCTATTTATATTATACGATCAAATATATATCCCTATCGTTATCAAAGTTAACAAAAATACACCTCTTTTAAAGCACTTTTCCACCATGATAAGGTAAAAGCCACGAGGCCTAACATTTGGGTGAGGTGAACGTCACGTGGCATGCACCTCACCGCTCCTTTTTTCCTTCTCTTTATCCATTTACAAAAACATACAACAATAAATATAGTGTAGTTTCACATGTGAGGTCGTAATAGAGTGGTGCGTATATGACCTTATTCATATCTTATACAGGTAAAATGTTGTTACTAATAGTTATAGGTATTACCTCTTCAATTCAAATAAAATATATTAAAACACGTATGAAAAAGAAATACAAGCAAAAACAAATGATTGCAGCAATAAAAAATGTGGTAATTAAATCAAATGAAATAATATGTTGACTTTAAAATTACATGATTACACAAATAGTGAAAAGCACTAGAGACTGATACAAACAAAATTATGATAATTTTCATACTCCTTAATTAACGTGAAATGATAGGAATTTTCTTTGTCCCCTCTGCACAAACGTGTGTTAATTAGTACTTAATTAATAAATTAATTTGGGTCATCAAATTGTTCTAAAAGTAAAAGTTACTGTAATAATAGATTCTGTCTGCATAATTCTATTGTAGCACCAGATACATATGCATGCAATTTGCTATATTAATCAAGTGTTTATGGGCTAATTATTGATTAAGCAAAAAAAGCAGATTCCATGTCCCTTTCACAGAACACAAATTGATATATAGTACTCTATATAGTTATGATAAAGTTTTTAATATTTACAAATAAAGTGATCAAAGTTGCACATTTCAATTAATTAAATATTATATACGAAATTAAAATCAGAATTAAGGAACCAAAAGTGTTAATATAAGTTATAACCCCCTAAAAAATTATTGGATAGTTACTTCCTAGCAAAGATAGAAACCCATAACCAACCTAAATAAAGCAACCTACCAAAATTTCTATAAAATGAAACATCTTAATCAACTTTAGCATGGGTCGATATCATGCATAGTGGAACAACTAATTAATCGCAAACATGAGTGGTGATAAAATGATTAGAGATGTATTCATTCTTAATTACAAGTCTTGTGTTTGAGCTCCTTGGAAGTGCTGCTTATAGAAATAAATTCTGCAATGTACAAATCTATATTAAGTCAAAATCCAATATAAGTATCAGATATCGAGAAAAAAATAAAAACCAAAAACAAATTAGACGAAAAGTTTGAAATAAAAGCTCCAATCACTAAACTTTTGTTGTGGAAGAACGAATGGTGCAACTATTGACACCAAGTCACAAATGTGGGGAATTTTAATTTTAAAGAGAAACAAAACCATGTGCTAAAAAAAGTAGGATGTAAGTTGAATTATCGATTAAAAAAAAAAACTCATTTACTTTAAATTGCGGAAGCTGAATCATTTCTTTTCTTGTTACATAAAAAAATCTGGTGGTAATTTTACTTAGTAGATATAAGCTAATTTGAACAATAAAAAAAAAATCTATAAAAAGGCGGATAAATAAGTTCATTATTTTACTATATTTGATTTAAGAACTCGAAAATAAAATAACGTTTGGCTAAATCTGTAAATGATATTCTTTTTATTAAAATAATATTCTTGTTTGTTTCAGTGATTCACGATACAAGAAAAAAAAGAGTTCAAACATTATTAAAAATGAGGTTATAAAAATGCATTCAGTCGGTAAAGAAAAGAATTTGATTTAGTATTAGTAAAGTAATTCAGGTCAATAAATCGATCATTTCTTGATTTCTATTCATTTAAAGTTTAAATATTTTTAGTAGATATCTTGTGAAATTAATCAATGAATAAAAAAAATGATCTGAACACTATTATTATTGTTTTAAAAAATCATTTACTTTAAATTGTGAAAGGTGATATTTGCTTCTTTAATTCTTTCCTCCTTCCCACTATTTTTCTTTTTTTTTAAAACCTTTTTGAAACACCAACTTTTTTTTTTCATTAAAGAAATATGTTTTCTGTTTCTTTAAGTTAGGACAAACGAAAGCTGAAAATTCGTAGGAACAAACCACAAAATATTTCACATTTTTTTATCGGAGCTTCTGGTGAAAAGATCGTGTAGAGTGAAAACATCTCAACCATAGAAAAAGACATTATTTGGTTCCGTAAATGGTAAATCCCGCTATATGTAATATGATAGCTTGCAAATTATACAAAAAAAAAAAGGTAAATTACATTAGAAAAGTCTTGTGCGATGAACTTAACTGGAAAACATGCAAGGAAATTCGAACCCTAAGACCTCTCAATTGGTGTCATATGCTTAATCAACTTGGTCATCCATACGAGTAATTATTTTTATTTTCTTACTGTTTGGCTAAGTTTTTTTATTTTATTTTTGGAACAACTGTTTGGCCAAGTGTCAACCACATGATTTTATTCTTATCGAAAGCTCAATTGTCATTACCTAATTTGACTTTACTACATAATGAATGCAACCATGTCTTTTTTATCCATCGAAATTTTATAAATGAGTCACGAGTTTCAGTTGCCAATACCTGTTTATTTTGGATGGACATATTGCTTACGATTTATAATAATTAGTCATAATTAAGTGAGGTTTGGCTGAACTATTCTTCAAGATTTCTATTTTCAACTGTAGTCTAGAGCTAGTGATAAGTCTAGCAAGTTTTCCACAAATACTTAATGAAATAGTCGAGATTGTACAAGTAATTGATTCGAAGAACATCATTGGTAAGATGACCATCAACGGACAAAAGCCTCTCATTATTATTATTTCACTTTTATGCTTCAATCAGGCCTATATTCGCATTTGAATGATACCAATCGAGATGGCTTTTTCAGGGACTGGCCTCTTCCCTGAGGCAATCCCTGGGATTCAAAAGAGTGAGAAGGAACTTTCTTAATATTTAGAAAAGAGTACTCTCTCAACTATCACAAACCATAATTTATGACCTGCGAGGAAGCACACATACTTACTCTCTCACGCATTAAATTTTTTCTCCATCAAAATTTTATAAAGAAATCACGAGTTTCAGTTGTCAATGCCTGTTTATTTTGGATGGACATATAACTTACGCTTTATAATAAGTCATAATTAAATTAGGTTTGGCTGAACTATTCTTAAAGTTTCTATTTTCAACTCTAGTCTAGAGCTAGTGATAACTCTCGCAAGTTTTCCACGGATACTTAATGAAATAGTCGAGGTTGTACAAGTAATTGATTGAAGAACGCCATTGATATTATATTTAGAAAAGAGTACTCTCTTTTGTCTCAACTATCACAAACTGTAACTTATGACCTGCGAGGAAGCACACATACTTACTCTCTCACGCATTATTTTTTTCTTATATTTGTTAAGTGTAAAGTTGGTTTATCCGAGTTATTTGATTTTAAGGAGGTGTTAGGTGTAAGGTATAAGATATAATATTTCCAGAATAAAATGGAATTATTTATTTTGTGTTTGGTTTGAAAGTATTAAGTAGTCTTTGGACTATTTATCTCTCAATTTTTATCATAGTGATGTGATAAGTTATCTCATATACATGGTGGGATAACTTATCCTAGAATAATTAATTCCGGAATAACTTGTTTCCAACCGAACGACCCCTAAAAGTGGATAAATATTATTTGAAAAATTACCTAAATACACAACTTATTTTATCATATTCTCTAAATTTCCCTACCATATGAAAAAATTGCAGAAATCTCTACTCTCTCTTGTTCACAGATACATCACTCTTACGCGATGTATCGGGACATGATGTATCGGATGTTGAGTAATGTATCCGAAATTGAGATGCGATGTATCGGGACATTGAGTGATATATCCGAAATCCTTAAATTTTAAGGAATTTTTGTAATTTGAAAAAAATAGGAATAAATTTGCGTAAAATATACATTTTGTTTAGCTAGATTTGCGTAAAATACTTAGTGAAATGTAGGTTTGTAGCTAAATTTATGGCCCATACCCTGTATATTGGATCAAAGTAAAACCCATGTTCTTGGAGACAAATTTGGGTCATCTGGACTCTCTCGCTCTCTCTCTGTTGGGCTTTGTCAATTACACTTTGAGTTCGCAGGCCCAATAATAGTGTATCAATTCAAAATGGGAAAAGTACGCGGTTAAGCAAACTTATACTACTTAATTACTTATCATAGTTATAGTTTACTATAATTATCACTCATGACTAACATTATACATTAATTACGTGGTCTGACTTTGAGTTTGTATTATTAGTCACGTTTGTATGCCAGAATATACAAATACATATGTATATTATACAATTATCTAACCGATATACATATACAATTCACCTCTCTCCACTCTCTGCCCTCTCTCGCTTGCCTCTCTCCTCCCTCTCCCAATCTCACTCGCCTCTATCCTCCCTCTCCCAATCTCGCTCGCCTCTCTTCTCCCTCTCCCAATCTCGCTTGCCATATACAAATACATATATATAATATACAATTATCTAACCGATATACATATACAATTCACCTCTCTCCCTCTCTTTGCCCTCTCTCTCGCCTCTCTCCTCTCTCTCCCAGTCTCGCTCGCCTCTCTCCTCCCTATAACATGTAGCTACGAATTGTAATTATCAAACTATAGCTATAAAGAGTAATTAGGCTATTTTTGGGTGGCTATATATAAAAGTTACTCATTCAAAATTGATATTGATTTGTNGACTTCAAGTTTGTATTAGTCACGTTTGTATGCCAGAATATACAAATACATATGTATATTATACAATTATCTAAATACATATACAATTCACCTCTCTCCCACTCTCTGCCCTCTCTCGCTTGCCTCTCTCCTCCCTCTCCCAATCTCACTCGCCTCTATCCTCCCTCTCCCAATCTCGCTCGCCTCTCTCCTCCCTCTCCCAATCTCGCTTGCCATATACAAATACATATATATAATATACAATTATCTAACCGATATACACATACAATTGACCTCTCTCCCTCTTTTTGCCCTCTCTCTCTCACCTCTCTCCCAGTCTCGCTCGCCTCTCTCCTCCCTATAACATGTAGCTACAAATTGTAATTATCAAACTATAGTTATGGAGAGTAATTAGGCTATTTTTGAGTGGCTATATATGAAAGTTGCTCATTCAAAATTGATATTGATTTGTTCTATATCAATTATCAGTGTATCAATTCGCTTTGTATTTGTTCGCTCTATATCAGTGCATGCCTATCTGCTCACTTGGAGTTGTATTGCTTCGATTTTTATCAACGTATCACTTCAATCTGTATTTGTTCGCTCTAATACATAGTAAATTAATACACTGAGGGAATCAATATGTTGTATTGCAATTTTTTAAAAGTCAATTATTGCGTTATTTGGTAATTAACCAAATTCTCCCAATGATTGATAATTAAGGCTCAATGTACTACTAAAATTTTCTCATAAAGAACTCACATGTTCCTATTGAATTATGGAAAAAGGAGTTGACAAAAAAAAGTAAAATAGAAAAAGGACGTAACTATATTTTTCTTTAATCTATTGTAATAGGATCCCTTTGGGAAACAAACAAAAAAATAAATCAAATGCTAATGTCATTTTTTTTTTCTTCAATAAACAAACAACCACCAACTATAAGTGATCTTTCTTGGCAAAGGAAATTGCCAAAAAAGAGCATATGAAACATAAAGAATTGGTCCAATATTGGAGACTTAAAGCTAATTTCAACGAAATCTTGAATTGTAGGACAAATAATCTACAATAAGATACAAATAAACCAAAGTCCATATGAAGCAAAAGAAGCAAATCGTAAAATTATCAAAAATAATGACTGAATGAATGAAATTTCTTTTGTCTACAACTACATATGTTGAATTTGAATCCTGTGTACGAAAAAATCTAAATAGTAAACAATACTTTTTTATATTAATTGATCTTACACAATACAAATTAAAATTAATCGAGATTTCAATATAAATACGAAAACAATTTACCATTGTTTTGAATATTGAGGTTGTAATTGTCCCGTGTGGATATAAAAAAAAACTTGAGATAGATACATATGAAGACAAAATAAATTCTCAGTTATCATATGTGACGTGTTGAGTCCTTAATTTATTATTGTGTTGCTTTCTTCCTAAAACTTTGACAAATATATATAGCCATTTTTGTCATTATATGTGTACATTACTGGACCCCTTTTGACATTTATGAACTATTTTCGATGTCATAAATATTTTGTTTTCATAGATAGAATATATTTTTCCTCGGTCTCTAGTTACTTATCCAATATTCTTTTTTTAGTTGTCTTTAATTACTTGTCTATTTTGTCAAATCAAGAAAGGACAATTTTTTTTATCTGTTGTACTCTCAATTAATTATTTTGAAAAATGTAGAACTTCTTGAAAATCTTAAGTTTTTAATTCATCCACTTCAAAATTAATAGGGATAAAATGGTAAACTTACTATGTTAATTATTGTTTCCTTAATAGGTGTGTCAATTCAAAAGTGGATAAGTAATTAGAGACAAAGGGAGTAGATGATAGAACTCTTAGGCAACCGTTTGGTAGAATGTATTAAAAAAAATAACTTATCCTCCCAAAGGTACTCGTTTTCTTCAAAAAAAAATTAAAAATTTGCCTAAACATATGATTTTTCTAAATAAATACTTTTTGAAGAAGAGAAAAAAATATTGGACCTCTCAAAAACACAATCAAACAGATTATAAGTTGTATAAATATTTTGTTTTTATTTTTATACGATAAAAGAAATTATTTTTCGATTCGACTAACAAGACAAACTTGTCCTAGTTGGTAAATTTTGCTCTTGTAGAAAAAGGTCAAGGCTAATTAAAAACCACAATAAAAGCACCTGCACTTCCATATTTATTTGTATTAATTGATTGTATGAAAATATTGAGCATTCATTGATTTGATCATGGTTCAAGATTTTCAAGATATTGGATTTCAAAAGCATCACATTGGTAAATGCATAATAAATTTGGGAGAAACATTTACTCTACTTTTATGTTTGTCCATATTATTAAAAATATATTCCAAAGTATTTATTTTAATATATATATACGAGACACATAAATAGAGTGTATTAAAAAATTTAAAGATAAATTACTAAAAAAAATTTATTTTTTTAATTTATAATTTCTTAACGGATGTGTAAAAAAATAAAATAAAATAATATGGACGGATGGAGTACATGAGGTGGTATGTTTGGGAATATTCATCTGCCCTTTTAATTTGAACTATGAGGAAATAGGAATAGATTAAAAAATAATGTTGAAAACCTTACCTTAAAAAATAAATCTCATAATCATTAATCTAAATTTAATCGAATTAAAATATAAATTTTGAATGGCAAGCGAAAATAAAAATAAAACGGTCACCATAAAATGTAAAATGTCATATTCTACCAAACACTTTTATTCTAATCATATCGTGCCTCCATCGCCGGAAGAAATAAAATTATTTAAAATAAAAAATACTCAAGTGGCCACTAAGAACTCAATAATTGATAAGAATTTAGATTCCCTCAATCATTCTATCCAAAGAAAAAAATATTGATTCTAATGAATCTCTGCCCCTCTTTATCTTGTGGGTCATACCTCATTTTTCTATTAATTTAGTATTCGATATTCAAATTGAAATTTAATTAGTAATTTAAATCCACGCTACGTATGATCTTATTCAAGATAAAACACTTTTTATCAAAAAATTCTTCATACTCAAAATTTCTAATTAAGAAAAGAACAACCCTATCTGCTACGCCATATCCGAGATCATCAATTGTTTCACCAAAACTCTAATATTTTGGATGAGAAATGAATATATTTTATCCAACAAAAAAAGAATAAATATTTATGCGGATTTTACTTCTACTTCATAAAAATAAAAATATATTTTCTAAAATCACTTGGTTTATATATATCAATCTACTTTGCTTCGTTTTTTCTTCAATATATATATATTCTTAAAAGTAAGTTCTTTTGTTTCATTTGAATCTAGAACGTTATATATATAAATGTAATTGTAATTTTTGAAGAGTTTATACGAATTTGAAAACAGATGGAGTAACATATAATGAGTAAAAATATAAGTGATATCTATTAGTTCAATATATGTTCCAAATACGTTAGCACTTTTTCTTAGGTCTTATGATTATAAGAGTGATTTAATATCTTGGAGAATTACACATTCGTAAAATATAAAGAAATTATATTATTTTTTCTTTGTATTTATATATAATATAAATACCATTTTCCTCCTCAAACCAGTGGCAAGCCGAATTTTCATACTGAAGTTGAGGGTATTTTGGTCTTTTAAGAGCCCCGCAGTTGCACTTATCTCCACTATATCAACGGACGCCAAGCCAAATTCAAATGTAGCCGAATATTCCAAAAGAGAGATACAAATTAAATAATATTATTTCTTAATTTTCAAGAAAAAATCATTATTTTATTAGTATAATTTATATGAGGATTTAGATTATTGGCTTAGTGATTATTATATTAAGAATTAAGATAAGGTTGAAGTGCTAAGTTCAATTCATATGGTAGCGTGAGTTTATTGTGCTCCATTGTCGATATTAATATTTTACGTCGAGAAGGAAAGTATTCTTACTTAAATACGATTTTATCGTTTGAATATGGATTTTTTAATTAATGATAGAATGCATATCATAATTTTATTAATTATTTAATTTTCTCATTTGGAAAATGAGGAAAAATATATTGACCAATTAAGATATCTCATTTATAGAATATGAGAGTGACAAAAATGAGAATGATGAAGTAGATATGTAGGCCTACTAGGGGAAATAAAAATTAAAAATGAAAATATTAGAAATAACTTGAGAATAGTTTTGTAGTGGATAAAATAATAAAAATGAGTTTGAGATGATTCGACAAACGAGAGGAGATGACACAAATGTCCCATAACGAGGTGTGGGAGGTTGACACTAGTTGAATTAAAATGAGGTAAAGGTAGACATAGATGTATTGGGAGAGAGTTGAGTAGACATATATATATATATTGTATTTTTAGCTTAAGTCGGAAATCAACATAAAAAGTTACTAGTGGAGGATTGTCTCACTTGCTTGCTGAATAAGCTTGGTGAAAGTTTGAAGCACCGTACCTATTTCTCCTCTCATATCGTTTGTAACAACATTATTTTTGTAATTTTCTCGTCTTTCATTTTTTATTTCTATCAGTTACCTCTTATGCTTTGATCACCACGTTAATTGCCCCCGAATAATATGTAATATTTTTTTAATTATCGACTATGTCATTTTTATCTATGTATGCTCATTTTCCTTACTGCTTTAATATACGTTACTTGAATCGACAACTTAAAAATAGAAATAAAATTTTTAGATAGTTTTTACTATTTTAAGACTTCACTCGTAAGATTAGAGCTACGTTTTCTTAAGGTTAAAAAAAGGGAAAAAAAGACTCTACCTTGTTCTTATCTATTCTGATTACTGTAATTACTTCATTATTATTAGAGTGACTTAATATAATTTTGCTACTATAGTATAAAAACAGAGATATACTGTACATATACTTTATGAGTTCTTTCCCTCCAATCAATTCATGCTCTCTCTCTCCACCGCGTGTGACTCTGTGTTGTGTTTTGGACCATTTTTTTGGTTGTGTAATTTTTATTCTCTCTTCCCTAGTGTCCCGCCGGGAGAGAAGGAAGTGTAAGAGTAGACGAAAGCTATTCCTCTGCTTCTAAGAAACATTTTTTTAAAAATTTCTTCTTGTGCTTTCGTCTCCCACAATCTCTCCTTTTCTTCTTTGTGCAGTGTTCTTTTGGCAGTTTGTGATTTTCCCAACTTTAATCAACTTTTCATCATCTATGAGGTACTTTTACCTTTGTCTTTTTATTTTCTCTTTTGGCCATTTTTCTGGGGTTTATGTTGTGGGTTTGTTGATTTTTTTTGTGGGTGATCAAGTATTTGCTGAATAGAGGCTTTTTGGCATGTGGGTTTGTGATTTTCATTGGTCCTGATGGTAAAGTTGTGATCTTTTTGGGTTTTGGTTAGTTTAGTTTTACAGGGACAGTAATGATGGTGATGTCCATTCTTTATTGCTTTGATTTTTATGGAAAATCTTAATGGGTGTTCAAATTCTTGCCGAAAATCACCTGGTTTGCTTGTGGGTTTGTGATTTTCTTTGGTCCTGATGGTTAAGTTGTGATCTTTTTGGAGTTTTGGTTGGTTTAGTTCTTACACGGCAAGTAATGATGGTGATGTCCATTCTTAATTGCTTTGATTTTGTGGAAAAACTTAGTGGGTGCTCAAATTCTTGCTGAAAATCACCTGTTTTGCTTGTGGGTGGGTGATTTTCTTTGGTCCTAGTGCTTAAGTTGTGATCTTTTAGGGGTTTTGGTTGGTTTAGTTTACAGGGGAAGTAATGATGGTGATTTCAGTTCTTTATTTATTTAGTTTTCCTGAAAATCTTAATGGGTGTTGAAGTTCTTGCTGAATATCACCTGCGTGGCTTGTGGGTTTGTGAGTTTGTTTGGTATTAGTGTTAAAGTTTTGATCTTTTTGGGTTTTGATTAACTTTTTATCCAGGGGAAGTAATGATTGTTTTTTCTAAAAGTTAATTTGTGTACAATTTCTTGCTGAATATCTTCTTGGATTTGTGATTTTCTTTGGTCCTAATGCTAAAGTTGTGATCTTTTTGGGCTTTGGTTTATTTTATTTCTCAGGGAAGGTAATGATTGTGATGTCAATTATTTGCTTATTTAGGTTTTCTTTGTTTATATGCCTATGAAATTTGATTTTCTGCTATGAGTAGAGTTGACCATATCGAAAAAGTAAATTACATAAACTACTCTTTTCTCTTTTGTCTGGAACTCTTTAAATTCTTTTGTGGGTTAATCAAAACATTGAGCTATTTGTTAATTTAGTATTAACCGGGATTCTTATTTTAAAAAATTATTTTTTGACGAAGTTGAGAATGATGATTCATCATTTCTAATATATAAAGTATTGATGATTTAGCATATGTGGAATCTAACTAGGGTTATGTGTTGATTTGGTGTCATTCGACATCTTTTGGCCTTGGCTCGATAATAATGGGAGGTGAAGATTTATCACCCATGATGGTTTGTGTCTCAATTTTTCTCTTGAAAGGCTTGCTTTTATTCACAAAATAGACTGGTGTGGCAATTTGCTTTTATTGTAAATCTTCTGTATACTTTAAAATGCTTGTTAGGGCACATTGAGTGACACACTTAGGTTGTCGAATTTCGACTTTGATTCAACTCCTCTGCCAACTTCAGTAGTATACTCCCGATGATGTTGGGGAGAATGAGAATATTTAGCTGATTAAGATTTGAAATTTGTTTAATAGATTGTAAATCTGAATCCTATATAAACATCATGTTGGTTTACTGTTGTATGAATTTTCGGACATGAAAATTTGCTCTGTTTACCTTCTTTATGTGCTAGTCCTTGAGGCCTATCTCCGTGAATAATTTCCTATACTGCAATGAGAGATGAACTTTAATGCTTAATATAGTAATCTTCCTTTGTTAGTTTGTTCACTAAGTGCCTGGGAGTCTTTCATGAGAGCTAGGTTTCAATGAAATTTTTGAACATACATTAAGATTATTCACTGCTGCTCTTATTCATTACTATTTGTTGACAACTATTTTTTTCTTTATCAAGCGTTATAAGTTATACCTTCCTGAGTTGATAAAAAGATTTCTATCCAATTGGAATTTGCCTTGATTGTGATTTTTACTGCATGAGCTTAAAATTATTGACAGTTTCACCATTTCAACTTCCCTTCGTGAAATTAGCCTGTGAGGAAGTTTCATTTTCTTCCTATTTGCAGAAACTGACTAGATGGAGAAGTCTCTAAAGAAACTCATTTCAGATGATTCTGAAGGTAAAGTTATTCCTATAGCTTATAGAAACAGTAACCAGTTTCTGGCACAATTTTCTTGTGTTCTCAACATGTTGATGTGTTTCGGTCTTTTGCTTATCTAAATAGTTCCATCAGCAAAGACTTCTGGTACAGAGAGGAATGCTTGGAAAATTCACCTCGGAACAGCTGCACATCATGCGTCAACTGATGCAAGCTTGTTTTCTAGCTCGCTGCCTGTTCTGCCACATGCAAAATGTATGTTTAAGTTTCTTCTCTAAGCTTAGTATCTTCATTCAATTAGAGAGATTCCTTTTGACTCATTTGTCCAATTTGCAGTAAACTTCGCTGAATCTGAGAACTACAGTCACTCCACTGATGATAGCTCACCTAGCTTAAACGGACTTCATTTAGAAGATGAAATTAAAGACCCACTGGAAGTGGAACCAAGTCCAGATGGGTGTTTTCTCCCTGGGGATGAAGATGAGCTACTAGCAGGCCTAATGGATGATTTTGATCTTAGTGGGTTGCCAACTCAGCTGGAGGACTTGGAAGATGATTTTTTTGGCAGTGGCGGAGGACTAGAATTGGAATCTGACACTCTTGATAATTCACTTAATGGATTTGCAAAATTAAGCATGTCTGATGGTATTCTTGGAAGTATTGTTGGACACCATGTCTTCCCAAACAGTGCTGGAACTGTTACGGGAGAACACCCGTACGGAGAGCATCCTTCTAGGACACTGTTTGTTCGGAATATTAACAGCAATGTAGAGGACTCCGAGCTGCGATCTCTCTTTGAGGTTATATTTTAACTACATGTATTCTTTATGGTCATGTCTGTTATTAGCTATCCCTTCTGTGGTCTCCCTTATTGCCGTTAATATAGTCACTAGTCACTACTGATTCTGTTTGTTCCCGAGGGAAATTTGGGAACATTATATGCTTGAACATTGTACCTATTATACACTTTGTCTAGAAGTAATATTGACCTTTTATATAATTGTTTTTTCCTTGAAGCAATATGGTGATATCAGAACTTTGTACACTTCATGCAAGCATAGGGGCTTTGTGATGATATCTTACTATGATATCCGAGCTGCTCGAACCGCAATGCGTATGCTGCAACATAAGCCTCTAAGACGGAGAAAGCTAGACATTCATTTTTCAATTCCTAAGGTCAGAAAAATGACAATGTTCATTCTTAACTGTTAGATATGTCAATATTTAAGGGGCAAATTTTTAACTATTATCATTTATTGTGCATCCAGGAAAATCCATCGGAGAAAGATATTAACCAAGGAACACTGGTCATTTTCAACTTGGATCCTTCAGTATCCAATGAAGATCTCCTCCAAATATTTGGGGATTATGGGGAAGTGAAGGAGGTACAACTTTGCCAAATTATTCACTTTGATTTTTTGTGTTTATATGCAACATTGAACGTGCTTATGACGAACTTGGTTGCTCATGTTGCATGGCAAATGTAGATAAGGGAGACACCGCATAAGCGCCATCATAAATTCATTGAGTTTTACGATGTTAGAGCAGCTGAGGCTGCCCTCAAGGCTTTAAATAGAAGTGACATAGCTGGTAAGCGGATCAAGCTTGAACCCAGCCGACCCGGTGGAGCCCGTCGAAGGTATGTCCTTAGTCTTCTCTTAATGGAACCTTTTGATGAACTTTATCAGCTAAATTACCCTGTACTGTTGCTTGTGGACATTCATACGTGCCAAAAATAAATAGAACAGAAGAAGTGGAATATTAAGGGAGAAAAAGGAAAAAGAACTCCCATGGTAGGATTTTATGGATCTGTGTGTGTTGATTGGTGAGTAAAATTTGTTTTTTTTTACGTTCTTCTGGTAGTATTTATCAGACTGTTGACTTTTGATGCCTCTAATTACGAGTCTTTATTTGTAATGGTCAATATTTGGTAGAATTTTATGTTGTATTCGGGTTTGATTTTTTCTTTCTGTCACATGGTAGACAAGGTTTTATACATGAATTGTATTTCCCTATTAGAAGGATAACGGGTGAGGGCGTTGTTCTATGCTGCTATTTGTGCTCTCTCTCTTCATGTTTGCTATGTAATTGCAAATAGGTGATGCTTGTTGATGAAATCATTGTGAGAAGCTTGGTTGAATTCCTTGATAACGTGTCAGTCAGTGTAACTCAATCCATGCCCTTCTCCTTAGAAATTTGTTATTATTGTTGCTCTTTATCTATAGATGCTCAGTCATTTGTGTGGATTACGATGCAATTTTGATTAACTTTAAGAAGAAATATTGATGGTTTTGCATCCAATGTATAGCTTGATGCAGCAACTTAGTCAAGACTATGAACATGAAGAAGTTCGAACATTTAGGCACTCAGTTGGTTCTCCAATCGCCTCTCCTCCAGGTATTTTCATTTTCATAAATGACTCATGCTAATCACGGAGAGTTCATGTGATGAGCTAAAATTGATGTGTTTCATCCAACAGGCAGCTGGTCAAACTTTGGCAGTCCTGTTGAGCACAGCTCATTGCTAGGTTATAATCAATCACCTGATATGACAAATCTCAGCCCTGTAAATGGCAACCATATGCCAGGGCTGGCTGCTATTCTTCCTGGCCATTTTTCAAGTCCTAAGATTGCACCCATTGGTAAAGATCCAGGACGATTTGGCTCTCTGAATCATGCAATTACTAGTCCCAAGTCAGTGCAAGGAATGGGTTATCAGCAATCTTATTCAGTTCCTGAGCATAAACCACATTTGAACTTTGGATCTATGTCGCTTGGTGAGCCTAAGTCATCTGGGATTGGGACACTTTCTGGCCCACAATTTCTATGGGGAAGCCCCCCTATTCAGTCAGAGCGTACAGACTCTTCTGTCTGGTCAAATTCATCATTGGCACATCCATTTACATCAATTGAGCAAGGGCAAGGCTATCCATATTCCCGTCGACAGGGCTTGTTCCTCGGATCACATCATGTGGGATCTGCTCCATCAGGAATTCCTCTGGATAGGCGTTTGGGTTTTTTCTCGGAGTCTCCTGAAACCTCATATATGAACCAAGTTGCATATGGTAGTACAGGTTCTAGTCATAGTCATGGTATGAGTATAGGTCGCCTTGGGGCAATGAACATGGCTGGTTCTCTTGCTCGGAACTTTACTGAAGGTGGTTCTCCTATCTCTAGAATGATCCCACTGCCTAGGAACGGGCCTATATTTTTCGGAAATGGCTCATACGGAGGAATAGGAATGACTAACAATGAAGGGATAACCGAACAAGTTCGAAGTCGAAGAGTTGAGAGTGGAAATGAGATAGACAACAAAAAACAATATCTGCTTGATTTAAAGAAGATCACGAGTGGAGAAGATGCTAGGACTACTTTAATGATTAAAAACATCCCAAACAAGTAAGAGCCATATAAATTCTGAATTAGCAAATTTTGAATTTGTGTGATTGTTCAATGCTCGATGATTCGTCTTCTTCCATTTGTTTTAGGTATACCTCAAGGATGCTACTCACAGCAATTGACGAGACTCATAAGAATACATATGATTTCCTCTACTTGCCTATTGACTTCAAGGTAGTACTGTATGTTTCTTTATTATGTCTTCACATCTTTTGAAAAAAATTATATTTGAAGGCATTAACTTATTATTATGGTTTTGCTGCTTCAGAACAAATGTAATGTTGGTTATGCCTTCATTAACATGGTGTCTCCTTCACATATCATTTCCTTTTACGAGGTTAGTTATTCTTTTACAATACCACTATCCTAATGGTTGTAGAGTTGTGCGGTGTGTGAAAGTACATTTTGTATATATTAAAGAAAAAGAGTACATGTTGTACCAGCCTAAAGTTTGTGTGGTGGATGATCTGTAACCATCTTCGTAAGCTGAATGTGGTTTTTACTCTCTAAAAAAATACACCTTTATCATAGTTATTAGTTGAAAATGACTTGGTCTGAGATACTGGTGCAGGTATTCAATGGGAAGAAGTGGGAAAAGTTCAACAGTGAAAAGGTTGCCTCCTTGGCTTATGCGCGTATCCAAGGGAAGGTAGCCCTGGTTGCTCATTTCCAGAACTCAAGCCTAATGAACGAAGACAAGCGGTGCCGGCCAATTCTTTTCCAGTCAGAAGGTCAAGAAAGAGCTGACCAGGTATTGAATCTTTAAAGAAATGATTGCATACTCTCGAGTTACATCAACTTTGTTGGGTTGAAACCCCAGCTAAAATATAATGTTGATCCCCTTCGTCAAAATTATTGTCTATTAAGTCGTGTTATCATTCAAAATGATGTCTTGTTTTCGTTTTTCTCTAGGAACTGTTGCCAACCAACAATCTGAACATTTGTGTTCGTCTGCCTGATGGATCTTATTCTGGAGATTCTCTGGATAGTCCAAATAGTGATCTAGATGAGAAGCTCTACATGCACTGAGAGATCGGCTGACTCGTAACTATGATACATGGTGGCAATGAGTTCTAACTGTGAATAGGAATAGTAGTACATAATAACGTATTAAGTCGGACATCCCATATAATGTTGTGTCTGCTAGGCAGTGTCTTGCTTTTTGATCAAACGACACTCCACAACATGCGGATGGCAAATGTTACCGAAGCAGAGAGCATTTTGTTTGTACCTTGAGTGATGATAATTGATGTTTTATCATAGGGGAGTTTGATAAAGTGAATCATCAGGCAACATGTGAAGTCTCTCTGCTGTTGATAATGCTTTGCTGCTATAATTGTATAGAACCTCTTTTTTTACTTGTTTGGTTGTCTTGTATACTTGTGGTGGGTTTGTTTTACCACATAGTATACATGTTTTTAGAGCGTAATGGGACTGTCTCCAAGTGTATAATATGGAATACAGACCCTGCACTTTTTTATGGATTTCACTTCTTTGCTGACTTAATGAAGACAACTGTTGTAATTATAACTTGAATGTGCAGTTAAATTGTGCTTACTTATTTCATGAACCCTTTCGTTTTTTCTGATCAGATATCAGTTTCATGCTGTGAATGCTAAGATGCGTTTCTGGATAAGACAACACATGTTAGAAACTAGTGAGAATGCAAGCTGTGGTTGTGCATCAGTTTGACATAGTGAAAATGTTATTACAATGGGACTTAGCATATGAGAGGTTTCTCTTACAAGGGTAAATGCTTGCTCAACTTTTTAATAGTCATATAGATGTTGTAGCAAACAATGATCTCAGGTTTGAAGTGCATCAGCTATTGATCCTGCCAAGCTGATAACTTCAAAAGGAGCTTTATTAGCAATGGCTTTCACTGTGACGGGACACGAATCCGTGATCCAAAAGTATGTGAATGCCTTCTCTGTGCCTGAGCGCGAAGAGCGTATTGGAAAGAGTCAGAAAACTAGGTAACTTTAAAGGAGAGAACTAAAGACAGATAGAAATACAGTAGTTAATTACCATCATTCTTGTGCAAAAATTGCTCCCATGACCGCTTTGGAAAAACTCCGTGGGTCACGTAAGCACTAACCTTTGCTGCACCATGAGCTGCCAAAACTTTCTGGTGAAGCAAAAAGGCCAAAGATACAAAGCATTATGGTGCCAGAAATACTGATATAAGTAAAAAGTAAACACAATGCGCTCATTTTTTTTTTTTAAGATGTGAGATCCAATATTTTAAACAACTCAGAATGAGTTAACTGGACTAGCTGATCCCAAAAGACAGTCATGAGGGTGTAATCGCATAACAAAGGGATCCCATAACCTAAACGCATGCGCACACACACACACCACCTCCCCCCCTTCTGGTTGGACATGTTGGGAGCTTCAATATTGCCTTCTCCAAATAGTGATGCTTGTCATATATTCTTACCTTTAAACACTCAGTCCCATAACTGTTGAGGAATATTTATCAGTGTCTATTTATAAACTTTTGAAGCTGAAAATCGTAAGTTGACAGGTCTTGGAGAAACAAATGGTTGGTTTAACTTCAAAGCTGAGAAGGATAAATGACCCAAAAATGAAGTGGGTAGAGAAAACATGGTATGTAGCTAAACAAACAGAAATTAGCATGTACACAGAATTTGAACAAACAAAAACATATTCCCTACTGCTAAACAAAATCAGGTAACAAGGGACAAGAAGCAATCAGAAAATTTATGCAATGAACATAATAACACCTCTTCAAACATTTCTGTAAATATAAAATAAGGGAAGGAAGAACCAGAGTTCTATACGACTGTTTCACAACCATAGAACTAAAGAAGATAGACACTGGACGAACAGTAAGAACTAAAATCATCATAAGGTTCAAGTGATGCAAATTTGAGGACTCAAACACAATAATCAGAACATTTGCACATTTAAGAAGCAGGATTACCTGGCATTCAATCAGGGTACCTCCAGATTGGACCAAGTCATCAACAATGACCACATGACAGCCGGCAGGATCACCCTCTTTAAGCCTGACTATTCTCTTATCATCCTCCCGGACTTTAGTGCAAATTACCTAGGAGAAGAAATCTACTAAGTTCGAGATGATATAAGGTAGTAGAGAGAAACCAAAGGAAATGAGTTTCTATTATTTACTAACAGCAGGATAGTCGCCCAATTGCTTGTAGAACCGTTTCCAAGCTCCATCATCAGGAAAGGCTATCACTATCTGGAATTAAAAAACTGTTAAGACGTGACTACTTACTGGACAAATAGTCATATTTAATATGGTAAGTCCTCGTCTTGAAGAAACTAGGATAAATATATTTAACATCAAATCTGTCCACCTTCTCAGATTCTGGAAGTTGCTGAAGCCGTTGCTTCAACAGCGGGATTCCAGTCTCAAACAGAGGCAGAACCTGGTCTCCAAAATAAAACCTCTCCTGCAGAAACATAGACACATGAACATAAATATTTCGAGAAGCATTTGAGCTAAGAACACATTACGAGGCCAGTTGGTCTTATCAGCCTAACTTTGGAAGTATCGGGAAGCATAGAAAAGCAAACTAGCGAAAAGACACCATCTCTTGCAAAGGTCAATTAAAGAATCTAAGATACAAGTAGCCTAAGCAAACATGTTAACGCAGAGCACAGATGACCTAAAATTATGTGAAAGAAGTGAAATTAACCTGCAATGCATGGATGTCATAGACAACTACACTGGTTGGACCACCTCTTGAGATTGGAATGTTTGATAGTATTCTAGCCATGGTGAATGCAGTAGCCACATCTCCTTCCTCTTCCATCCGTTCAAAGGATCCAGTTGGAAAGAATGGCAATACAAGCGTAAAAGACGCGACAAACAGCCTCGGAAGAGCAAAAATCACAGAAAGTTGTTCAAAGATGACTGCTGGTGAGCTGAAAGATGCCAGAAAAGCAACATGCTGCCCACGGATATTGTGTGCTTTGTTTATGAAGAGATTTGGAAAACCATCGTCGAAACTCCTGGAACATGCACAAATATTTGTTAGCTTTGTCCCAAAAACAATCAATGCAAACTATTTTACAAGTATCAGCATTGTTTGTAGGTCCATCAGTATACAAGGTAGATAAGTCTTAAGTATATGCATTGCCGATTGATCATTATTTGGTCTCAGTAACTAAGTGGGCAGGAATTGAAGTCTTGAACTAACTTTGTAAACAATAAGCAACTAACTACCTTTCCCCCCCTCAAAGATACGCACAACAACATACCCAGTGTAATCTCACAAGTCACAGGTGGGGTCTGGGAATGATAGAATGCATGCAGACCTTACCCCTACCTTTGAGGTAGAAAAGCTGTTTTCGATAGACCCTCCGCTCAAAAGAATCTCAGCCACAAGTAACACTAATTTGGGTCTGAGGCAGTTGATGTTCATTACATTGAAAGATCTCATCAAAGTTGTTTTCCCCAAGTCTTGGTAAGTCATTTCTCAGTGAAACTTTACTAGTGAATGCGCCAATGTTTGATTAGGAAAATGTAATTGGAAAAATTAACTTTCACTTTTCCAGCACTATTTAGAGTAGATTATTCTTTAGTCAAGATCACGATTTCAAACACCATTTAATACGACAACATCTTCTATGTCAACAAAAACTGTATCTCAGTCACCAAAGAGTAGCTTCAAATACAACAACGGAGAATTTTGATTCCATTTCCTCTATCACTTAATCTTTTGAAGCAAATTATATGTAACAAGGATTTGAACTTAAGGTATGTGGAAGAATTATAATAAACACACAAATTCAACAACTCGGTATTAACTTAATAGCTAGTGTTTGTCCATAGATTTTGGACTGTTTGGCCATGAAATTATACTTTCGAGTTCCCAAAAACTGGTTCAAACCAATTTTTGGGTTTTCGGAACTTCCGCTCACAAAACTTCAATTTGTTTACACGCAAAATGCAATTTCAAATTCCAAAAATCACGAACTTCAAAAACTCAAATTTTCAACTTTCAACTTCGAAATCTATGTACAAACAACCTGTTTAAGCTTTTATAAATGGCATAGCACAGTTCAGCTGAGTGACAAGAAGAAATGAAAAAGGGGAATTTTGTTTTTGTTTACCTCCAGTTAATGGAATGTAGGTGAATGCAGTCAGAATCAGAAGCGATTTTGCGAGCAACATCTTCCATTTCAACACAGTAGTATAGAAGCACTTGCTTCTTCGTTAACGTACCGTTCTCCATCGGAAAATTTACAGTCCAAACGCCGGCGACTTTCTGCCTCAGAGAGCTTTTTTCTCACTTTTGCCGGCAACAGTGCCGCGCACTGTCTGCTGCTTATTTAAAGTATGCCTTTTTGGCGTGGAATGTGGATTTTGGTGACCTCTTGTTTTATTAGCAATTTTTTTTTTAAAATTCTACACAATCTTTCCTTTAATTGGTTGTGTTTGGTACGAAAAAAATATATATTTTTATGAAATGCGTTCTCCCTTTGTCCTCTTCTTCATTTCGTTTTTCGAAAGTCAAACAATTTAAATTTGATTGAAAATTTACTAATGAAATCTTCAATTTTTTGAAATGAAATATATTTATAAACTACATAAACAGTATTATAAGTCACAATAATTGACAATTCAAAATATTTAAAAGATGTATACAATTTTTACGTACGGTCAAAAATAGACTTGTTTGAATCTTGAAATTCAAAATGTGTCACAGAAATTAGGACAAAAAAAGTACTTTTATTGGAAAGTTAATTTGAACAATATTTGAAATTAAATTAATATTTTAAAAACAAAAGTTTAGATTTTGAAAATAATGTAAAAAAAGTTGTATAAATTATGATTTTCTCATACTAATATGACAAAAAAAACTTTTTAAAATATTAATTATAAACAATCACGAAAAGAGAAAAATGTCAATTACTATTGGAGAAAGATTTTTTGGTATTTGATAAAAAAACAAAAAAAAAATCATATATTTATATATGATTAAAGCAAACGCTATGAGAATCGATATATTTTGGAAGGCGGGAGTGGATGAGTTGCGTGGAGTGTGGGTTGGGTCGGGAAAAGATACTTCTTAAAATATTGGTCAAAATTTATGTAATTAGAATTTTGATAAGCAAAAAATGATACTAGTAATTACTTTGGGATGGAATGATTTCCTGGCATTTGATAGAAAAAACAAAAAAAAAAATTATATAAAAAGTATTCATATATAATATAGATAAACGCTACGAGAATAGCTATGTTTTGGAGGGCTGGTGTGGATGAATTTGGGTCGGAGGGGGTGGGGGAGAGAAAAATAATCATAGTGCAATGCTATTTATGAAACTTATTTTTCTATACTCTGCATACCCGAAAAGTCATTTCAGGAAATTTTCAATTCCTACTTATCAATTGTCTTTGAAATCATTTTTTTATTTTATAAATGATAAAGCAAAACGACTTTCTTCTGCACAATATTCACGCTAATTCAATCAGTCAACTAGCCATTGACTAATTTGTTAAAAAAAAACACTTCATAATATTTTTTTAATTAATAATTAACCTAAACTTTCTTACTTAATTCATCACATTTGAAATAGACAATATTCTGTGACATAGATTGAACTCATCTTTTTATTATATCCGCAAATTTTACTTTCTCTTATTGGAATATAGAATGTGATTCTTGCTAGAACATCATATATCTCTATCAAAACGCTAACCACCTTTTCTTGTTAAAAAAAAAGTAAAGTAGCTTAGAAAATGATATTTATTTACCACATTGTGTAAAGAAAAACCTTAAAATATGCAGTATGAAATTTAAAATTACTATATTATCAATACTTATTATAACAATTATCTGTCGTATATTTAAGATATACATCATTTACTAATATATTTAATGAAACTTATTTTAAGACATTTTTCGAGTGAGCTAAATATATTAAAGGTAACATAAATAATATATATAAAACATAAAGAGAAGCCTCCACCAAAAGGCAAAAACTATTTGGTAGGGCACCTACAATCTTGTAGGGTCTTTAAGGGTGATGGTAGATATTATATTTTTCTAATTTCAAACATGTTTTCCATTGTGCCTTGGAATTCCCATAGTTTCAACTAACACTCATGTACCTTTTTCTTTTTGTTTTTCACCTGGTGTCTGGTACCCACATTGGAGACCGACTAAATTTGCATTCGCGTCGGGAAGTCCCACACATTAGGGGGTAAAGCGCTCCCTAACTATGACGACTCCGTATCCAAGGGGGCTGAACCCGAGATCTCTTGATTAAGGATGAATTGAAGGAGTACTTACCACTCCACTACAACTCTTGTTGGTAACACTCATGTACCTAATATATACCATCAATACATTATATATAATATTGTGTATATAGGTCCAAGTTAGACGTACATCTAATTGATTTGATTTGAATTATTCGGAATATGCAATACCTAATATATTATATATAAAAAGATGGACAATCAAACCTATTTCTCGATTCACTCAAAGAGATGAATAGGGTCCCAATAGAGATATGTAAAAAACAGGTCCAATTAATTGTATTCCTAATCCTAAATGGATCATAACGATGTAGGGAGCCATATATAAACATTGCATCTATTTAGATAGCACGAATGACCCCTTCTCATTATGAGAATGTACATACTATATAAACCTATTCCGGCATCGTAATTAATCAGATTTTTCATTAAAGGGTGTTAATGTTTGTAGTAAAAATAATAATTATGAGGCAAGTAGAGCTAAAACACGTCAAGGAATTTTCGCAACTCCTTAATCTCTAGATTAAATCTTCAACTTGTGTCAACACTTGTATATATGTATTTATTAAACCAAAATTCAACCTCTATATACAATATAATTTTCCGGCTAAGGAGTGTCGCTTGACAACCCTTGGGAAAGGGTGGCTCCGCCCCTGGTTTCACTTAATGGTCATGTACCTAATATATGTGCGCGTGTATGTATAATAGGCGTATATAAACATTATACATGGTATATTCTGTATGTGTATACTATATCAAATAAATAAACGAAAGAGGCAATGAGGCCTCAAGTCCACAAGGCCCATACTCGATAAAAATGGAAAGCCCAACAGACAATGACGGTGAAACAAAAAGCCCAAACTGAGAAGGCTTCCCCTTGTGAGATCCGCACAATTCACAAATAAAAAGCCCAACAGTATTGTTTTATATTTTGTCCCATTTAAGTAAGTTTTGCATAAATAGCCTCAGCGTTACATAATGAGAAGAATTTTTTTAAAAAATAATCACACACTTAGGTCAATTTGTTCACAAATTTTAGGTTGGCCACAACTTGCTATTATTGAATTAGCCAAGAGTTTAGCTGGATGAACTAATTTTGCGTGTGTTGCTTAATTGTTGGGTGACACAACTCGATACTATCTTCATTTTACTTTTATTTTTTTAAAAAATTGTTAACAAATTTTACCGCATAGGGCAAAATCTTGCATGCATTGCTGAATTATTCACAAGTTCTTCTTGACGGATTTAACCTGATACTATCTTCATTATATCCAATTAATATTTTGATAAATTTTGCTGATGTGTTAAACTTGATACTATTGTCATTCTACCTGCATTTGAAGAAGCAAGTGTAGAAGCTTAGAAATGAGTAGTTTTGTTAAGGAGTATGCACAAGCTAAAAACATCACTTATTTCAAAACGAAAAAAGTGTAATTAATATAAGGCAAACTTCTAAAAGTAATGCATTCCCACATACAACTAATCCAAAATTTTAACTATGGTTAATATTTTTGATAATTATCATTCAAACTCTTTTTTAAAATCCATCTAATCTATATACTCCAAACATTCCTAGTTTGAACTAGTCAAACATGTAGTTATTAGAACATGAATAGACTGCTGCCCCCTTCGACAACTCAGATANCTGATACTATCTTCAATATACCCAATTAATATTTTGAAATTTTTTGCTGAAGTGTTAAACTTGATATTATTTTTATTCTACCCGCATTTAAAGACGCAAGTGTAGAAGTTTAGAAATGAGTAGTTTCGTTAAGGAGTATGCACAAACTAAAAACATCACTTATTTTAAAACGAAAAAAATTATAATTAATGTAAGGTAAACTTCTAAAAGTAGTGCACTCCCACATAGAACTAATCCAAAATTTTAACTATGGTTAATATTTTTGATAATTATCATTCAAACTCTTTAAACTTATTTTACCCGCATTTAAAGAAGCAAGTGTAGAAGTCTAGAAATGAGTAGTTTCGTTAAGGAGTATGCACAATCTAAAAACATCACTTATTTCAAAACGAAAAAAGTATAATTAATGTAAGGTAAACTTCTAAAAGTAATGCATTCCCACATACAACTAATCCAAAATTTTAACTATGGTTAATATTTTTGATAATTATCATTCAAACTCTTTTTTAAAATCCATCTAATCTATATACTCCAAACATTCCTAGTTTGAACTAGTCAAACATGTAGTTATTAGAACATGAATAGACTGCTGCCCCCTTCGACAACTCAGATATTTTAGCACATCAAATACTATTTCCCAATTGCCAAAGCAATAATCATAATTTTGAGTAAAAGTACAATATATATGTAATTTGACACAACATTCATAATTACATATGGTTCTACTTGCCAAATTGAACTTTATAATTTTTGTGACATCTCACAAATTAAATTTGTTGTCCCTAGTAGGACTCTTCCCTGTCAACATGATAGGGAGGGGTTGCCTAAGATTTTCTACATCAAATTGCATCGCTTATTGAAATTTGAAATATCGTGATATATTTTGATAAAGGTATATTATTTTTTACGTTGAGAGAAAATAATCGTACATGAAAGGCTAGCTATCATTGCAAGAGGTCAAGTTCATTATAAAGATGACCTACCAATTTAACATCCCAAAATGGACACAGAAAACATATATAGTGCATGGTCGTTGCAAGTACCATATCACAACTATGATGGAAATAGACTTGTGTCTTCTCTAAGTTTTTTGTTTCGATGATTTTTATCTTACGGATGTTGATAATATAATTAAATAATAAAAGTGTTTTTTTCTTCCTAACAGCTTAAGTTATTAGATGAGGTGATCATAGCCACACAGTCTAGTACCAATGCGTATAACATTAATATGTTAGAGTTGATTTCTAATATGTTTACTCAATTAATACTTCATTTTAAAAAAGATAATTTATAGTCAACAAATATCAAAAAATCATAATTCATAAGTTTCAAAGGACTTCTTTTAAAAAAAATTATTGTCTAATTGAACAGTATCATATAAATTGAAACGAAGGAGCAATCGTTATTTCTCGAGGCCCTTAATTTCTCACCTTATTTAATGTAATGTAAAGTTTTGAAAAGTAATATTTTCCCAACAAACATGATTGAACTAGTCCAAAATTTTAATTATGGTTGATATTTTGGATAATAATCATTCACCTCTTATTTAAAGTCAATCTATATACTCCAATCATTTAATTACTTTTGGAACTAGTCAAGCTCGTCCCTTTGACAAAATGGATTATTTCCCTAGCATATCAAACGGTACTACTTTAATCATAATTAGAGTAAAGTACAATATGTGACACAACACTCATAATATATACTTTGTCCGTCCTAGATCAAGTATCTTATTTATTTTTTCGATCTGTCTAAAAAGGTGTGTTTTCTATATCTAGTAAGGTCGCTAATTCTAACATTATACATGACAAGTTTAAGATCAATCTTTAATTTTAGATTACAAAAATTAAAAACACTTTAATTGAGAAGGTTTAGTATGATGCTACTCCCTTTGTCCCATATTAGTTGATCACTATATTAAAAATAGTTGTTCCATATTAATTGTCCACCTAATTACTAAATCAAGAAAGCAGTAATTAATTTTTTTTGAAAGTGTCCACATTTGTTTATAAAATTTCCAAGAAATTTTTTAAAGGGTGAATTAGTAATTTTTTAAAATAATTTCTTAAGCACCGTCCAAAATGATAAAGTAATATGAGACAGAGGGAGGGAATAGTTGCTAAGTTGAGCTATATAGCTTTTGTGACATCTAATAAAATTAATGTCTCCTGTCGACATGGTAGGGCAAGAAGGAAAAGTTTTATCTGTGGTAGCTGGATCTATAATTTAATTTGCACAAATTGTTGTACTATTTTTGGTGTGAATGAGATTTTGAATTGGTGACCTTTGAGTTGGGTTGTGAATATGAAATGAAAAGATGTTGTCCTACATTGGAGAAAAGAGAAGAGTCAGTTGGATACATAAGGCATAATACATAGACGGCCTTACTTGATATTTATGTTTTTTAATTTTGATTGTGCGCAAGTAGACACACTTGTATAGAGTCCAATAAGTAGATACACATGTTCTACTTGACATTCTATGTGGCAATTTGGTATCATATGTGACGTTCTAACTTCTACGTGTATTATGTCACAAAGGACATATGTGTCTACTTGTTCAACTTTATACAAGTTTAAATATCTATTTTTTATTTTTTTTTCCACTCGATGTTTGGTGCCTGCATTGGAGCTCCGACTACACACCCACAATTAAAAGACATAAATTACAACTGAAACTAAATTAAAAGACATATTTATTTATTTATTTATTTATTTATTATGCCTATACATTAAAGAAAACATTTCTACACTAATATAAAGAGTTGGGAAGAAGACGAAATATATTCAATCAAATAATCTAATTGATTGATTAATACCATAGGTTGACTTCACTTAATTTTTACATGTGTCTATTTTAATTTTTATATATTTTGATATTTTTTAGTATAAATTTTTTTTACTCCACCACTTTGCGGTTGCACACCCTTGATAAAAGTCATTATAAAGATGGCCTACCAATTTAATTAACTTCAAAAAATGGATCATGGAAAACATTATTGCATGGTCTGTGTTACCATATAACAATCATAATGGAAAATAGACTTAAGATATTCTAAAAAGGACATGATCACCTCAATCTACTGTCCAGAACTTTTAAAAAATGTTCACACTTAGATATATATCCTAAAAATTATCAACGTTATGGTATGGTGTGTGTGTGGGGGTGGGGTGGGGGGGGGGACTGTTCCACCTTAATCATAGGTCTCGAAATTCAAGTTTTGAATATGGAGAAAATTATGTTGGGAGTATCATCCTCAAATGAACCCATAATGCGCGATTCAAATTTAATTGAAGTTTCAATATAAACCCCAGATACCGAATGAAAAAAAAAAAAGATATCCTCAAAATTAAAAGGACATTTAAAGAAACAAGTGTATAAGTCTAGTACCAATGAATCATCTTCATGAACTAACGAACATCAATAGCAAGTGCATGACAAATCTCGTATGTATAGTTCAATTATTTATAAGCATATATATTGGGCGGTCACAATTTAATACTATGTAATTTATTCTATCTATATATCTTATTGAATTGTTCACAATTTTTTTTGGCGGACTAATCTTGCATGTGTTGAATTGTTCACTAATTTTGCCAGACATTAGACGGTCACAACTTGATACTATCTTCAGTCTATTTATCTTGTCCCCGACATAACTAGTTCAAAATTTTATTTATCGTCGTACATATATATATATTATTGATGAGATAAAAATCAACTCTCATTTAAAGCCCATCTACTCACTTCAAATTAACTGATTGGTTTTGAACTAGTCAAGTACTTTAGCAACGCGTTAGAACACGAAATGAGTACTGTGGCCCCTTTGACAAAATATATAGATAGATCAGATGATATTACCAAAACAATAATCATATATTTTTTTCTGACTAAAGTACAACATTTATACAAGTGATCATACAAAGTGGATAACTCACTATAAACATGACCTACCAATTAACTTCCAAAATGGACGTTGAAATGTGTTGTTCAATTATTTACAAGTTTTTTCTAATGGATGAAACTTGACACTATGTATTGGATGTGTAAATAAAATTTTATATTGATAGCTGAAAAGAAAAAAATGAGTATCCAAGGATGTGACCTATTGGTCAACGAATTGATCAAGTGGTTGAGAACTCTGTTGCTCCCAATTGCACACGCAAGTGTACGTGGTCGCGCAAGTAATATAGTGGCTCTTGAAAGAACCAGATTATCGAACCCAAAGGACTTGTTAATTAACTATTTTTACTAAATTATATTGGTCTAATTATTTATTTAAGAGTGTCAAAAGAAAAGAATGCAAGAACAAAATAATAAGATTACATACAATAGTTGGAAAATCTCAGGGTTGCAGCATGTAATGAATCTCATGTATCATATTCTTGGCTTAGAACTAATTTTAGTTGTCAAGTTACTGGTTTACATGGTTAATTGTATGAGTCGGGCTACACACCTCTAGTCGCCTACTCCAATTAGCTATCTAACTACATCGTTGAGTGGGGATAGATAGACTAACTGACGAGCATTTATATTTCATCCTGTTTCGTAACCAAGCAAGTTGTTCGTCCGGTCGTCACTCCTAAACACAAATCACCTCAATCAAATGGGTCGATCGAGCTCTCTATATTCTTTGGTCTATCTAACCTCTTCTCTCTCGATTTTAAGATTAGACAATATATTTATCTCTAGATGGCCAGTCAAGAAATACTAAAACAAGACTATAGAAGTAACTTATAATGACAACCAAGAATTAATTCATAAATCTCAAATAATCAATATTTAATTTGTGGCTACAGCCCCAGAACAAGGGCGTTTATCCACTAATCTCTAAGAAAACAAGAAGAAGAAATGAACCCTAAAAAGTATTGACGACTTTTTACTTGATGCCCTCTAATTGATCTCCTCTAATTGAATGCCTCCAATAATTATTTCTATGGATTATTTATAGATGTAATAAACCCTATATAAAATAATTGAGTCCAAAGCAAATTAGAAATTCAAAACCGAACGGAATTTGGTTCTCTTCTTTTTCGAGTGAAATTGTATTGCCGAACCGCCTCACGTTCTTGTTCCTTCCATTGCTGCCACGTGGCAAGGCCAATATCAATTGGCGTTCTTTGGCTCTGCATATAAATATGAATATAATATTCAATTTAATCCATGAAGCTGCTGTTTGATTTTCTTCTATAATCTTTCATGTTTAATTCATTTTAGCTCCAAACTTTTTTAACTTTACGTCAATTTACTCCTACAAATAAAATGCACTATTTAGCACAATCCATAAAATTAATGCTCAAAAAAGACATATATAAATAATAAATATGAGGCAAATAATAATTAAAAATATATATTTTTGGCCTCACATCAACACCCCACACTTAAACTTTTGTTCGTCCTCGAGCAAACATTAAAGTTCATCTCAAAAATCATACTAGGAATGTCATCACTTGGGTTAATACAAACAATTAGTCCATATACCAATTTCAAAACACCAAGTACTCTTGTCAATCATTATGCAAGACATCCAAATAAACAACAAACCTCTAACCTCCTACCTCAAGGAAAGACTTTGAACTCATCAAATTTAAGCTTGCTCCCCTACTCTCATCAAAGAAAGTTAATAAAATCACATATCCATCATAAAACAAGTGCCCTCACAAGAAGAAATAGTCCACACACTCAATTCAAAAGATTGAATATAAATTAAGGACTTCATATAAAGAACAACTCTCATACTCACAAAGAAAATTCATATGTATGCACAAAGAATCATAAGCTTGCCCATTATGTACATCTCCACTAATTAAGCATGTTCGAATAGAATCAAATAGGACTTTAACAGGTTGTAATGTAGGCTAAAGGACGGGTAGGAAAACTATATAATAGTGACTTACACTTCCTTAAGCACTTTGCACTTTAAGACTTCATCACCCATTATTTTCTTTTTTATTTTCAGCCCTCTATTCAACAATTATTTCACAAGTAATTCTCATCATCTCAAGAATGTTTCAATCATTTTTTAAAAAAGCTTTCCTTCATAATAGCCACCCTCACTTACGTATTTTACATGCATTAAGGTGTACGATGTCTTTGGAAGGACCAGGGCCATCATCAAGGTAACTTCTTTTGTTCATTTTTTTTTTAAATCACATTCTTTCAAAGAGGGCTTTTTAAGCACTTTGTAGCTATCATTGATTACCTTTTCACTCAACCATCCCTTTTTCTCAAAATTGATAATTAGAATAAGTCTATGTTATAATGCTCAAGGAAGCAAGGTGCAAAAACTAGTGATTCAACAAATAGTCAAGGGCAAAATGGCTACCAACAAAAGGCTATAGGCTCAAAAAGGCTAACTAGTGATATAATATATGAAAAGACTAAAATTTACCAGACAAATTAAAGAAAGCCTATTATCATCTCCTAAGCAAAGCAATACTTTTTTATTTCGCTTCAATAACATGTAGGAAAAGTTCTAGACTAAAATGCAAATCATGGAATAAAGAATTTCTCACCACACATGGCACAAGTATCAATCAAGATGGATCAATTCCACTTTTAAGAGAGATATAATCATAACAAACTACAAAATAAAATAAATTATATACAAAGTCACAACCATGAGCTTAGGTGTCAAAGAGTCTGCATTTTTTTTTATCAAGCATTCACAAGAAAGAACTACTAAAAAATTAGACCTAAATAGCAAGTATCACACCATTCAAAAGGGTCTTTTCTTTTCTCTCAAAAAAAAAAATTATTCCTAAAAAAATAAAAGACACTCGGTTCAAAGGGACTATCCTCAAGAAAAGAACCGAAAACAAAAGCCAAGGAACCCATCCTAAAAAAATAAAAGACTCAATAAAACAATAAGAACTAGGAATTTATTCCTCCACTCCACACTTAAAAAGATGTTATGTCCCCAAAGCATCAAATAAAATTTAAAAACAAGGGTTAGAAAAACGTCCTGAGGCCTTTTAGCCTAGCTAGTAGCATGTTCTCTTTATTTTCATCAAGGGTCGTCACCCTACACTTAAGCTCAAACGTGCTCCTTAGCTCCAAATTTTGGATACTCAGACTTCTCCAAAACCTGTAAAAACAACACAAAAATAAAATAATAGTAATAAAAATAATAATAAAAAATAAGAAGTTACACTATAAATTGGGTTGCCCCCCAATAAGCACCTAATTTAACGTCGCGGCACAACACAATAAATTCACCACTTTTCTTTCCACTTTGAACTTATGAATTTTACCCCTAACTTTGCATCAATTTTTCTGCTCCTCTCAAGGGGTGGTGGTATAAAGATAAAGGAACCAAGTAATTAATGTCGCATCTTGCACTTCTTGGCCCTTAGGTGAGGAATGTCGTTTTGTCTACGTGGACTAAAAAACCTTAGAATGTAGGGGTCTTGTTCCTTATCAATACACTCATCTATTAGTTCAGATTTTATAGAAAAGTGTTTTAATGAGATTCAAATTGCCTCAACTCCAAAGCAACATTATTCACAACATTCTCACTTTTGTACTCTTTCTCAACATAGATATTAAGGAATAAAGTGTTGTTTAATGGTTGAAATTTCTCTTTTTGCTCCACTTGTTGATCATCATCCACGACAATTGATAATTGGGCATCAGACGCCTCAATCTTTTTGTTCAAGTGAGTCTCCAAGTCATGAATATCTGAGCCAAATTGATCTATTTCTTGTGTGAGCTCAACTCTTCCTTCAATCAGTTGGCTTGTCATATCTATCAGACCATCACGAATAGACTCATGAAACTTTAGAAGTTAAGTTTGTTCTTGTAGCCAAGATTGGCTCACTATCTCTACTTCTTCATAGCTTTCTCTTTGTTGGGCTGCAATCTCTAGGACAGTAATTTCTAATTGAATAGCGTCAAGCGCATATCGCAGTTTCGTGATTATTTTTTGCTCTTCCACACATTCAAACATTTGTTCAGCGATTTTTGAATTAACTTTGTCCAGCATGTCCGTACATTCCATAAGTGAATTCACATTGCGCGCCTCTTGTTTTGCATTCTCCACTTCATTGCCCCTACCAACATCACAAATACAGAAGAATCATAATAGGGGTTCGGGGGAAGGGAATAAGACAACCATTCCAATGAATATATTGACGACCACATATATCACATAAAGGACATTCATCAACCAAGATTTATCTCAATCATCCATATCAATAAGAGTATCAAATTATTCAAAAAAAAAAAGGAAAAAAAAATTGTTAAGAAAAAAAAATCTAAAAAAAAATAAATAAAAACTTATAAAAACAAAACTTAAATAAATAAAAAGAAAAAATATTACTTAAACAAATAGTTAATTTCTAAGTCCCCGGCAGCGACGCCAAAAACTTGTTGCTCCCAATTGCACACGCAAGTGTACATGGTTGCGCAAGTAATATATTGGCTATTAAAAGAACCAGATTATCGAACCCAAAGGACTTGTCAATTAACTATTTTTACTAAATTATATTGGTCTAATTATTTATTTAAGAGTAGAAAAAGAAAAGAATGCAAGAACAAAATAATTAGATTACTTACAATAGTTGGAAAATTCCAGGGGTGCAGCATATAATGAATCTCATGTATCATATTCTTGGCTTATAACTAATTTTAGTTGTCAAGTTACTGGTTTACATGGTTAATTGTATGAGTCGGGCTCCACACTTCTAGTCGCCTACTCCAATTTGCTATCTAACTACATCGTTGAGCGGGGATAAATAGACTAATTGTCGAACATTTATATTTCATCTTGTTTCATAACCAAACAAGTTGTTTGTCCGGTCGTCACTCTTAAACACAAATCACCTCAATCAAATGGGCCGATCGAGCTCTCTATATTCTTTGGTCTATCTAACCTCTCCTCTCTCGATTTTAAGATTAGACAATATATTTATCTCTAGATGGCCAGTCAAGAAATACTAAAACAAGAATATAGAAGTAACTTATAATGACAACCAAGAATTAATTCATAAACCTCAAATAATCAACATTTAATTCATGGCTACAGCCCCAAAACAAGGACGTTTAGCCACTAATATTTAAGAAAACAACAAGAAGAAAAGAACCCTAAAAGGTATTGACGACTTTTTACTTGATACCCTTTAATTGATCTCCTATAACTGAATGCCTCTAATAATTATTTCTATGGATTATTTATAAATGTAGTAAATCTTAAATAAAATAATTGAATCCAAAGAAAATTAGGAATTCAAAACCAAACTGAATTTGGTTCTCTTCTTTTTCGCGTGAAACTGTATTGCCGAACCGCCTCACGTTCTTGTTCCTTCCATTGCTGCCACGTGGCAAGGCCAATATCAATTGGCGTTCTTTGGCTATCTGTATATAAATATGAATATAATATTCAATTTAATCCACGAAACTGTTGTTTGATTTCTTTCTATAATCTTTCATCTTTAATTCGTTTTAGCTCCAAACTTCTTTAACTTTAGGTCAATTACTCCTACAAATAAAATACACTATTTAGCACAATCCATAAAATTAATGATAAAAAAGGACAGATATAAATAATAAATGTGAGACAATTAATTAATGATTAAAAATATATATTTTTGACCTCACATCAACTGAGGTCTCAGATTCAAAAACTCAGCGGAGACAAAAAAACACTAGATGATTCTTTCCATCTTTCCTGACCTTGGTGGACAGAGTTATTTGGTACCTGTTGTTGGTGAGAGATGACAGGTATCCCGTGAAATTAGTCAAGATACACGAAAGCTATCTCAAACACCACGATCATAAAAGTAAAAAAAATACCTATCTTTAAGATGTTGAATACTCTAAATGGTGTGAAGTAAGAACATTCAAACTTAATCCAAAACAAATAATAATATTACACCGCATTAAAAATATTAATTCTTATAAATCATTTTAACTCTATACTATCTTCATTCTACATTATCGCTTTGTACATGCATGAAATTATTTCAAATGGGTATATATAACTCATTTTATATATAAAGATGGCCTACCAATTTAACTTCCAAATATGCATATGGAAAAAAATATATAATATTGGATGCATGGTCGGTGGCACCATATCAAAACCATAATGGAAATAGACTTGTCTGTTTTTTCTGAGTTCACTGCTTCGATGATTTCTATATTTGGGAAAAAAGGATAAACAATTTGAAACAAATGCACAAAGTCTAATACCAATGAATCATGTTAATGAACTAACGAACATTAAAAGCAAGTGCATGGCAATATAGAAGAATACAAAAAAATAAATAAAATGTAGTCAACTGAGTTTCTTTTATATTCTAGTAGCATGCTATATGCTTGTTTCCCATTCCTCTCTTTAATATATCTAGTTGTTCACACGTACGCTTGTATTTGGGGGGGTTCCCAATGTAAGATATCATACCCGCAGAATTAGAATTTTAAATTTATAAATTCTGATATTTTTATATAATAAATAAATTTTTAAATGCAAATATATAATTTGAATTAAAACTACTGATTACTGTCGAACACATAGAAGAAGCTCATGTTGGCTGAATTCAATGGTTTTTATCACAAAAGGTGTATGAATATTAAAATTTGAATCCAATTATAAGCACTTTAGGTAATTGTCTTAGAATATTATATCCAAAATGTATGATTCCTTCTTTTACTTACACAATTTGCTTTTAAATGTGTTGATCTTTAATTCTTATCCTTTCAATGAGTCAATTTTTAATTTTTACTCTTAACAATCACGGATTTATGCTTAGCAAGGCATAAATTCAAAAAATGTGGCGCCTACCACAAAAATGCTATTTACCTTAGCGAAAAAATTAAGGAAAAATTACTGAAATACACGTCATATGTTTCCCTTATTTCTAATATTTCCTTCTATTTCTAAAAACCTCTGAAATCTCGTATTTCTCTCCTAATTCTAAATTATTTTATAATGTATCCGAACTAGTTTTTAATGTATCCGAGCTAGTTTTAATGTATCCGAGCTACATATTATGTATCCAGTTTATTTTATAATGTATCCGAGCTAGTTTTTAATGTATCCGAGCTACATATTATGTATCTGGTTTGTTTTACTTTTTCAGGGATTAGTGTAATTACAAACTAGATAGGGATCGATTGTAATTTCATATTAAAATTATGTGATTCCTAAAACAAAAGTTCAAGTGACCCGTTATTTATCGTAATTTCTGCAATTGGGCTCTTTGGGCCAACACGGTGTGGGTCTAAAAACTCGGTTCTTTAATTTTACTCTGTATTTTTAATGCATCCAGTAATATATATATATATATATATATATAGTCAATATCACTTTAATTTAATGATAGAAATGGACCTACCTATTTTTTCATTTTTCTCTTTTTAATTCTTGCAATATATCCACTCGTGAATAATGAACGATACTATGGTAGAGCAAAGTTGTAGAAAAAATATGAATTCATTTTACAATCATTTGAACTAAAATTTCAATTCTGAAATAGTCACAATAATGTCTAGACAATTATTATCTTTACTCATAGTTTGAAGATGTATACGTTGTGACCATGAGATACTCCAATGATGAAGATGACATATAATGAATCTTCAGATAAACTCAAATGTATTATCGTGATAAAAAATCATATATCATAAAGATTAAAATTAAAATTTAATCAAAATTAAGAGACCAAAAAATACCAGTATTGCAATTTTTATTATCACTAGTAGATTAGGTCATGATAATTGATGTGACAGAAGGGAATGTGTAAAAAAGACACATAATTTTAAAAAATAATAATTGTAAATGGTCTTAAAATACTAATTTCCTCCCAACTAACACTTAAATGTGGAATGTTATTAGACTTTAATATATTACTCAAATTTGGTTAAAACACTATCAATTTGCTACATATTATTCTTTAGTCTGTCTACATTTATAAAGGTATTCAGTGGTATAGCCTTATTACATAATGAAAAATTAAATCTCCATCAATAAGATGAATATTCAGATAATCTATCAATTAAGTTATTAAAATTTCAATATAACCTTTAATTTGTGATTTGATTGATCAATAACTTAAATATATACAATTTTCAATTCGATTAATATATTACTGGAAAGGAAATTGCAGCAGCTTCATCCTCTACCTAAACACGCAACTAATAAGCTTTCAATTAAATGACCGCTTTATAGTCTCACCAATAATTCTTTTCTTTCATACCTAGTTAAATTCGGTATAATTCGATTTTTCTCCTTTCGATTCCCTTGATTTGATAGCTTCCGTTTTTGGCATAGACAAAGAATTATCGAAACATTTTTTTATTACTAAAATGACAATTAATTTGCGAGGTAGAGAATAACTAATACATTGACATAAATTTACTCTTGCCATGATACACCAAATATGAAATATCATGACAAACGTATGAATATTATTTAAATAAAAACCTTGTCATAACATTTTTGTTGTAGTGATTAACCACACATCTTTACTAGTTTTTCATATATTAATTATCACACAAATGGACTAAAGAATTAATACGTCACAATATTTGGGCATGGTACCAAATTGCATAAAACGTATATTATATTAATTAATGTTCTATAGTTTTATTAATACTTCAGATTAATTAGTGGCTATATATGCATGTTCTAAAAATCATTTGAAATATTATAGTGTGGACAGACTATTCAAACTTTCTTAGAAAAAATACAAATCTTATGCAAAGAGAAAAAATCAAAACATTCAAACCAAATGATTGAAATTTCACCAAACCTTTAACAGGAATTGCATGATCCTAACTACTTTTATCAATCAAGAATATATCCAAGCTAAGTTATCTGTTCTAACCCCCCCCCCCCACAACCCCAATCCACTTTCGAACAGAATCAAATTCAAAATTTAAACTTAAACAAGTTCGCACTTCAAGTTCCGCTATAATACAATTCATTTCATCTATTAAATTTAAAATTTGTTATTTGTACTCATTTCACACACATTTTTAGGGTTAATTACGCCCCTACACACTTTGGTCAATTGGACTCCTATATTTAGCTCTGTTTGTAACTTGGGAGACTCGTGTATTTTAGGATTAATTAAAATATTGTGTTCTGATGAGTTTAAGAATTCAGTTGGCAAAATGATAAGTAGAAGGGTCAAAATTGACAAACAGAGCTAAGTACAAAGGTCTCCTAGATATTATTCCGCCTAAAATATATACGTAAGTGTATACATATACTATAGAAACCTATACACAACAAATACATTGATAATAACTATTGTATATATTTAGACTATGATAATATTTATTTAATGTATATACTTATATGGTCCAAATCAGAGGCGGAGCTAGGTGGGGGTTCGTAGGTTTGGACGAACCCAATAGCTTTTCCTTAGACTCGGCATTTGTACTAGAAAATTAATTAAATATATATGTATATTAATTTGTGAATCCTAACAAAATTGATTGACGGTTCTAAAAGAAATTTAGAATCCTCAAACTCTTTATACTGGCTCCACCTCAGATCCAAATTAAAGTTATTAAATTTGAATAAACCTACTATACATGTGTACCTGCTCCAAATTTGAGAAGTGCAAGTCACACAATATAATTCATATTATTATTTCATTATATATGTATGCAGTAGTAACATGAAGTCCAAGTTTCAGTCTGACAAAATTACCCAAGTTGGACAATACAATCATCTTGGAAAATTGCAAATCTATCACTCTAAAAATATATTAATTTAGTGCACCTTAAGATCTCAATAAACGCATTGTTCTCTTTAAAGGTGGCCAAATTAAATACGTATATGAATATAGGGGTGGATGCAAATGCGTATTTTATGGATTCATTCAAACTTAATTTAGTAGCTTTATTCATTTTAAAATAAGTGTTGCTTTAGTAAAATAACTGTTGATTTAGACAGCGGCATAGCCACACATACTTGAGGGGTGTCAATCAATGCGCTATTCCTTTGTCAAAAAATTAAACTGTGTAGTAGATAAAAATATTTTTTAATCTTACATTCCTCGATTTCTACATAATTTTACTTCTTTATATTTTGATTACCCTTAGTTGAAATTTTACCCCGTTCTCGCTTTTAGGCATTTGTAGGCACATAAAGATATTTTAGAGGCGAGGTATATTGGAATTTGGATCAGATAGGAGGTTGTATATAAATACATTTTTGGTCTGCGTGATTTTTTAAAGTGAAATAACAAAACATATGTTACTTTTTTTTATATATAGAAAAGAAAAAAAATTGACGTTATAAACTTATTTTCAATAGTTTAGTGACCTCTTTATAAAACAATAAACTCAATAAATCAAATAGATTACGATGGAATTTTGAACTCGAACCTAAATGACCAACAACTTGTATATGTGTACTGAAGGACTCGGAACTCTAAAAACTCGTTCGAAGTGACTTCCTTAAATGCTTCATTATAGATGAAAATTTAAAATCTATCTTTAATTTAATTAGTTATCTTTCATTCACATCATGACATCTATCAAAAAAAATTTACTTCAAATAATCACGTCTCATGACCAAGAACGAAAATCTAGGCCATTCACATCTATGATACAAAATATTTTATATAATTAAATTATGGATGGTGATAACTATATACTTATCATGATACACTGGCAGATATCATTCAATATTCACAATAAAAACACACTTTCATTAATTGAATACATCCAACGGAAAAGGAAAATAGAATTGACAAAAACTAGTTTTAATTTTAAATATTTTTGTTTACCATTTAATTAATTAATACAGCAGTAAAAAAGTCAACGATGGGGTAGTTTATGGTTGTAATTTAACTGCATGTCGTGTTAATAGACGTGTTTTCTTTGAGTTATATTATATATATAAAAAAGAATAAGTTCGAAATGGTCAAACAATTAATATTAGATAATCTAACTAGATTGCTCAAGAAAGTTTGTTAATTAATTGCTCTTTTTTTCTGATATGGATTTATTCAACTCCAGAGGGCATTAATGATGGTCATTTCTATTTATGTTAATCTGGATATTGGTAATTGTAGGACCCCAAAAGGGTATACATACCAATATATATTGCACACACTTCAACACACGACCTATTCATGCAAAGAAAAGTCAAACAAGAAAGGTCGAGACGAAAAAGAAATGTTACTCGGTGTTTACATCACATCATACTACGAGTTTAAGTTATATATATCGTTAATTTTTAACACTATCACGTAGGAGTTGGGACATCCATAGGTAAGCACACATGCAAATGTGGAATTCAATGTTTATGTTCTTACTTGACCTCTCACATTATGGAGTTCAGAATTTAATATTGTCAAATTTGATCTAGGACCTAACTTATATTAAAAAATAAGCTTAAAAAAAAGAAGATTGTCCAAGTTTTATAAGAAACCTAGGGTTTTTTTTCTCATTCGATGTGGGATCATTCTAATCAATATCCACTTACACTATCGAAATTATGAGTTCAGAATTTAATATTATCAAATTTGATCCGGACATAACTCACACCTCAAAGATAAGTTCAAAGGAAGGGGGATTGTCCAAGTCTTCTGATAAGAGTTCTCTTCCCAGTTAGGTTTCCATTGTTTGATTCGAAGAGTGACATTCAAGGACCAAAAATATTATATTCACACACAGAGTGCAGAGACGTCACATCAGACCTAATGAACCGACTCTGATACCATATCAAATCAAGTCTTAGGTCTTACTTACACTCCAAATGCTATTGTAAAGGGAGGTGGACTATCCAAGTCTTATAAGATGTCCATGATTCTATTCATTCACCGATATGGAATATTCCATTTATCAAAGAGGGGATGATTGCATAGACCTTCTAAGAGTTCTCTTCCCAAGGTTTCCATTGTTTGATTCAAAGGACCAAGGATATATTCACACACATAGTGCAGGGGCATCACATCGGACCTAACATGCTAACTCTAATACCATATCAAATCAAATCTTAGGTCTTAGTTACACTCTAAAACCTAGCGTAAAGGGAGGAGATCTATTAATTCAAACCTATAAGATGTCCATGATTCCATTCATTCAACACCCCTTCTTGCATCCAGATCCAAACATTCTTTAACTGAGGCACCACTATACGATCTAGCACACGCACATTCACAAACAAATTGTATTTCCACCAAACGACTGTCCAATTTTCTGAGGGCTCACATCCGATCTGACTCTTATACCATACTTAGTCAATACTAATTCTCATTTAAACTTTCTCATAACAAATTATTATAAACTAATATAATTTAATATAAAAAATCAACCATGATTAGGGTAAAGAAGTGGCAAGTGTGCTGTTTTCCAAAAAGTAGCAAAAAAAACCTCTAAAATATTTTCAAACATAAACAGAAAACTAGGTAGACGGTCACCAACACTCTAACCTACCCAAAATGTTGCTAACCAAATATAACGAAAAGAAAAATTTAGATCACCTAGTATAAAAATACCAATTATTTTAAGAAGAAAAAAAAAATTCTCACAAAATATTAGTATAAAAAAACGAAATAACAAAGAAAGTAACCATTTTTTAATTTGGGCGGCAATTAAATGCAAAGAGTCAACGTTCTTAATTTTTTTCCCCTATAAATTCCTTCTTCCTCTGTTCTAATTTTCATCAAAACCTTTACAACTTTTCTGTCAAAAAAATGACACTTCCACTAAAAAATACAGTTTTTCCAATGATTTTACTAAAAGTAGCAGAATGGTTTCTTTACAAACTCCTCGCAAATTCATGTTATAAAGCAGCAATGAAAGTTAAAAATTCTCGAATTTTTTTCAAGAATTCATCTTTTAGATCATCTCATCAAATTCCTCTGTACCCAAACATCTCGAAATGTAACAATATAAGAAAATCGGAAACAATTATATGTGATATTCAATCTACATTACTTAGATCTGAATCATTTTTTCCGTATTTCATGTTAATTGCTTTCGAAGGTGGCAGTATATTAAGAGCTCTGTTTTTGCTTCTGTCAAGTCCTCTGTTATTCGTTCTTGATTTCGAAGCTAAATTGAGAGTTATGGTGTTTATATCTTTCTGTGGGATGAAAATTAAGGATGTTGAATGTGTTGGTAGAGCTGTTTTACCTAAATTTTATCTTGAAAATTTGAATGTTGGTGTTTACGAGGTGATGAAATCTGCAGGGGAAAGAATGGTGTTTACGAGTGTGCCTAGAGTTATGGTGGAAAGTTTTTTGAAGGAATATTTGAGTGTTGATTGTGTTAAAGGGACTGAATTGCATTGTTTTGGGAATTATTTTAGTGGATTTGTTTTATCTTCTGGGATTTTGATTAAGCATAGAGCATTGATGGAAGTTGTTAGTGAGAAAAAACCAGATATTGGTATTGGAAATTCAAGTCTTCATGATCATTTGTTTATCTCCCTTTGCAAGGTATGCTTTTAGTGCTTCCTTTGGTTTTTTTTTTTTTCTTCGGTGTTTGATACTTGCTTTGAATTATGATGAGTTATTTGTGTTTGTGTCTAAAAATCCGTAAAACCTTCTTACCAAAGCCAGTTTCATCACTCCACAACAACTCAATTCGGTGTTTGATATCAGATACAAGTTATTTCTGTTTGTGCTTGAAAATCTCGCTTTGAGTTGTAAAACGCTTCTTACCAAAGACAAAGTTATATCACCCCACCATAACTCTTGATGACGCTCCTTTTGTTTTACTTATATATATATATGTGATATTCTTTTCTTTTTAATTTGTTGAGAAATGATGTATTTTTATATGTTTTTGTGATCTTCTTGTTTTGAATTTAAAATTTTCTTTTTACTATTAAATATGATACGATATTATAATCATTGAAATATAATGATATGAATAGAATATAAGTTTTAAGGATATAGTTGGTTGGTATGAATAGGTAGAACTAGATCTTGAACTTTATGTATCCTAAACTTGCCATTAAATTTATGGCTTGTTTTGGTTATTGTGTCCACACTTCAAAATTTATACAAGTTTAATGAAATTTCTAATATAAAAACACAAAGTTTTAAGTAAAAATTATTGAATTTCCCTCAAACTCATATGTAATATTGTAGTTCCGTCTCTACAAGTAGGTAGAGGAGGAGCATTTGAAGCTTATGACTTTTAAAGTCTAATATTTTAAGTTATAGATACATATTTCGATGGACTTTTAAGTCAAATACTATGTTTAAATTGGCCGAATTCATAGCCGATACTCTCCCTCCGTCCTTATAGGTATGTAGAGAAGGAATCAACAAGGCTATTTTATAATTATTTAAGTTATTCGGTTTTAAATCAATAATATGTACATATTTAATCGACTTTTAAGATAAATACTAAATTTTCCTGTGGCCGACACTCCCACTCCACCCCTATAGAAATGTAAGAATGTGTCTATGTTTTTAAAAATTCTGTATCCAATTAATCTCCGACATTATTGAATTACACAGAGGAAATATAAATTTTCCATCGACCTCACTTTTCATTTATCAAGTTACAGTTGTATTCCTTTGCCAGGTAATAAGAAAATTTCTGCTAATGAAAAAGACCTTCAACTAAATCTGGTCCCATTATTCTTCAGATGTTTATTTATTTTGTACTGTTGTAGTGACTTGACACTTTCAAGGCATATGATTGTTCTGCATTTAGTTTTTTGAGTATTTCATTATGCAAAAATAAAAATAAAAATAAATTAAATTCATCAACATTTAGTTACAAAACTTTGTAAATATCAAAACTTATCATTCATTTCACATGACATGTCCTTGGTTATTCATGTGTCAATATTAGTACGAGAGTCAAATTATTTAATTTTAAGCAGTGTTGAAGCTTAGATACTGACTTAGTCAAATTCAGTAGCTTTTGCTCAAACAGTGAATCTGTATTAACAAATTCATGAAAATTTTAGTTGTTACCATTCTAAATACAAAATGATACATAAAGTTAAAATTCTGATTTTGTCTCTGTTACAGGAAGCTTATGTGGTGAACAGAGAGGATGAAAAGGCTAAGTCAATATTACCAAGGGAAAAATACCCAAAGCCATTAGTTTTTCATGATGGAAGGCTAGCATTTCTACCTACACCTCTTGCAACATTAGCCATGTTTATGTGGCTACCAATTGGGATTCCACTATCCATTTTTAGAATCTTAATTGGCATATGTTTGCCTTACAAAGTAGCTGTTTTGTTGGGAAAATTAAGTGGTATAAGACTCAGAGTTAAAGGTACTGACCCTCCAAGATCTGAAAATGACAAAGGAGTCCTATATGTTTGCACTCATAGAACACTTTTGGACCCTGTATTTCTTAGCACATCTTTGGGAAAGCCTTTAACAGCAGTGACTTATAGTTTAAGCAAAATGTCTGAAATTCTTGCTCCTATTAAAACTGTGAGATTGACAAGATCAAGACAAAAAGATGGAGAAGCCATGCAAAGATTGCTTAGTGAAGGTAATGTTCAAATACTCCTATTTTTTGTTCTACGTAAAAGTATTTGACTAGACATAAGTTTTTTTTTTCTAAGTGACTATAATCTGACGACTTCTATCGCTAAACATAGAAAAATCATAACGATTTCTTAGTGAAGTTAATGTCAAAATACTCCCTTTTTTTTTCATTCAATGGGAAAGTATTTGACTAGACCTACATTTTTCTATGTCAAAAAAATATTCTTATTTTTTCGTTCTATGTGACTATAAACTGACAACTTCTGTTGCTAAACATCAAAAAAAGATTGTTTAGTGAAGGTAATGTCAAAAAATATTCTTATTTTTCGTTCTATGTGACTATAAACTGACAACTTCTGTCACTAAACATCAAAAAAATCGTAACTAATTTCAATTTCTATTTTTCTTATAGGTGACTTAGTGGTATGCCCAGAAGGGACAACATGTAGAGAGCCATATCTATTAAGGTTCAGTTCACTATTTGCAGAATTAGCAGATGAGATTGTACCAGTGGCTATGAACACAAATGTTAGCATGTTTTATGGTACAACAGCTAGTGGGCTTAAATGTTTGGACCCAATTTTCTTCTTGATGAATCCAAGGCCTTGTTACAATGTTGAAATATTAGGCAAATTACCAAAAGAATTGACTTGTGCTGGTGGAAAATCAAGTCATGAAGTGGCTAATTATATACAAAGACAATTAGGTGCTGCATTGGGATTTGAGTGCACTAATCTTACAAGAAGGGATAAATATTTAATGCTTGCTGGTAATGAAGGGGTAGTTGAAGATCAAAATTCAAGAATAAATACCCCTAATTAATTTAATTATGGAGTATATAGGATTAGTGTTTTTTTAATCTTTCTTTGTTATATTCACTTTATTTAGTATAGCACATATATAAATGTGAGTATATGTTTATTACTCCCTCCGTCCCATTTTATATGTCATTCCTTTCTATAAATAGTTGGTCCATAATACTTGTCATTTTATAAAATCAATGCATAAATTACCATACTGTTTCTTTTTTACCCTTGTGAGTTATTAGCCTTGAAAATATTCATTTGACCAACTTAGAAAAATGATTCTTGTTTATTGGTTAAATTAACTAATCAAAATAAATTAATTCATATTCATTGATTGAAAACTTGAGTTCCAAAAAAATTAAATAAGGGTAGAAGGGTAAAGTTACATCATTTCTTAATACAAATGCAAAGTAAAAAGGTGACATATAAAATTGGACGGAGGGAGTATGCAATTAGTGGTAATGTATGTAATTTTTTCATCTTCGTACACATTTGATTAATGGAGTAATAATATTCTTTTTTTTTTTGAATATTTATGTGCTAAAATGATATTTGAAAATGGATAATTAGAGAGAGTAATTGAGACATCTTTCATATATCTTTCACAAGTAAATACGATTGGAATGTTAATTCTGTTCTTATGGTCTAAAAGTGGTAATGTATGTAAAAAAAAAATCATCTTGATTAATGGAATAATAATTTTTTTTTTGAATATTTAAATGCGACTTTAATAAAATGATGTTTAGAAATGGATTGTCAAATAGAGTAATTGAGACATCTCACATATATCTTTTGCAAGTAAATGCAATTGGAATACTAATTCTATTCTTTTAGAAGTAAATGCAATTGGGATACTAATTCAATTCTTGTGATTAAAATTTTTGAGGACTTATATGCAGAAGTACTAATTCTATTCTTGTGGTCTAAAATTGAGTTGTATGTAGAAGTATGACCTTTTATATTACATTATTTTCGTTAGTAAATACAGTTTATGTATGTAAGTTATTTAACTAACTATTATAACTTGCTCAACTTTTATCTCTAAAAAAAAAAATCCTTGATATGTCCTCAAACTTTTTAAATCGTTTATGGTGAACTAAGGGTATATTTGGAAGGAAAGAAAACTAATTTTTGATCCCACCTATATTAGGCCCAAATTAATTTGACTAAAAAGTCATTTATTTAAAGGTCCAGAGTATTTGTTGGCGCTGCAATATATGAGTTGACATTGATTTAATTATGTGATACGTGTCTCTCTTTCAAATAAGAATTTGATAAGAATGTAAAAAGTAAAAAATGAAGAGAAGTCAAATTCGCAATAATTTCGTCGCTATGCTATTCTTAATAAGTAACTAAAGCAGAACTATCTTAGATTTTATTTGAATGTGCCTTTGTCTAAGGTTCCCATTTCACATTAATTATAAAATTTGAATGATTGTTATCAGTCTTGTTATTAATTAATCGTACTCAACGGCATTTTTGAAAAACGTGACACTTAAAAAGAAATAGGGTCATCATGTTTGCTGAGTTGTTGAAGATGTTATGGTTCCTAAGATTAGCCATACATATATGCCAAAAATATATACAAAAAAAATAATTGATTTGAAAGTAAGATATATTGGTGTTAAATTATGTATAACTAATATTTATACGTTTCATAGGTGATTAGGAGGTAAGTTATTCATGAAGAAAATTAATGTAGTGTTTAGTCTGCAATTTAAAAATTTGCATACATGTATAAGTTATCAGAAAATTCTCATATTATTTTATATAGGATAAAATATGAAATGATTGATACATAAATAATTAAATACAACATAAATAATACCCAAATAAAATAATGTACATATATTTTGTTATAACTAATATATCCCTCTGATATTAATATGAATACCTATATTATTCTAATCAGTTACCAAATGATCCTTAGGGTTGAACATGTAGAAAATTTATTTCAAGCAATGTTTTAAAAAATGAGGTGTGGGCAAGACATTATACTTAGCATGAGGTGATGCGTAAGTTGGAGACTTGGAGGCATGGGACACGTAAGATAGACCCATAATTTTTAATTTTTTAATTTATAATGTAGTAAATAGTATAATAATATAAAAATTATAAAAATACATTAATAATTTTTTTTTTTAAAAATGAATCTTTTAAAAAACAAAACTACTAACATGATTTTACAAATATAAATAATTCAATGGTAGATATACATATCAACTCTAACCTCTTAACTTTCAAACAATAAAAGAATCACAATTCCTTATGATTTATTATTATCATATTTTATAATTTACCTTCCTCTATAAGAAAATAATTAATAAAATTTATAGGTGTTATAATAGAAACATCACTCATTCATGAATAAAATTAAATTAAACTACTTTTATATAATAAAATAACAAAAAATATAATAAGACATAGGACAAAAACATATAAACTAATAACAAATAAAAATGTGAAATTTGGCAATGTAGGACATAAACATAAATCTATCCGATCCCACACAATTCTTTGGATTCCATAAAGCAGAAGCATCGTCATTTAATTTGAGAGAGAGTGATTCAAAATTTTAATTAAGCAATTTAAAATATGAAAAAATATATACACGAAGAAGTTGAAGGAGACTTAACATAATTTATTATGTATAGATAAAATTAATTTTAACTATATATAAATAATATAATTTTTTGTTTCAAACTATGTAAAGGTGAATTTTGGGCATAACTCAACCCAAAATCTAGCTCATAGAGGAAGAATTATTCAGGTCTATATAAAGAGATCAATTTCTCATTTTTTTTTCCGATGTGAGATTTTCTAACACTCCCCCACATGTCCAGGCCTCATTAACTGAAACATGAGCACTACAACATGAACGTGTAACATTGGTGAACAAAGAATTGAATAGACCCAATTCTAATATCACGTTAAGATAAATTTTGGACCTAATCTCCCGTCCCCCTACCTAGCTAGCCCCTGTCTCTATCCACAGTGTTTTCTTTTTCACATTAATTGTAAATTTTGTATGATTGTTATCAGTCTTGTTAATAATGTGATTGTACTGGAAAGCTTTTCGAAAACGTGTCATCATTAAATTAAAATTTGAAAGAAATAGGGTCATCATGCTGCTGTGGGTAGTTGAAGAAATTATATATTGGTTCCTCCTTCTATTAAGCCATGCATATATGCACAAAAAATTAAAAAAAATATCTTCTCCAGTTAGTTTTTGTTTGTCTATATGTCAATATATGTTAATTGACAAATAGGTAAAGGAACTAAATGATCAACCAGTCTTGTACATTCACCGATATATAGTGCATTAAAATGAACATGTACAAAATATATCTACTTCAGTACGATCAATTTAATTGCATGTCCCCTGAAACAACAATATTTACTCCCTAAAAGAGTTTAGTCGCATAGGCAGAATCAAAATTTTCATTAAACGGATCGAATTATGAAAAAGTACTAACTTGTATATATATAACTATTTATAAATAATAGTATAATTTTTCCGAATCCCTATTCTTAAGTTGGCTCTGACCCTACATATATAAGAACTAATTAATCATCGATCGAGATACGTAGTCTGATTTTCCTGACTTGTATTTGAAAATATTTGTCATCATTAATAAGTGTGTTCATATATAGTACATCTTGTGGAGTAATTGTTGGGTTTTAAAGGTGTCAACAGGAAATGAAGGGTTGTGACTCTCCTGAAGAGTTGTAACTATGCCGAAGGGTTGTGACCTTTATGAAAGGTTGTGTCCTTTCTAAAGGGTTGTGACCGTTTGAAAGGTTGTGTCTTTTCCAAAGTGTTGTGACCTTTCTGAAAGGCTGTTTTCTTTCTGAAAGGTTGTCTTCTTTCCAAAGGGTTATGACCTTTACCCTTTGTTGGCTATAAATAGAGAGGTTTTCTTTGATTTTTCTGCATCGAATTCTTCCTTTCTTTTGCATACATTTCTTACAAAATAAAATCGATCGATCGTGTCTATGCGTGTGATTCGTAGCTGTCATTTTGAGTTCGTTGAAATTATCGAAGTTTGAGGTACCGCTACTTCTTTAATGGTTAATCCATTTTATCTTGGGAGGAATTAATCTGCAACCTCGAGGGCTTGAGGGGATTAAATTTCTTAAGGACACACAATGGGTTCTGTGGACTCGGATAGTTCTTTGTGTTTTTCTTTTCATCTTTTATTATTTCTGGTTTGCTAATCTGAAGAGTCAATTCCCTAAATGGTCACCCAAGTTTAGGAAATTGCCTTGAAATATCATTTATGTTTCATTTAGGACCAAAATATCACTCAACTATCCCTATTTTCCTCTAAATATACTTGACACTTCAAAAGCCTCACTCCTCTCCTATTTGGCATGCCATGTCATTAAATCTTTCTTTTTTTTAAGAATAGACTTATTTAATTCATCAAACTCATTTAACTAAAATAATGATCTTATTATTTTCTAAAAAGTATATATTAGTTTATTAAGAATAAATTTTCATGCTTAAGAATCTTTTGTCATAATTATTTTTTTTATTTTTTTATGCAATGAAGAATAGTTTTTTAAAACTTACTATAATGTTATCAATTTTGAATACTTTTAAACACATATATTCAAAAAATATTGATATATAAATCACACATGAATGTCAACTTACATCAATTAATCATATATTATATAATGGGTCAATAATATTAAAGGTCAATTAACTACTAAAAATAATTAATTGGGTACTTTGAAATCCTTACTTACAAGATCATTTTTTGAAAAGAAAATAGAAAGTGAATAATATTTATATTAAAAATAAAATTTTGATCTTTATTTATCTGTATATTAATCTCATATAATATGTATATTATTGAATTAAAATAGGCAATTCAATTAATTATTACTTGTATTTCATGAATTTGGGATGAGATGAGAATATATATTGGTGTTTAATTTGTATGATAAGTTAAAATATAATATAATATAGCAAGAATAAGAATACAAAATTAAATTTAAAAATAAATAAATAATAATTTTCTCTTTCACCAACTTTCTTGTCAACCTTAAAAATTTATTTGAATACTTTTATAAAAAAAAACTGCTTAAAATTTTCAAATAATTGTAACATCCGACAATTTGAAGTGGCTTTGAAGAAGCTTGAAATTGGAAAGTAGTCATTTTTGGAAAAATTTAATAATCTGGAAAATTTGGTTAAGTATGGAAAAAAATGAGTTTTTGGCCAACTTTGAGTAGTCGTAAATCCTAGCTCAGGATGATTTAGGAGTAGTTCCAGTTATGGTTGCGAAGCTCGTGGAACGATCTTTCCAACGCCACCGAGTTTGCTCGATTTCGAGTTCGTATGAGGGAGTTACACCTTTTAGAAGATGGGCAGTTGGAAGGAAAATCCGTCCGGAAATTTAAGGGCATTTTGGTCTTTTCCCAAATTCTTTCTCTTGAGGTTACATGGTGTGTTAGGCTGATTTTGGATCATTTCTTTTATCCCATTTTAAAGAGAAAGAGTTAGGGTTCTTGAGAGGAGATGAAGAGAAGAAGAAGAGGAGAAAGGAGATCAACAAGTTTCCGTCGTGGATTATCGTCGGGGGTGATCCCTAATAGGTATGTGAGTTCTTTGTGTGGGTTGATCCTTTCCCCCACACACGAAGCTCATTTTATGATTTGAGAAAAGATTGGAATTGTTGTTGAAGTTGTTAGTTGTTGTTGATGTTGTTAGTTGTGTTGTTGAAGTTATTGTTGGTTGTGGGACAGGATTGGGCTGTGTATTTGAGTTGTGATCTATTGTATGTTGAGAGATTGATGATCCTTAGTGTTGGTTGGTTCATACCCCCACACACCAACTTGTTTTTAATTCCAAGAGAAGATTTATTGGTTGTTGAAGTTGTAGTGGTGTTGTGTTGAAGTTCTTGCTGATTTAGTACAGATTTCTGGCTGTGATTTTTGAGTTGAATCTATTGTATAATAAGGGTCTTTATGGTTCTAAGTGTTGCTGCTGAAACCTTGAGGTTGAGAGGGTTTAGAATTGGAAAGAAACAAGGGGAAAAAGTCGGATTTTTGGGGAAAAAGGGGCTGGGCTGTTGCACCTCTCCTAGTGCCAAGGACACCAATCCTTCCCTTTCATTCACCATTTCTTTTTTCATACATGTTCCTAGGTATTATACCTATGTTTCCTAGTTGTTTCCAACACTCCAAGGTACTTCCAAAAGTCAAGTAAAACTACAAGTCAAGTGAAGTTAGTTTCCAAGTCAAGTGAAGTTAGTTTCCAATTCAAGTGAAGTTAGTTTCCAAGTCAAGTGAAGTCAAGCTTAGAAGTAAGTAAGTCAAAGCAAGTCTTTAAGGTTTTCCAAGAGTCTTCATTGAACGTTTTAACTTCATTCTAAGGCTCAAGTTCCAAGTTAAGTATTGAGTTTCAAGTCAAGTCAAAAGTTAAGAGTTTCATGTTAAGTTAAGAGTTTCACATCAAGCCAAGAGTTCAAGTAAAGTAAAGAGTTTAAAGTTGAGTTCTTTTCTCAAAGTTATTAGGGAACTATGTATTCCCAAAGAAGTTTTAAAGAAATGTTTTTACATTTAAACAAGGTTGGAAACTGAGATTTCCAAAAGAGCCTTCGGGCTAGTTTTTGAGTAATTATCTCATATCAGCAGGAAGAAATATGTTTTAAAAACATAAGAGCCAGTACATTTTTGGGAGTAGTATCGAGCACCGAATTGGGGGAGCGTTCAAAGAACCCACAGCCCCCATAGAACCATGTTAGCCACCATGGGTAGAAAAGGATCATGCTTTTTAGATGAATCCTTTTCAGATTAGACTAGTGGATCCATTAGGCAGTTCAGGTCTTATACCTTTGGCCGGGTATAAGATGCTCTGGCAGCGTGAGGTCGATCGCTATATCATCACTATAACTCTTATGTGATGGTTGTCGGTTAGAGAAGCTCCCACAACAGTTATTGTATTTTCATACACAGAGACTATTGTATTTTTATATACATCAGTTCATTGTATTTCTATATACATTTCAGGCTTATTGTATCTTTGTATACACACAGAGTTTATAGCATGTTTTAAACAGTCTTTCTTTATATCGCACTTGTTTTAAATTGTCTTATATTGAAAGAAGTCAGTCAGTTTGAGTTGAGTTGAGCCAGGTAAGCTATTCAGTTTCTTTCAGATTTCCTTCTAGCCTTTGTTGCTTAGTTTTCCAGCTTGCATACTCGTACATTCCACGTACTGATGCCAGTTGGCCTGCATCGTTTGATGATGCAGATTCAGGTACCCAGATCAGCTTCCGGCACGTCGTTGATCCAGCGGAGCACTCCAGAGTCAGTGGTGAGCCTCCTTGCAATTCCGGAGGACTCAATTATTTTGTGTTCTTAGTTTTTGTCTTATTAGGATGTTGTGGGGTCTGTCCCAACGTCCATCTCAGTATTTTAGAGGCTTCATAGACAGACAGTCAGTCAGCTAGTTTTGAGTCTCTTATCTATGTATATATGTAAATATCCTATTTTGAGATTCGGGTTGCCTTATGGCCATATTTTATAAGTTAAGTTGTTTTGCAATATTGCATTGCTTTGGATTATTCTGTGAGCTAGGTTTCCACTGAGTTAAGAGAGCCAGGCCAAGGGTTCGCTTGGGGCCAGAAATGGTCTCCGGGTGCCGGTCCTGCCCAGGGTGTAGGCTCGGGGCGTGACAATAATTTAGTTAGGGATTTTAAAAATTACCAAGTAATAATTGCATACAAAGTTTTTTCATTGAATTTTGTTTGGTAAAAAAAATAAGCAATTAGTTTTTTAACCTTTTTTATAATCTTCATAAATTCTCATGTAATTTATATATTTACCTTGTAGAGACATAAGTTTGATGAGTCAAATATGTCTATTATTTTTTAAAATGATGATTTAATAACATGATATATCAACTAGAATAGAAGGAGACTTTTGAGATATTCAGAATTTATTTTATTTTTTTGATAAAAAACAGTAATAATATTATTTACTTTTTACTTTTTTTTCAAGAAAAAAATATTGTAAGCATGAATTTCAAAATAGACAATTAATTTTATTGTAATAGTTAATTAACATTTAATATTATTGATTCATTGTAAAATTTATGATTAATTGATGTAAGTTAGCATTCATAAGTGATATGTTTATCTATTTTTTTTTTTAATGTATATGTTTATAAGTATTCAAAATTGATGATATCATAATACGTTTAAAAACCTATTCTTCATAACATAAAAAAATAAAAAGTTTAATTATAATAAAAGATTCTTAAGTATGAAGATTTATTCTTAATAAACTATTAATATATATTTTTCAAAATAATATGATCATTATTTTAGTTATATGGGTTTAATGAATCAAACTAGTCTATTGTTAAAAGAAAAGACTTTAATGACATGTCATGCCAACTAGGAGAGTGTTATGCTTTTGAAGTGTCAAGTATATTTGGAGGAAAATAGGGATAGTTAAGTGATATTTTGGTCCTAAATAAAACATAAATGATATTTCAAGACAATTCTCTTAACTTAGATGACCATTTAGGGAATTAACTCTAATTTGAATACAGGAGATAACAGTAATATTAGCTCTCAAAAAAAAAAAAAAATAATAATAAAATATATATATATATAGGAGTACTTAATTATATATAGAGTCTCTATGGAAGATCAGAACTGGAAAAGTAAATAAGTGGGTCAGATCGAATATTGACAGAAATAAATAAAATATCGAAGCTGTTCATATAACATGGATAAAAAAGTATTAATCAATGGGTGATGTGAATATATTGTCTATATATGGTGATGTGAGAATACACAAGCTAAAAATCAAAATAGATTTAGAATTTCAGGAAAAACAAGAACATATATATAAAAAATAATAAGCTGACAAATGGATATTAATTGATGAGCACAGTAATTCGCAAAAAAAAGAATATCATATAGTTATAGTAGATTCATACACATACAAGAGACAATTGCTTCTTAGCATAAAATGGATATCCATATTTGATCCATTTTTTAAATCGTCAGTTATCTAACAATGATTTTTATTCCTTTATTTAAATAGCTCCATCCAGAGACTTTGAGTTTGAATTCGAATTCTTTCAAGTATGACATTGCTTTTATAGATAGCGTTTTATCAGTCAATATGGGGCTTTTCAACGTGATTTTAATTTAGTCAGGCTCCAATATAGATAACTGATACTAGATGAAAAAGACAAGGCATCTGAAAGTGCATGCATCAACCATATGAAACGTCCATTGCCTTCGTACGTACGTATGAGCTAAATAAGTAAACAACTAAACACCCATACCATAATATTTCAAACTTTATTTGTTTTGGAGAAGATAACAAAACAGTATTTTTTTTCGATATATTTTTACTTGTTTATTTTAGAGAAAAAACAATTTCTTTTTTAATTTCTTCATATTCTACCCTTATCATTAACTACTCACTCCCCAAATTATTTTTCAAATCAATTGAGAGCTGATACTATACACCAATTAATACGAATATTTATATTATCATTTGATATACACCCATTCGGTGCACATGGCAATATATTACTAGTTTTTACGTTTAGGTTTATGAAACCATAACGTACACGAACTTAAATATTCTGACGTAAGAGTGTTGAAATTTAGGTAGATGAAGAATAATGAGAGATATTTAAACATTTTTTCACATGTAAGAAATTATAAGGGGTATACGTATCATTATCGTTCTTGGCATGCATGCACTGAATAATTAGTTTTGGATATTTGTAGCATTAAAGTAACAATATATTGATTATTGAGCGTTAGAGAATATATATATATATATAAAACTAAAATTTAATCGGTATATACAACATAATTTTTCGACGAAAGGTGTCACTCGACACCCCTTAACCAAGTGTGGGTCCGCCCCTATTCAATTCAAGTCGATATTTGACCAACACGCCTTAAATGGAATAGACGTCGATGGAGTAATAATTTCTTACAAATGTGAATCAATTATTATTTGAAAATCTTGCAATCATACTCGAACAGTGGTAAAATTAAATTTTTCATTAAGAAAATTCAATCTATAAAAAAATCAACACATGAAAAAGTTAAGGAATTCACCTTGTATGAATAACATAATTTCCTATCGAAGGAGGTTCAGATGAAACTCCAATGCACCGTGCAGATTTCGACGCTCCGCCATGCCTTGAGGTGCGCATACACATAATTATGGAAATGACGTAATGTTTCTTCGCTAGCTATAGTTGTGTCATGCCCCGCAGTTTTGCTATTCATTGTTCTCAGACACCTCTTTGACTATCTTTGTATATTGCTCCATTCGTCCAATTTATTTCTTACGAGTACGTATGTTAAATTAAACATGAACAAATAAATATAGACGGAGAGAATACATGTATAGGTGTTGAGTTCAGTACCTCAGCCTCTCACTTAGATGGAGGGAATACACTATTCTAATGCCAATTATAAGGCCATCTGTAGACACAATATTTTATGAATATAGCTGTGGTATCACAGAGATGGTTTTTGGAATTTGTGATACTGTCCGGCCCACTCTTATATGTGGGCTGTAGTCATCCACTAGACTATAGGCTTGCTCTTCTGGTTCTGGGCTTCCACAGTTTCTATAGCGAATTTTTTTCATAAATAGTTATAGTTTGGATCATAATTATGAATAGTGTCAATAGTTTGTCTAATTACAATCAATAACAATAATTTTAAAGAGGAGAGAGGCGAGCGAGATTGCGACACATAAAGGAGAGAGACAACACACTATATCTCAAATACACAACGTCCTATCTCCCAATCTCGCACACAAACACACAAATAGGGGTGGCAAAATCAAATTTAACCCGCCCAACCAGACCCAATTCATTTAAGTTTCGGTTGGTTATTGACCCACCTATTTGTTAGCTCAACCCATTTCAACTTATTAAAAATTGGATTGATATGTAACCCAAATTGATTTTTGAGAAATTCTTGTCAAAATATTTTTAATTTTTAATTTTTAATTTTATATGTTATATATAGTTATAATAAAGATTTTTTTATTAGGTATTAAAAGCTTATAATATAACAAATAAGGGCAAATTACAGAAATCACATACTTTTAAGGCAAAATTACAATTTATCCCTTAAAAGTTTATAATTACATAAATCCCTTAAACGAATACACTAATATAAGCGGTGATACATTAATCTGATGCGCGAGATACATTAATCGTTAAGTAAGCTACATTACATTTTATACATGATACACTAATCTGATGTGCGAGATACAATAATATAAGCACTGATACATTAATCTGATGCACGAGATACACTAATCTGATGCGCGAAAATGAGGGATTTTGGAAATTTGTAAAACTTGTAGGGGATAATGGTAATAAGTAAACTAAAAGGTGGGATTTCTGTAATTTTTTCATATATGGGCAAGCTTTGAAACTGAAACATAGATACATAAATACACATTGTATCACTCCTAAAATAAACCTATATATATATATATATATATATAAGCTTTGAAACTGAAACATAGATACATAAATACACATTGTATCACTCCTAAAATAAACCGAGAAAATGGTCAAATGCCCCCTCAACGTATAACTGGATTTCCAATTACACACTTAAACTTTACGGGAGTCCTACCATCCCCCTGAACCATTTAAAAATGAAATAATTATACCCTTAAAAAGCCATAACCAGATCTATGGTGGCATGTGAGTTTCACGCGTTTGACACGTCATCAATTTATTTTTTTTAATTTTTATATTTCTTTACCCTTTTCTTCTATATTCTTACTCATCCCTTCAAACACCCAAAATATTTTCACCATCACTAGAACACCATAAGTTCATGAAATTGGGTCTTTAAGGAAGAAAGGTGAATAATAATTTCAGAGCTCGTTCAGAGATATTTGGGTTTTGCTTATTTGAAACCTAAAAATCAAATTTAAATAAAAAGTGAAGGGGGTAGGGGGGGAGAGAGAAGACGAATATGATGGAATACTGTCATTAATGGTGGTCACCAAAGATAAGCAATAAATTCTTCTCAATTGATTTAGGTTGATTGGTTTTGCAAGAGTTTTATATGAGTTTGAAAATTTGTTTGGAATCAACAATAGTAAATCTGGTGAAGATGGTAGTGGCAGCAAGACTTAGAGGTGGTGAAAGATTGAGAAATTTGTTTATATTGATGGAGAAGAAAGAAAACAAATAAGAAAAATAAATAATTAAAAATGCATATATTTATTGAAAAGAGATATTAAAAATAAAGTTTTAATAATAGATTTTGATGCTCACTCTTCCAAAGAGACTGAAATACACTCACTATGCCAGTTAAGCATTCAGAGAGGTAATTATTTCAGTTTTAAATAGTATAGGGGGTGATATGACTTCCGTAAAGTTTAAGTGTGTAGTTGGAAATTCGAATAAACGTTGAGGGAGCATTTGACCTTTTTCTCAAATAAACCAATGTAAAGTACCTTGTAAAGTACATAGGCATAAATAAATTTAATTCAATCTTAAAAGCTAGTTCAAGAGGTGAGAATCGCCCAAAGAACCAATTTAACCCTCCTCACAACCAATGTTGGAATTCATCAGTGAAATTGTAGTTCCTCCTGCAGAAATTGAGGGTCGCCAAAACGGATTCTATTTTAATTTCATTAGATGAAGAGCAGATTTGGACCTTTTTCTCGAAATATTAAGAGCAAAATCAAAGTCAATGAGATTTGGGAAGGATAGGATATACACAAATCTAGCTCAACCCTTGCGAAATATGGAATAAAATTCCTCTCGAAAACTTGCAAGCATTGCTGATATACCATTATTAACTAATACGACGTTATAATTTGAATGAGTTTTATCATTGAATTTTCTCCGGTAAAACTAGAATTTACTCCAAATGAGCTAAAATTTAAACCACAAATCATTTAAGTTCTGCTTTCTATCTCCCTTTTGCTTTTCTTATCCTCTCTTTCTTTTGCTTTAATTTTTTCAGGTCGCAATATGCAAAGGAAGATTGCAACTCTCACATCTTGTCATCAGCTATTCACAATCTGTCAGTGGAAACCTCTTCCTTTTTACACAATTCCCAAGTTAGATTATGTTGTCTAACCAGCCTAAAAATATATTCGTATATTTAATTATTTTTTTTATATATATATATAGATAATGAATCATCTTGACTTGTTTGTATTTCTGAACTTTCTTAATGAAAATTCTGATTCTGCCGCTGTTTCTCCGGATTTAGCATAACAAAAGCAATGTGTATCATATTCTTTTATCCACATAACTATTTATCAGTTCTATATGCTTTTACAAAACTTATAAGAAACCTTAGTTTCTAGCTAACAAAGTAGCTGCACTACAAATCCAGCAACATCAAGTTGTCATTTCAGCAAATTGATTTGAAAAAAAAACAACTTGTTACCAATTTGACATCACTGATCACATCATTTCTGTTAACTCAATGTCGTATATCGAGCAGCAGTATGTTTGTACTCCACAATTGCCATGAAAAAATTCGGCTTCAGAGGATGTTATGATAGTCTGCTAGCAGTATCGCGAGACAAATTAAAATGTGGTGGTGATAATTCAGGAAGATAGTTGGAGATACAGCTGCTGAAGTAGTAGGCGTGATTGGCCCAGCGCCAAATACTGTTGAACCACTTGAATTCGTCGTATTCAAAATGGATGCACTTGTGCTGCAATTCACAAGATTAATCAGAAAATATTGCACTATACGGGGCTCAGATGGTAAGCACCCTCCACCTCCAATCCTGAGATTGTAGGTTCGAGGGGTAAAAGCATTAATACAACTTTATTCACCTTGTTGATGGATATTGACATGAGCCACTACCTGCATACGCGAATTTAAGGAGAAAATTAGGATTAATAATAGCATGTAACAGAGTGAATTTTTCGATTTGGTTTTGGACTAATGGGAATAGTTAGCTTACTAGGATCAGTGTTTGTAGTAACAGCAGCACCAGCAAAATTGCAGCTATTAGGAATTGGATTTTTCTGATAGTAACTATTGAATGCAAAGGACGCATGAGCGCGTAGCGTATTGGGATTGTAGCAGGTGCCACCAGTCTGAATGGCAGAGCAATCAGCACCACCGTAGCCACAAGCATAGTCTAAAGCGACCTGCAGGGTTGTTTGTGAGGCAGCTTGACTAGCGACGCACCAGCTGCTTGAGCCTGATGAATATGTTGGGGAATTGGTTACAGATGGTGTCAGTACCGGATTGGAAGGACCGTTAGAGGTCGAATCGGGATCCGAGATTGTTGGATTCAGTACTGGAGTAGTTGTAGTGGGAGTAATGGTGAGAGGAGTTCCAGTTGGAACTGTTGTTATTGGAGTTGTTATGTCCTTTTGGCTACTGAAAATGGACTTGGGGTTGTGTGTAGCATTTGAACCTGCAAAGTTACAAAAACAATAATATAAAAGTCTGTTCTCTCAAACAATATAAGTTTTTCAGATGAAATGATCACACACTTCAATATGTTATTAGAGGACACATAAATTTTGTGATGAAATTTGACTAAAAGTATGCTCTTCGTTAACTGTTTAAATTTTTAGATGAAATAGTGACCATTTCATCATATAATGAAGGGAAAATGCATAAGTATCCCCAGCCTATGCTCGAAATCCCAGAGACACACCTAACCTTTACTAAGGTCCTATTACCCCCGAACTTAATATATCTATAATATTCTACCCCTTTTTGGCCTACGTGGCACTATCCTTAAAAATATAGTCAACATGAGCTGGGCCCACAAGATAGTGCCACGTAGGCCAAAAGGAGTAGAATATTACATATAAAATAAGTTCGGGGGTAATAGGACCTTAGTAAAAGTTAGGTGTGCTACTGGGATTTCGGGCATAGGCCGGGGGTTATTATGCATTTTCCCTATAATGAACGAGAAACTTAAGCTAGGGACACTTTTACTGCAATTATGTATATAACTTAAAGAGAAGTATTCCTTACCTGTAATGAAAGCGACATCCAATTTAACTTTTACCAATTGGGATGAAATTATTTCTGTTCGTGTAATTATGACTACTTTCTACCCTTAATGCTTCCTTGATCAAATCACAGAAATATTATAGAAATATGTAATTCTTAAGCTAAAACAGAAGTGATTTGTTAGTCGCCTTTGCTAGAGAACAGTTTACCCCTACTTTCCGTCCCAAAGAATTTGATTTGACAAGGGAAAAATGGGCACTACAGACATTCAAATTTTGAAGGAACATAATGAGCAAAGGTAAAAGATGGACGGGAGAGTCAAAAAAGATGAAATTAATAATCATTGTCTTTTTTCAAAAAGGGGAAAGTTTAATAGTCAATCACTCGATCTCTGTATAATAATTCAAACAGTGAATTCAAAATTAAAACTTCATTCACATGCAAATTATCCTATGATAACAAGAATTATGACTAAAACATCAAATCATCAATGTTCTTTTAGATACATAATACTCCAGTAATAGTACTCAAATGGAAATGAGCTAAAGAATTATTAAAATTAACATCCCAAAAAAAGTACTCTATAAGAAATAGCATCATTTTGCCTCATAAAAACAGAGAGAATAAGATACCCTATAACAAAAAAAAAACATAGATTTGATTTTCTCGTCATTCAACTAATAGTTATTATCTCAGAAAGCTGACTATCTGATATAATAAATACTCTATTAGTATGCATCACTATTATAAGAAGATAAAAGATTGTTACCTGAACAGATAAGAAGACAACAGAGTTGGATGAATATGTAAAAACTCCTGAGAATCCTCCTACTCATTGTCCTGAAATTTCTAACTTGTTTCGTCGTTTTTTGTTGCGATTTCAAAATTCGCTCTCACGATCGTTTGAAACGAACCATAATAATATTTTTGTGCATATGCATATATATTTATACCAATCTTGAGTAGTACTACAACTACAATCTCTTTTTTTCTTTTGCAGGGGTTTGTGTAGTGAGAGAGAAATAGAAAGAGAAAGAGAGAGAGAAAGAGATTTTAGGTGAGAGAGTTGAGTAAAGGGAAGTTGAGACATAACAAGGGGGAGGAAGAAGAAAAAGGTACAAAAAAGGGGAAGTGGAAGGAGTAGAAGAAAAGAAGAGGGAATTGTTTGGAAATTTTTAAGTGTGGGGGGTGTTGAAGTAGTGATGAAGGTAATGATGATGATGATATGTTCAAAATTTAACTTTTTTTTGTTTGTTGTTTGGTGATTTGGATTTTGTAACTTTATCCTATTTCAATGGGACTATAAAAAAATTATAGTAGCCAATGATCAATTAGCCATACTTGGTGGAAGGCCAACCAAGTGATGATGCATGCTTCTATTGCTCTCACTTATTATTGTGTCATGTGCTCTTGTGGAGTTGTGGTCTCCTTTCAATATCTTTGTGTTACACTCTTCCAAATATGCCCTCACTCACCATAATTTACGAGAGACGAAAGAGGAATAATTTGTTACCTCATCAGAATTGGTAAAGATAAGATCGTTGTTATTACTTGAGGAGGAGATTTTCTTTGCTAAGATCCAGCCGTGATCATAGTAAATTTTAAGAATTTCTAAATCATGAATATTTTAACTCTTTTTGATACGTCGCTTTCAGCTCGAACCTGAGATCGTCATATCGTTAGTTGGTGTTTGGAACCAATTGCACGGGAATCTACGTGAATCAAGTGAACGAGAAATTATCAATGTAAAAGTACTCTATGAACTTAGCTAAACATATAAGGTGTAGTAATTATCCATAAGATATTATTTTCTTATGTAGTCACGACTTGGATAATTTACCAAAAAGGTCCAATTCTTATCCATTTCATATCTATCTAGTTAAAACGTGATTATCTGAAGTTAATTTTATTCTTTTATAGTAATACTCTATTATTAATAATTAAAATGAAGGGAGCAAACACAACAGTTACATAACTAAGAAGACGGGACGAACACATAAAGTATATTATTGCCTAGTATTTCTTGGTTGGGTTGTTGTAATGATCATTGAAACACCAACTACATGGTATACATACGTAACATAATCATCTAATCTTTCCATTTCTTCACCTCTTTTAGCCAAGGTGTCTTATCAATTGATATGTTTTTTTTCCTTAAAGACAAGACTTAGGAAGAAATAATAATATCTATATTTTTGGCCACATGGTCTCAAATATTCATGTCTCCAAAGCAATTACACAACTAGTACAAAGTTGGTAATATGTTACTTTATTTTCTTGTTCTCAGAGTTATTGTAGGTAGGGCACTTAAATTTTTCTGTATTAAACCCCACTGGTTCTTGCTTTCTCACGCAATATATAGGCCCACTTTTGCTAAGGATGCTAACTGACTATCCATAAAATACATAAACTTTTTTGTCATATAGTTTTATACAGGGCCGGCTCTATGCTTTCAAAAATAAGGCCTTTGCCTTAGGCCTCCAAATTTCGAGGCCCCAAATTTTTGTCAAGAATAAATTATGTGTTAAAATTTTTATAGAAAAATTAAAGTATAATTTTTTTAAAAATAAATTATTTTATCCACTTTAACATCTTTTGTACTTTGTTAAAAATAAGAATTAACAGTGAAAAGTGTTAAACAAAGTGAATTACAAATTCTTTTTTGTTTCTTTTTAAATTTTAGTTTCAAGCATTACTCTAAGCATATTAAAATGAGGTATACCAAGTCATCAACTTTTTGAGTCAAATTCTATGATTCTAAACTTCTAACTCTCATCTTTATTTAATATTTATCAACTTATTAGTTATATCATTATGTTAACAATACATATAATAATTGTCTCACTTAAAAGATGTTTTTCAATGTTGAGTTGATAAAATCTTACCTAAAACTAGTAACTCAAAAAACAATATTAAGTACTAATAATTTTCATCTTAATAGTGTATTTATTTTTTTTTTTGAATAAATACGTATATGAAGTGTATTTATATTTTAGGCCACAAATTGAAATTTTGCTTTAGGCCCCCAATTACGTTGAGCCGCCCCTGGTTTTATATATATCTAGAATGCAAATTTTGTTGCAATGAACCTCAAAGTTTGTGTTAGAAATTGAAACGTGATATTGAAGTTCGAACCCGTTTAAATAGTTTAGGTATCACATATTGTTTCCTTGTCATAGAAAACATGTTTAATTTGTTCTAAAATAGAATGATTTTACCCTTTGTTAATATTACCTCTCCGTTAGAAAAAAAGGTCTTATTTTTGCCCTTAATTTCCGCAAGGAGCTCCAATACAAGATAATTTTAAATTATAATCAGAAGTTAAAGTGATAAATTTTGATTTTTCTTCGAAAATAATTTAGATACGTGAGGTTCATCCATTTTATGCCAGAATTCTATTCATTCAAAGGAAAATACAATACAATACGATTTGCAAACTACCAAGAGTGTCAAAGGTGTAGGGAATGACAATTTTGGATGGTATGGGGGCAATTTTGGCCTTTTGTTACTTCATGGTAATTGAGAATTAATGAGTGGTAGCATTAAATTCTTGATAGTGAAAGAATTTAAAAATAGCTCACTAGCAAAATTATTATTTTAAAATTTATCATCTCCTTCTCTCTGCCCCTGGTCAATAAAAAAAAGTTATTTTACTTAAAATAAAAAAGAGAGAAAAATCCTTTGTAGCATTGCATGTCTTGTAGAATTTGAAGGACTTTATCTACAATTCTATTAGAGCAGAAAGGAAAAGATGCTAAATATGTACTTTTTACTATAATTGCGGCAATATTTGTGGCTTTAACATATGCTTATTTTAGTTTATTTGTCTAATTTTAATGTAAGTAAAAAAATATTAAATCTTAACATCTTAAAAAATAAATAAGTAAAACATATATATAAAACAAGGTAACTTATAGTAAAAAGTACATATTTAGTAGTTAATTACTTAGATACACACTAGTTTGAAATATTACGAATCTTACTGAATCTTGTTGCGTTCAGATACATGTTTCTCGGAATACATAGGATCAAAATTAGGTGTAATTTGTTCTAGATACACCGTATTCAAGTGAATTCGCATGTATATGGAATACATAGACAAATCTTGCTTGTCTCCCCTCTTGTTCTCGCTCACCTCTCTCCCCATTTCAATGTATCTGGTAACAAAAAAACATGTATATAAGTGTATCTGACTTGAAATATGGTATGATATTATTAATTAGTGAGATTAAATGTAATTATTTCAAATTATAGGGTATATTAGTAAAAATGATAGAAATGTTTGTGTTTAGATAGTTTCTCCATTAAATATTCTTTAATTTGTGATTTTATACATATCTTTCTTTTTTCTATTAAAAAAAATGGGGGTGGGGGAAGGGGATTATAACGTGGGGAATCGAACCCTCACTAACAAGGTAAGAGTTCAGATAGCTAATCAACTAAACTACTAAAATTTCCAATTTTTAAACATACCACATGGAGAATTGAAATTAAAAAAATTTCAAAATACAAAAAAAGATCTTTAAACAAGACTAAAAAAATAAGATAAACAAATTGAATCGGATAGAAGTAAATCTTAGGAAGCTTATTGTAAACCGGAGGGAAAACCACAAATAGGCAACTGCTCCCACATTAAATTAAACTATTTAAAGTTGATCACAAGTATCTCTTAGAATCCTAGTCTAAGTATGTACTTTTGACCAATTGATTCTAAGTTCTTAGGGGTCTTTTTTTACTTTTTTTAAAAACTAGTAGGAATATATTATTTAGGCTTTTTTTTTTTATGATGTGCAAATAAAGTGAATTCTTGGGTTCTTACTTTGGATTTCATTATTTTAATTTGAGGTAAGCATTTGATGAAGACTACAAATGACTATAGAGTTATAGTGGTTCGTGACTATAGTATAAAAATAAGATAATAATAATTTATAATAGCGCCGTTTCTACCACCTTCTTACTCTTTTTTTCATAATTGAAAATATGCAGGCAAATATTTCGAGGTTTGAGCCAAAAGAAAAATGAGGATAAAGGTGAATTTATCATGAAGACTTTTATGCTTCTTAAAGGTCAATGAAAATGTGAAAATTTGAGGCCACTATTTGACATTGTGGCTCAAAGAGATTCCTTTTGCTAAGAAGATATGGTCTCTCCGTTTCAAAATAAGTGTCACATTATTGAAAATATTTTTAATTAAACTCAGCGCGAATTAATAATTTCATTCTCGAACTATTGATAGTTTTAAAAACATCATTTACTTGACTAAATGAACTTAAATATACCCCTAAATTTTCGTCAGGTTTAAAAATGTTTTCAACACTTCTCTCAGTTTTTTTATTAAGAGCATTATGCTTCTACAAGAGTTTGATACCACTTGCTATGTCATTTGAGAGATTAGGAGTGTATCTAAGTTTAGTTAGTCAGGTAGACGGATGGTTTCAATAATTCAAAGACGAAACTAATAATTTGCTTCAAGTTTACTAAAAACTATCTTTATTTAATAAATGTCTCTTGAAAAATTAAACACCATTAAGAAGATGGAGTATAAAGATATAATTGAAAAAACATGTATTTATTTTTGTCTTAAATTCCTACAGTAATACTTATTTTTGAAACAAAACCTTTTTACTAAGATAACACTTGTTTTAGGACGAAGGAAGTATACGTAATTTAAATTATATTAGAGGATGATACATGATTATAAGGATAGAAGAAAATATTAGTACAAAATTCTTTTATGGATTATTGAGAAAAATTGTATATAATTGCTCGTTAAATAATGTTACTAAAAGCCATCCTAGATTAATTAGTATTCGAATGACTGTTCTGTTCTTTGTTAAAGTATTAATTATTTGTTATTTGATAATTAAGTTTGACTATTTATGAAATTATATTTGTACCCCAAATAAAATGTTCATAATTGATGTATATAAAATATCAAGATAGAAAATATTATCGACAAGAAGATCGAGTATGAAATTCTGTTCACTCACTTTAAATTGAACATATTTGTTTCCCTCCCTATTCAGCTAGAACTGGAAATCATGTATTTTACATATCCTGAGTCTTTGGTTGTTCTGAGTTAGTATAGAAAAAGTCATTGCTATTTGATTCTGACTTGTTCTAAAAAAAGTCATAGATATTTCGAATTACTTATTGACATGGACATAGTGAACGCGAAATCATGACATTTTGATAACTACATGTAATACTTAAATTTGCATCCTCCCAAAGTATAGGATTGACACTGAGAAAAGAGTGACTTTCTAAGAAAAAATACATAATTGAGTGACTATATGAAATATTAATTATATGTAGCAAATCAACTTTGCAGTTATACGAATTCTGTTACACTTAATTTCTGCAATGTAGTGTGAGCCAAGTAGAGTACAATTAAGGCAAATATTGGTTATAATGTTTGTGAAGGCAATCAACATGAAAGAGTAATCTGTTGAGAATTAGGAAATAGATGAATAAACTAAAATGACAATGATTTATACTTACTATATTAATAATTAGCTTTACTTAACTATCTCCTAATCTTTAGTCATTCTTTTTGGTTCTTCAATTAATTATATCCCACAAATCCCCCTACATAAACACAGATTCTTAATCGAAATTTTTGTATTCTCTTGAATTTCTGTTTAATCAATCAAATGGCTTCATGTGTAACCAAAGAGACCATATGCCAAAATCAAGAAATTGGTAACAACAATCTTGGAGGTGATACAAGTGGCTTAATGTTGGCTGCAAAAGTATCAGTGCCTGTACGGGATGGGGACTCCGTTAGACGTCCACGTGGCAGGCCAGCTGGCTCGAAGAACAAGCCGAAACCACCAATCATAATCACAAGGGACAGTGCTAACGCCCTGAGAGCACACGCGATGGAGGTAAATTCAGGGTGTGATGTGAATGAAAGCCTAGTGAATTTCGCGAGGAGGAAGCAACGTGGGATATGCGTGCTGAGCGCCACAGGGTGCGTGACAAACGTGACATTGCGTCAACCAGCTACATCAGGATCCATTGTGACATTACATGGACGATTTGAAATCCTCTCAATACTCGGGTCAGTCCTACCACCACCTGCTCCACCAGGGGTAACAGGGCTGACAATTTACTTAGCTGGGGCTCAGGGGCAGGTAATTGGTGGGGGTGTGGTGGGTGCACTCATCGCCTCAGGTCCAGTCGTCATCATGGCTGCAACGTTCATGAATGCAACGTTTGATCGTTTGCCATTAGACGATGATGATCTCACAGCTGCTCAAAATCAACATTACCAGAAGACTCATCACCAACGTCATCAGGTCGATGTCCCCGATATCTATGGCTTGCCACAGAGTGTAATTACTAATGGTTCTTTACATCCTGAGGTTTATTCATGGGCACCTGGAAGAACTCTATCAAAGTCCTAGATTTTAGTTAAAGAGTTTGAAGTTGAAAAAATAATAATAAAGGAATCATAATATGTAGCTACACATTTGATATTTTATAGTACTAGTACTTAATTTTATAAAGTTCAATTGTACTTCAACAGTAACAGAGTATTGTGACTCGTTACGAATGTTCTTTTAGTTATATGACTGAGTTTTAAACACGAGTAAGCCAAAGTTACTAAGTTTTGCCAAAAACAGTTGTTCCCCTGTCTCTTTTGAAGGAAAAACTAAATCACATTTTGGAGAAAGGAGAATTCTGTTTCTTTCCTATGAAACATTGATACTAGTTTATACATCCTGAGTTTATTTTTTAACCAACGCAAAATGAAATTGATAATCATAAACAACTAGGAGGAGATTGTCTTCCATACGAATCACCAATAACGTTCAAACATGAAGATGTAGCTGGTCCTCCTCGTCCGTGGTATTTCAAGTTGATATTATCAAGCTGCACATTCTTACAGGGCACCAATTTGCTACATTTTAATGTGACTGCAACTTTTGAACTAGACGTACCCCATATATTACTGAACGTCACGTTGCTTATTTGCACTTTCGAGTTGTCCTGTCCCTACACAACAACACATTGAAAAAACATGAATACGGTTCAGTTGTAGATGAAATTTGAAATGTGTTGGATCACACATACATACCAGCTGATCACTGCAAGAAGGAGTTGGACAGTATTGTTGATCGATTAATATGGGATTATGGACATTTTCCATGTAGATATCACCAAAAAATATATCAGAAGCAACACTAGACAAAGAAGGTGCCCAAGTTTTTATCCTTGCACCATTTTGAGAACCAATAAATGTGCAATTTCGCACGTTTATCCCTGTAACAACTTCTCCAGGGGTTCTACCTAGACTACCAATGCTGATTCCGTGTCCAGGTCCACACGTAACATTCGAGATCTCAATGTTTCTGCTTCCAGTAACCATTGCAATACAATCATCGCCTGTCTGAATCACGGTTCTTGAAATTTTGATGTTCGTTGATAATCCTATATGAATGCCATCCGTGTTGGGGCTTTCATCTGGAGCTGTTAATCGTACATAACTTATGTTTACATTGTCACAGGCAAACAGGTTTATGTGGGAGTTCTTGCTGTTGATTGATCTCAAATGATGGATTCTTGAATTTGTCACGAAATCAAATCTCATTGTCTAAAATACCAAAAATGAAACATCAGAATTATTACTAGTAGGGTCGTGTCAGCTTGAGCATACCTAGATTATCACAACGACTACATGTTATGTCCAACCAGCATATGAAACGTTAAACGAGTAACTCTCCCCCTCAAAAATTGATACTTTGTTTTTTTGTAGAAAAAGGAAATGAGAAAGGCAATTACAAGGTGTTGAATCGAATTTTCAAGTACAATCATTTCAAAGAAATGTTATTATTTGTATTTTTTTGGTAGGGTGGGTCATCAATTGTGTTGGGGTAAGAGAACCTATAGTTATTATACACTAAATTTTACTTCATTTCCATTATTTCCTTCTTTTACAATTTTGGACTGTTTTTTTAGAACTAAGGATCTATCGGAAACAGTCTCTTTACCTCTAAGATGATGGGAACTAGGAAGGTTTGTATATACGCTACCCTCTTTAGACCCTACTTTGTGAAATTACACTGGATGTTGTTGTTATTGAGTCGTGGTCAAATGAAAGGTTCGTGTGACTAATTTTATATTCTCAAGTTTCACTTCGTATGAAAATTCTATTACTAGTACTAGTAATTAGTACTTTACCTTAAAACACTTTCATAATAAGAAACATAATCATTAAATACCATGTTTAGTTTATAACCTTACCTTAAAAAACACTTATGAAATAAGAAACATAATCATGTAGTAGCATGTTTAGTGGGATTTTGTAGAATTGCGATTACAAGAAGATCTTAAGTCCTAACAAGGTAAACTAAATTTAAGGAGAAAAAAATAAATTGATTTAATGACTTCACACTGGTCAAACACTCTAAAATATCATTTGATATTAAGTAAGAGTAGACATAATTTCCAATTTTAAGATTGTGACGGTGTTTGACTAAGCTTATAAATTGATCAAAATTTATTTATAAGTTTGATAAATACATAACGTATTTATGAGTCAAAATCAGTCAAAAGACATAAGTTGGTCATCCCTAACTTATAAACACTTTTAATTTTGATAAAAATATTTACTACTATTTTATTCTTAATATTTTATTTAATTCTAGAAATATCTTTTTCAAAAACTAATTTACTTTCCTTTCTTGTCCATATCCATCGTTCATCCTTTTCTTTACAAGTAAACTTTTAATTCACAACTTTTTGTGTATAAAAAAAAGCTTATTTATAAAAACTAATTTCAATTTTCAGCACTTAAAACTAATTATCAATACACTATTAACAATCAGCTCCAGGGCTAAATGGAACTAAGAAATATACTTTCAATTATTTCAAGAAAATAAAAATTCTACAAGAATTCATTCAAATCAAAATCAACTCACCACATAAGAAAATGAAGAAATTTTTTTGACAACCTTGTGTGAGTGTTCCGATTAATTCTACGAAATGTCCATTAACAAACTTGCGAGTATTTCAATTAATTCTATAAAATATTCACTAACAAACTTGTAAGTGTTTAGATTAATTCTATGAAGTATCTACTAATAAACTTGTGAGTGTTTAGATTAATTCTACGAAGTATCTACTAACAAACTTGTGAGTGTTTCGATTAATTCTATGAAGTATCCACTAATAAGTGTGTGAGTGTTTCGATGAATTCTAGAAAGTACTCACTATCTTCAAACACAGATATCAGATAACTCTACGAAACAATTGATAAGGGGGAAAACTTACCACAGGAAGAGGCATGCATTTTGGGTTTTTTGAGCAATCATTATATGGCCAAGCAGCAGCACCTTGTCCATCCAAATAGCCACCACCTTTAACAACTAACCTATCTATGTAACGAAAACCAATCCATGTATTTGTACTAAACAATGATATATGTGTTGGAGCTTTTAAAACACCTTTTATTACAAATATCATCATGCCATTACATGGACCTTCAAATGAAACTTCTCTCAATTTATAAGTTCCATATGGAATATAAATCACACTCCTTCCTCCCCACCTACAACCATCGTACCACGCCCTCAGGAATGCCTATAGCAAGGATGTCTCAATAAAATTAGTAGCTTAAAATCAAATACTAATGAGTTGCAAGAATCGATACAAACAAGAAACACAAACCTGACTATTATCTCTCTTGTCATCAGCAACAGCACCATAATCCTTCACATTAAAATACTTCAATTGTGAATGATAATATTTAGCATTAGCTATGCTAAAGAATACTAGAAAACACAAACCATAAATTGCATAAGCTAATGTAACCATTTTTTTTTATTTGCTCTAATCTCTCTGAAAACCCAAGATTATATATAAATGAAATGGGGTTTAAATATTTGATTTTAGTAAAATGATACAGCCAAGGTACCTTTTTTGCTAAATTTAATGTGTTTACCTCTTTTTTGGACTTATTTCCATTTTTGAATTTATGCATGATCTCTTTTTGGCCTTTTCATGATTACTTACCAAAAAGAGGCAATTTTACCATTAAATCCACTGATAATATTGTAAATAAAAAATATTACAATACATTTTTGGTTTAGGGGGTAACTATATCTCCTATTAAGTAAAATTATTTAAAATATATATATTTGTACGGACATTTGTAGCATTTAACTTTCAAGGACTTGTTTCTTTTATATGTCACCAACATTAATGTATTCTCAAGGATTTAATATTTGGGCTAAGAAGTCCATTTATTTTTGGTTGGAATGATTTATTAGTTATTAATGATTTTTAATAACTAAATTAATAAGAAAGTTTAATTTTTTCCATTTCTTATTTTAGTAAACAATTTATTCAGTTTCTAAAACAGGTCTTTAAATTTATTTACATTTACTAGAGAAAAGTCTTGTTCTCGACCTTCTACTTTAGCCTGTGTTTTTAACCTAGTTGTTGTTTCTATATTAAAAAAAATTACTAAATAGAAAAAACTCAATTTTGTTACTATTATATATATTTTTCAGTTTAAATTAAGGGTGGTTCGATGAACATGGTACGATAAATATTGAAACTTTAATTTTTTTATATTGAGGTTATATAAGTCTTTAAAATGGACAAAAGAAGTGGGCTTAAGCCACAATTGAAGATTGGGCTCCTACATAGTTTAGAGCTATGCTTGATTGGGCCATTTACCGAAAAGAGTTGAATAGTTGACACTGAAATTTTTGATTGATTGTCTTTTTTTTTTTTTGGAATAACTATTTAGTAAATAATATATTTTTTAAAATTTTCTTTGCGACTTATGAATCCTTTAGACCAAGATCTTAAAGTCTCTTTTAAAAAAACTGATAATCTTATGAGAAAATATTAGACAACGATTAAAAATTTGTATACATTATTGCATACGTAGTTGATATTCTATGCTATCGCCTATCGTTCTGGAAGGATAATTTTTCAAAGACTTATTTGAGCAAGTTTTAAAAATTAGACAAATTTTAAATGATAGTCTAAAATGGACATATGTGTAAATCAGGCAAAATGATTTGTCTTAAAATGGATAAAATTAAGGACAAATTACTTAACTACACTCCTTTATTTACCTTAATATCCATTTATCCCTACTTATTTCAAAATTTTCAAAAATCTCTTGTTTTACCTATGTATCCCGCATGTATCCCGTGCACAACGATATGTNAATATATTTTTTAAAATTTTCTTTGCGACTTATGAATCCTTTGGACCAAGATCTTAAAGTCTCTTTTTAAAAATTGATAATCTTATGAGAAAATATTAGATAACGATTAAAAAATGTATACGTTATTGCATACGTAGTCGATATTCTATGCTATCTCCTATTGGTCTGGAAGGATAATTTTTCAAAGACTTATTTGACCAAGTTTTAAAAATTAGACAAACTTTAAATGATAGTCTAAATGGACATATGTGTAAATCAGGCAAAATGATTTGTCTTAAAATGGATAAAAGAAAAGAAATGGGCTAAAAGCCTCATTAAAAATTGGGCTAGAGAGAGTTGGATCGTTTAAAATTTAAATGGCCATATGCCAAAAAAAGAGTAGTTGAATTTGGCGTTGCATTTTTTATTGAGAAAATTTCATAAATAGCGTTAATAAAGAAAATTAAAAGTGATATTTTTTTCAAGAAATTGTCACCCAAATGTAAAGGATTAAATGACCAAATTAAATTCCTATCTTACGGCCGACAAGAATGAAAAAGTTGGAGGCAATTGCAATTTCTATCTCGACATGACATGACATTTAACTACTAATTACTAAAAATGTGAAAGTTCGATAAACTTTTTTGTTAGAATGTGATGAAAATTTTATTTAAAATGTTGCCAACAAATTAATTTTCGATAAATTCCATCAAAGATTCACATTTTATAGTAGTTAGTGGCACTTTAAAGTGAATCCAATTTATATCACAAAACAAGGATGGCCCTTAAAAAGCATCCGAAATCTAAATAATAAACCCCTGAAAAATCTGATAATCCAAGAAACGGTTGAAGGCTTCAAACAAGAGGTTAATTAATAAGCTATCGTTTGATCATAAATTTTTAAATTGAACCTTGACTTTTGAAGTTCTGGTTTTTAGAATTTGAAGTCGTATTTGAACATACATTTTACTTAGAAAAAAATTGAACTTTTATAAGTACAAGTCATAAAGACCCCTCTCCCCAAAATGTGGTCCTACGCAATGCGAATTTGAATTAATCAGACTCTAAATGAGTATCGAGCACTAGAAGAAAATAATACAAAAAGTCCTAAGGACCTAAAAATTGGTATCGATGAGTTTTTGAAACTTGAATTTTTTACAAAAACTCATTTTCAAAATCTATGATCAAGTAGATACTTTGAAGATAAATTATCAAAATATGATTTACTTTGGTCAAACACTACCTTGCCATCTGTTTTTTGGCCTAAAAATGGTACTCCACATCAAGTTGTTGCAATTTGTTTATTTTTAAAAAAGATAGAAGATAGGGTGACAGAACAACTCAGAATATGACAGGTTCATTGAATTTTAATCTTTTAACCTTCTTTTTTGTCATGAACAATCAGTGGCATACAGAATCTAAGGTACGTTTATTGTTCATACTCTCCTTCTTTGTGGGTCTCTGTCGCGTCTGCTATTCAGTTATGAGCTAGTTGTATGGGTTTATTTAATGTAATTTGCATTTTTTATATGGTTTACAACCTATTGCACAGTCAGTGGCGAATTTACAGCCTAAAAATAGGTCACCCGCACCCGTGGTCTCTTCGTAAAAGTAGATATTTTATATGTATATTTTTTAAGATTTTGTATAATATTATATTCTTGCACCCGTACTACAAGAAGTCTAAATGGTCTACATGGTTAAATGTTGAGCTTTTGACCTTGAGGATTAAGGATCAATTCTCACTTTAATACATTTTACTTGGTGCACCCATATTCGAAAAATCCTAGATTCGCCTCTGTGCACAGTAAACAAATTACTACAAAAAGCTCTATCATAAAATGTTCACCCAAAGAGCTGAGGTTGTAACAATATTATTTTTATAGATGTATTTTGCTTATTATGTGGTCAAAAATTTAAACAACAGATAATTTCATATTCTAATTTCTTCAAATCTTGGTTTTTAAATAAAAATGTGACCCTCAAAATTTTGAGCCCACATAGACATGACATCCAAGAAGACTTCACTCCATGATGTTGATAATATCTAATCAATTTTCAGTCTTTTTAAATAAAGTTTTTTTGTTTACATACTTTCATATAAATAACTGTCCCTCTCCCACCAGAAAATTGTTCCTTCAACGTCTGGCACTATAACTAATATATCCTACTCATGAAAAAGGTCTTATAAATTAGTAACTCATCATTCCAAGTTTGACTAGATAGGTTGCATCATTCAATCAATTACCGATCGTTTGGTAGTTGGTCAGAGTTATATAGATATTAATGATATAACAATTAGTTATGAAGAAATTTATGTTACTATTATTTTTGTGCAGAAATTAGTTACTATGTAAGATTTAAATAGATTTTTCGTAATTTATCGTGTGTTAGTTATGTAGGTTTCTGAATTGCAAACCAAACATCATATTAGTTGTGTTGAATTTTATATATTGCAAGAAAAAAAAAGATGTTACCAAGCATGGTATTATTTATGCAAAATTTAATATATGAATAACTTAGCTCCTAACCAGCTCCACTTACCAATATGTTGTTATTTGTAACCAATAAGGATTGTGGTGGAATGATAAGTACTCGCTTATTCTTAATATGGTCTTGAGTTCGAGTTCTCCTGAGTACGGAGTCACCTTTATTAAAAAGCATTTTACCCCAATATTGAATTTATCGGCGCGAATCTAAATTTAGCCGGATTTCAATATGAGTATAGCACCGAATAGGGAAAAAAAAGTTGTTAAATGTAACATTAAATTAGTTAGTATTTTAAGACTTTCACACTAATTAAATAACTACTTTCGACATTTTGTCCAATTTAACTAAAGATCTTCTTTCTCTGATACATATAACTTTTTCTTTCTTCACCAATCATTTAGCAAAAAGAAAATTAAAAAATAGGGAAACACAAAAGCTTGAATATTGTTGAACGAATACAATTAAATGCATTTTGACTTGGTAAGCCAAGGACTAATTATGTAGAAATTAGATTAGACCCACAAGGACAGGTCAATTTGTGCACCAATCCTTTTTTGGTCATAATTAACATAAACATTTAACTAATATGCCATTAAAAATGTCTAATCTTCCCCTTTCATCTTTTTTCAGGATAAAAGAACTTCATATATATTCATTGGTGGAGCAGATGAACTATTTTCTTTAACATTAAATTATCTAACATAAAGTCTTTCTCAAAAATATATCATGATTATTTTACTTGTTTTTGTGGACTAATAAAGAAAAAAGCATAATCATGAATGATTTAGGTTACACGATCTTTTCAGTATGAGGAGTGTGACTAGTGAGAGGTTTTCTTGTGTTCGATACGTGAACACGAAAATATTAACCTAAAAATATTTGTATATAATCTAGATAAATAATATAAAATGTTGGAGTGTGGGGTAGGGGTGTAGATGTTCGGCATGGGACTATGTGATCGGGGTGAAGATGAAGTGTGTCGATAAAAAGACGTGACTAGGATAACATGTGGAATATCAGTCATTTTCCTCAATTTTAAATAATGATTTTCCTCTGTACCGCTTAGAGACTGACGTGCTCTGTTTCGTGTAGCCTAAAACCCGCCCCGCTCTATTGTGATTCCTACCAAGGGGGATTTCAAGTCAAAACTAAAAAGTTTGAATATCTTTTCCATTTAATTGCAATTTGTTGTGGATTGTGGGGGGGGGGAGGGGAGGGGGGATTGCGTTCAACAAAGGATATATGTTCCACGAGATATGTATAAGTAAACATGTGTTGATGATTTGATTATTATCTGTATAATCTAAGGCTGCAAAATTTAGGCCAAATTTCTATATATTTTTTTAAAATTTAGGTTTTGGTCAAAATGAATGGATACAAGAAAGACAAGTTTCACAAGGATTTTTTAAAAAAATAGCCGTAATTTAAAAAATAACTTGCCAAACATTTATGCAACATTTGACTACATATATTCTTTGTAGAAAAATCCAAGAGTATTTTGTTCCATTCTTTAAAAAAAAAAATTAAAAGTAGGTGAGCTACGTATGTAGATTTGAGAAACTCTTTACCTAACATTGGAAGGATTCTCATTATGCAAATCTTCAAGTATATATATGTATATAAAATATATTAAGCATAGAATTTAGGGTTAGCAATACTATATTATTGGGGATATTATTCGTCATTTTCTCATGTTCCCAAACAAAAAACAAGTATAATATCTTTGGTACATATGACATAAAAATATTTTTTAGAAAATATTTTTGACTAGTTAAAAGATAATTTTAATTTAATCATAATATATTTCAGTTCTCTAATAATTGCTTTACCTTTTGAGATAGTAATAAAATCAGCGTACATATTATCTTCTTCATCTTCAAACTTACTTATGAAATTACGTTGAATATATGTTCATCGATCAAACTTCATTCTTTTTTTCTAAAGATAAGTCCTTGTCGAAATTGTCAAGTCTTATTATTTTCAGAACCTAACAATGTATAACCTACTCATTTTTAAGTGACACTTGTGCCTATACTATATCCAACTATATATTTATAGGATATAAAAGGTCAACAATGTCATGCTCCTATCGTTATAATTGCATGTGCTCCTTCCTTGCCTTCTTATTTCCACAATTATAACTGCAGAAAAAAAAAATCATTCAAAATTTATAATTTTTATCATGAGTTAATATAATTGAATTTATAATCAAATGCTTATGAATAGTTTATTATTACATATAGAATTTGAATAAAAATTATTGAATTCATGTGAACTGATAAATTACGTTATAGATTTACCAATTAATTATACAAAGAGGAAAGTGACTAGCTACCATTTGAATAAGACCATGGAGCCAATACATAACGTGTTTGAATTTTTTAGAATATGATTCCAATAATGCACAATTTTTCTACAAGATATATTATTTTAACTAGTTATTTTCCAGTTTCCTTAAACGGTAACATTCTAGAAAGTTTATGTGGAATTATAATGACCTTATATGGTTCAGGCAGCAACAAGTCATCGAGTGTTTAGTCAGATAATAATACTTTCTATAGGCTTTTTTATTTTTGACTTAATAAAGGTTTGATGAAGAGAATGATATATCAATAATTATTTCCATGTGATACATTTTTCCAGAGTTAATTTACGTCGATCTGAGTTGCAGTTGGATAATTGCGTCTCTTCACCCTTAATCATGATTTGTGTTTTGAGCTCTGTGAATAAAATTATGTCAGGAGAGCTTTCTCAAATACACGTTGTAACACGCGATTCAAACTTAGTCAGACTCCAATACAAATATTGAACAGTGATTTGAAAAATAATAATAATAATAATTAAAAAAAAAATCTTTCCAAGAGACGACCTCTTCAAGGATAAAAATTTATTGACACTATATATTTATCAAATTCAATAAAATTATTATGATTAAGTAATTTAATAAAATAATTTATTTTATTGGTTGGTGTAAATATTCCAAGAAAGAAAAAGGAGACACGCATGACACGAATGTAAAATCTTTAGAAATTTACAATTTTTTCAGAAGATAAAATGACAAATAGGTTCCATTAGTTTAGAATAGGTTTAAAATAGTTCTTAGATATATATACTTTTAAGCAGATTTGGTCCTTAAAAATTATTAGATTTACACGAATGTACAATCATTAGACTCGCTTTCAGATTTATTTTTTTTTCTCTTTATTCGGTTTCTCATCCATGTCACGTAGAGCCTTTTGACTAATCCAGATTCGTATTGTGTAAAATCCATTTAAGGAGGGAGCACACTCTAATAAAAAAAAAAAATCCAAAAATTTAAAAACGAAATCTCTGATTAAAGATGAAAGGATCCTATCCATCTCACCATAATCGTTATATGTCGTTTTCAGAATATCAAGATACTAATTTCTTGAATATTAGAAGCAATAATGGTAGCTAGTGTGCAACAAGCAGCAATAATATAAATAATCGAATGCGTAAGCAAGAAGAAAGAAGAAAAGAATATAACATTAGTATTCAATTCACATAAATAATTACGAAATTGATAGGACTAAACAATTCACCTTACCTGGAATTAATTAAATATCTTCATCAACTAATAATAAAAACCCCAAATTACATAGACGCATAGAACTCATCAAAAAATAGCATCTTCAATTAATATAAATGGTTAATCATCCCACATGCAAATAACTAAAAATAAAACCATATAGTCTTGGTATTTTCATCAACCCATCTCCTCCAAACTATGACACCTAACATCAAAAAAAAAAAAAAAAAAAAAAGGTGTGCAGTCCAATACACAAAACATCCTTGTTCACGTACGGTCCCAAGAACAGTCACCACAATCCATATATATGTCACTATTCGAACTCGTGACATATATATCACATAAAGACAATTTTACCATTGCTTCAAAACTGATACATAAGATATTACCAGACTATATATAGTTCTAGTTAGCTACACAATTTTAATTACACAAGAATAAAACATCATGATAATTAATTAATACATAAGTCATAAAATTGCATTAAATGTCCCATACTTGTTTTAGTACTTGACTAAATGCTCATGGCTCTCTTTTGTTGATCAATGATGCAACCATATCTTGAAATAGTCCATATTGATAATGATCAGGACCTAATTGAGGTTGTTGTTGATGATAATTATTATAGAAGGAATTATTAATAGGGATATTTGGATTATAGAAGATTTGTTGTTCATTTGGATTATGAAATAATTGTTGTTGTGTGGAGGATAAAAAGGATGGAGATAATAAAGCAGCAGCAGCATTTCCTCTAAGAGTTGCTGGACAATGATGGTTATGTTGGCCTTCATATGTAGTGATCACGATTGATGGGTCTTCATATGATCTTTCAACACGTTTCTTCACACTGCACTTTTGACTTGTGCACCTATAATAACTCCTACAAACAATAATAAGTGCAGAAGCGTAGAGTCAGAATTTGAAGTTTATATAGGTTCGGAGATTCTAAATTTTTAAAGTTGTTTGGTTCTATTCGATACAAATAGTATAAAGTTTGAACCAAAATTATTGGATTATGTTGAACCAACAACCAATGAGATAGTTCCGCCCAAGATAATAACGGCAAATTAAATCACAAACCATATATTGTAACAAGCAAAAGTATTTTATTTTTAAGCTTATAAATCACATATTTTAAAGAGATTTATTTGTAACTATAACTTTGACCGACTTAATAGTGTAAAACAAGGTATATATAATTTTAACAACTCATATTTTGATTAGATTGATTGCGTGAAACAAGCTTTTTTGTTCCTAAATAGCTAATCACCTCATTATTGTAAACCAAACACTAATATTAGATCATTTGAAAGAAGTTGTTTTATTTCTCTAGGCTATAACTAGTCTCATTTTTTTTATGGACTATTACGTGTAGTTATCTTTTGAAATAAGTTAATAGTGATCAATATAATTAATTTTGAAAGGTAGTATATAGAAGTTAAACTGGTTTGAGAATTAACAAATTATAATTTTGAATTTATGATATATATGCATTCTTTTAGTGCAATTAATCTCTATTAAACTAGTACTCTTTCCTTAAAACTATGTATAATAGAGATGAAAACTTAAGCAACTTTTGAAGCAATTAAGTACTAGTACTATTAATTAAGCAAGCTTTGTGGAGTATAAAATGCTATAGAAGTTTGTTAATCCATTTCTAATAGTAATTTAGAAAATATAGTGTTGATTCTAAAGAAAATATACCTTGGAAAAGGGCTGTTCTTCACTGCCTTCTGTCCATATTTTCTCCATCTATAGCCATCTTCAAGATTATCAATCTCACTCTTGGTCATAAATGCAAATCTTGGTTCCTTTTGTTTCTTTTCTCCTTTCTTCTTTGCCAATTTCCCCCTAAAATAATTAGCACAAACTTTAATTTATACAAAAATTAAAAATTAAAAAAATAGTCCATCTTAACACTAAACAACATTATGCATGTACACAAGATTTCCAAATAAGCTAAACACAAATCAAATTAGGAATAGCAGATAAATAAAATTAGACTAATTGTCATGTTTATAAATTTCTTCATTATTGTTTTTCGTTGTTCATAACTATTTCAATTTGATGCACTTGAGTCAGGGTCTTTCAAAAATCAGTCCTAGGGTAAGGTCTGCATAGTACACTCTACTTTCCGTAGACCCTACTTGTGGGGTTACACCCTGGTTATATTGATGTTGTTTGGGACTTTGGGTAAATAAAATTAGGGTTTTCTTGACTTACATAGCACAAAAAAAGGGGGAAGAAGATTTAACTAAGGAAAGGGTACACATTAGATATTTTTAATTTTCAAAAAATCAGTAGAAGAATAATAAGCTTGCAACTAGGCAAAAAAGTCTAGCCAATTAATAATCTAATAAATTAAGACTATAGTGGTCAATAACCTAATCAATTAGAGTAATTAAGAAAGAAACTTCCTCACAATTTAAATATGTGGCTATATTTTTATACTAGTACTATAGGACCAAAGAAAAAAAATGACTTACACTTTCTTAGACTTATTATCATCATCATCTCCATCTAATTCACACTGATCATCATCTTTCTTGATTTTTGAAGAATCTTCTTCATGACATCCACCAGCCTCACTATTAGAAGATGAAGAGATTAATGAATTAGGTGTTAATGGAATTTGATTATCAACACTCTTAATATTCTTTCTAGAACATTCTTGATGATCTATTGATGGCTGTGGACAAACAACTTCAGAGGATGATGAACAATTATTCATCCCAAAAGCACTTGATAAAGTGTTGTAATGATCCATTGACCCTCCATGTAAACACTCTGTGAGATTACTCATATAAGATGAAGGATAATCAAAATCTTGATGATTATGATGAGGGTTTTGTGTGTTATTGGCTTGATTAGCATAAATTGAGGGATTTTCACCAAAGAAAGGAAATGCATAATCATGATTAAAAGGGTTATTATCAGACATAGAGAAGTAAAAAAATGGTTTTATTTTTTTTTTTGGTTGGGATCTAAACACAAAAAGAGTCTTGAAGAAAATGATGAAGAGAAAATAACTCAAGATTCTTGAATTTATGCAATATTAACAAGAGCTATTGATTCTTGAATTTTCTTCTTCTTCTTCTTTTTTCCTTTTCTTGGGAGTTGGGAAGTGTGTATGTATTACTATAGTTTAGGGAAATAGAAATGAATGGTTCTTGCTCAACAAGAATAATGGGATATTGAGGTACACAACAAGCTATATAGGGTGTAACAAATGACCATAAAGCCCACTTAATGTGTGTGTAGTGTGTACTAAGATGTAGTCTTTATGGATTACCTTTTAATGGAACATAATATACTTTAATCAAAGGGTATTCCATTAGTTTGGTACATGTATAGTTGAATAGGATCACAACTTTTTGTCACCATCTTACAATTTGTTGTGTATGTATATATACATACACAATAGACACTTCTTGTCATTTTTTCTTAGTATGAATATGGATATATGAGGTTGCGGTTTTGCGGAATTAAAAAATAGTGCTATCATGAAAAATAAAATCGCCGTATATATAAAAAAATTAAAAATTAGATCAAGTTTTATCTAAAAGATTAATCTATTAGATGAGAGAGCTCGTTAATATTGGAACATAGTAATCCCCTCAATTTGAGGACGTCCAACAAACTCGTTGGTCACGATTGAGCCCAATTGGTCATGGTTACCCTTATTGGGTCCACTCCACCTTTTTAAGTCATAGATCATTTGATAGATCTATTCTAATATCAATATTATCGATCAACTAAGGATTAGTTCAAGTCAAAAAACTTGTTGGTCACGATTGAGCCCAATTGATCATGGTTACCCTTATTGGGTCCACTCCACCTTTTTAAGTCACAGATCATTTGATCGATCTATTCTAATATCAATATTATCGATCAACTAAGGAAGTTCAAGTCAAAAAATTATATTCTTTGTTTTAAAAAGAAAGACCTATTTTTTTTTAATTTGTTTCAAAAAGAATAATCTTTTTTTTCTGAAACGCTTTAATTTCAGTTATCCATGTGACATGTTTAATGCGACAAGATTAAATGGCATTTTGGTACATTTGATATAACTTTAATTTAGAATCATAAGATTGAAAAGTTTTCTTTCTTTTCTTAAACTACGTGTCAAGTCAAATTAAGTCATATTTTTTTAAACAGATAAAATAGTATATTCGGTGGGAAACCTATTGTAGTATTTTTCTTTTTAACAAACGGAGCACAATTGGCACATAACAGAAATAGAGTTCCAAAGTTGTACTATTTTAATTTATTTTTTTTCGTTGAAACTTATTAAATACTTTGTATTACTACAACAACAAATATATAGCACAACTTGAAGTAATCGTATTTAATTAATCTCAGTAAATTAGCTGCCAATGAGCACATAAGTCCATTAATAAGCAAGGTTTTAAATAAAGATTTAATTATTTTTTAATGGGATTAGGTCACGAGAATTTCCCTTGTGAACCCGTTAATTATATAATATCACTAAAAATGTCATGTTTTCAATAGGGAAATACACGTACAAATGGTCCAAAATATAATGAGTTAATTTATAAAATAGATTTATTTAATAATACAGAGGAAATTAATCAAGTATAGGGCTGATCTCTGCCATCTACTACTATGAACCATGAATATATTTTGGAGTAAAAATTAAGAAATCTATTAAGTAATTTAATTTATTTATATATACACAAAAATTCGAACAATTGTTTGGCTTCTTCTATATACATAAAAGAGTCGAATTTGCCCTTTTGTTGTTGTCTAGAGTATATATTTTTTTAGAATTTAAACTATAGATATTATGACTTATTCCACTTTTTATATACTTTTTAAAATAATTAAAATTTCATTATCAATAACCTTCAAAAGTTGCAAGATAAACGAATACTTTACTGTTAGCAAGAAATGTAAAAATCAAGTGAAATGATAGGATCCCACCAAATAATTTTGGTACAAATTTTGAAAAATAATAATAAATTAAAGGTTAGGGAGATGCCGACGTGGAAATTGTGGTCAAACTCAAACGCCTCCGGAATTACGGTCTGTTTGGTTGGAAAGTAATCAATCAATTTCCTCACACGTGTCACAAATCGGGCACCGCCATTTGACCCGTAAACACAAACACACTTGTCACGTGGGAGAAATTTTCGTTTTCCACGCCTTATGTCCAAAAATACTTATACTTCGTATACTCCTTCCGTTTCTATTTATTAAAAATCTTTCATGTTTAATTGTTATAGTTTTATTTTTTAGAGTTAAATTATAAAAATTTTGATTAACATTTTTACGATATATTTTTCATCATATTGATATGCAAAAAATTGCAATTTATAGTACTTTTCGTATAGTTTTTGAATATCTAAATTTTTTGTTTAAAATATCGAATTAATGTAATCTAATATAATTTTAAAAATTAGTCAAATTGACTTTCGAAAAGCATAACATGACAAATAAAAGTGGACAGAGGGAATAGATGGTCCTTAATACTTACTCTCTCTGTTTATTTAATTTACTTGTCACTTATTCCTAAAATATATTTTCATTTTTATTTGTCACTTTTGACACATCAAGAAAAAACAATTTTTTTTCATGGTTTATCTTCAGCATTAAATACTTATTTTCCAAGACCTAATACTAAACATCATTTAATAAGTATAGTGTAGTAAAATATCTATATTAATAATTATTTTCTTAATTGGTGTGCCAAATCAAACAGTAATAAGTAAAAATGAACAGAGGAATTGAGTGAGTATTATATTTCCCAACTCACAAAATCAATTCATAAATGACATTATTCTTCTTATTTTACCCTTAAAAGTTATTAGCCTTGAAAGTATGAATTTGACCAATATAAGAAAATTAAAGGATTAAATTATGTTTATTGATCAATTTAATTAATTAAAATAAATTTATTTATATTTATTTATTGAAACTTGACTTTAAGAGAATATTAAATCCGATTCCAACTACAATGTCTTTTAATTTTGTAGACGTGAAATACTGAAATACCAAAACAGAAGAAAGATATTTTCTTAAACAAATTTTTAAAAAAAATAAGAGGAATAAATTAAGACATGAGAGTATATGTACAAATACATATTTTTTTCAATTACTATAAAAATAATAATTAATACCTTAATGTACTTCTGTTGATAGATTCCTCCCACGTCATCCCGAACTTTGCGGCGTACTTCCATGCTGTTAATACAAGTAATTTTATTCTTTATTTTATTTGAAATTGAAAATATAACTAATCCCACATGCGTCGTTTGGTTGTAAATTAATTATCTCACTATTAATTATTATGAAATTAGTTATATCAGAATAAGTTATTTCATCATATATTTGATATAATTTGTTCTATTACTATGATATAAATGGTGAAATAAGTTATTCCAAACTTGGCAAACAAACATGACACCAAAATTTTATCTCAAAACTATTTATTTTTATCCCTTATACCAAATGACCCCAACAAAAGAGACTAGAATACAATTATTAAAAATATCTCAATAATAAACTTTTTAGATATTTCTGTTCATTTTTAAAAAAAATAAAAATAAATCGTCCTACCAACATATCCTAAATCTAAAGATGTCAATTTTTGTTCATAAGTACCTAAGTTTTTTATTTTAATTTATATATAGACGAAATCTTCGGGACGTAACAGTCTTTACCTTTATTTATTTTGAGACAGTTGCATTACATTATTGCCTATATATACGGAGAAAAGCAAATTATACAAATATTTTATTGTTAACTTTATTCCTTAGAGAATGGTAAAGACGCACACGTTGTCCCTAACATTCATGACTTTTAGTTAAAACAATTATACATGCTCACTCCATGCAAAACCATATTGTTATAAATATAAGATGATGTAAATAGAAAATTAGAGACGGATTTAAAATTTTGAATTCAATAGGTGTAAAAGGAGTACGAATTAATTATTATATATATATGTGTGTGTGTGTGTATGTGTGTGTAGTTTATTCATGTGTGAATGAATTAGAGCTAATCAAGAAAAATGATTATGCAGAAAGTATAATTAACTTGAGCAACTTGTTTGATTAATATGTTCAAACCCCTTAATTAGCTTTTTTTTTTTTTTTTTACTTTCTGGTTACTTCGTGTGCAACTTCCATTAATTTATTATTATATAATAAAATAATAAAAATAGGCACGTTTGAACTTCATCCTAATATCTATTAATAGTGGTACAAAGCTAAGGTTCATATGGAACTTATTGAGATTAAAGTATAGTTAGTTAGTTAACCGAATCTGTTATTATGTACCGCTGTCATGTTAATCTGTTATTATGTACAGCTGTCATGTTAGTTAATAGTTAGTTAGAGAGCTTTAGATATTTTACTCTTCTTTTTTGTATCTTGTATAAATATTGATGTGTACAGTCAGTAAGAATTAATCAGAATTGGAAATATCACAAACCATCTCTTCTCTGTTACTTTGAGTTCCAGATTTTCTCCATTAATGGAGTTTCCTGATTCACTAAATCTCCAATATTAACATGGTATCAGAGCTTGGACGTTCTGTTCCTTCTCTTTACACTCCTTCTTAGTTGTGTTTGCGTCATCGATTTCGAAATCTTCAATTCCAGATCTGTTTCTCTTATCGATCTAATTCTCTTCTCTTTTCAACTGGTTTTTTTTCTCTCTCTGATAACTACTTCATCATGGTGGAACTCACGAATGAGGGATCGTCTGCTGGAATTAATACGGGATCGTCTACTGGAATTGATACAAACAGTCACCTCTACATTCATCCATCTGATAGTCCTGGTGTGGTACTTGTACCTGTCCCTTTCAATGGAACTGGTTTTCATTCCTGGCGAAGAAGTGTCCTCAGATCTCTGTCCGTGAAAAACAAATTGATTTTCATCAATGGTGAATGCAAACGCCCACCTAAAATTGATCCAACTTATCGCCAATGGGTGAGATGCGACGATATGGTCACGTCGTGGATTCTTAATTCACTGGGTAGAGAAGTTGCGGATAGTGTCGAATATGTGGGTGATGCTTTGGAATTATGGACAGAGCTAGAAAATCGCTACGATCAGACGAATGGAGCACAACTGTACCAAACTCAGAAAGAGATCAACGATCTTAGTCAAGGTATTCTCGATATCACCACATACTACACTAGAATGAAGAAACTCTGGGAAGAACTTAATAGTTTATGCATTACCAGTCAGTGCAATTGTGTTTGTATTTGTGGAGCTAAAACTAATCTTCTAAAGGCAGAGCAGGATAGGCGCCTAATTCAGTTTCTTATGGGGTTAAATGAAGTCTATACCATAATCAGGGGTAGTATTTTAATGATGAATCCATTGCCATCTATGGCACAAGCCTTTGCATTGTTGGTTCAAGAAGAAAAACAAAGAGAGTTCAAGCCAAATAATCAATTGTTTGTTGAAGGAAGTTCATTACTTGCTGGGTCCTCAAGTTCCTCAAATTCATCAGGAGGAAGGAATTTTACAACAAACTACTTTTCTTCCAACATCACCAGCAATGCACCTAGGGGTAGACCTTACTGTGATTACTGCAGAAGGCCAGGTCATACCAGGGTTAAGTGTTACAAGTTACATGGATATCCTCCTGGTCTGACTACTAACAATCCCAGACCTACTAATCATGATCCACAACACCAAAACCAAAGATACAACAACCAGAACTCAAGTCATAGGAACAACAAGGGTAAAGGTATAGCAGCTAATTCTGTTAGTTTGTCTTGTGATATCCCTGGAAATCAGGATGGATCCTCAGAGTCTCATTCCAATGACCAAGGAAACAACAACATCAACCTTACGAGAGAGCAGTATGAATAAGTTGCTCACTTACTGCAACAATTCAAAGAATTCAGTCCAATGGAGGATCAAAATGCTATGCACATGACAAGTGGAGCTGTGAACTTTGCAGGTACTCTTACTTATTCTACTTCCATTGACTTTGAAAAACTTTCTTGTGAATGCTTCAAAACAAGAACTGATCTATGGATATTAGACTCAGGTGCCTCTCACCATATGACTTTCGACAGAAATCTCCTTGTGAACCTGATAACCTTACCCTATCCTCTCTTGGTCAGGCTACCTAATGGATATAGAGTTAAGATTACAGAGATAGGTAGTGTGTGTCTAACTTTCGAGATCACTTTGTACAAAGTACTCTATGCTCCTTCTTTTAAATTCAACTTAATTTCCATAAATACTCTAGCTGACAGTCTAAAATGTACTGTTTCTTTCTCTAATACTTCTTGTCTACTGCAGGCCCCTTCACTGAAGAGGCCTCTGGAGATTGGTAAAGCACATGATGGCCTATACTTCCTTTGCTCAGATTGCTTGCAACAGAACAATTCTAGTCATCCAAAACAACAACATGTTTCTTGTATTTCCTTTCCAAGCTCTAAAATACAGTACAAGTGTATTTCTTCTTCCTGTCCTTCTTATTCTGCTGTAATGAATTCCATGTCTATCAATAATAAAGACAATGTTGTTGATAAAACTTCTAGTTCTTTTCCTGTTAATAACACAGACCTGTTATAGCACTATAGATTAGGACATGATCCCTTTGTAAAAATGAAAGGCATATCCTCTATACCTGTAAAATTCTCACCTAAACAACCATTTTTTTGCCCCATTTGCCCTATGGCAAGACTCAAAATTACCCTTCCCTACCAGGTCTCATAACAGTACTAGCATTTTTGAGCTGGTACATGTTGATTTATGGGGTCCTTACCACACAGCCACCCATGATAATTTCAAATATTTCATTACCATGGTAGATGACTTTAGTAAATCCACCTGGACACATCTTCTCAACTGTAAAAGCAATGTTTTGCATGTTATCAAAGCCTTTGTCATCATGGTTGAAAACCAATTCAGCACCAGTGTCAAAGTAATCAGATCAGATAATGGCCTTGAGTTCACCAATAATGAGTCCATCATGTTTTTTCCAGACTAAAGGAATTCTTCACCAAAAATCCTGCCCATACACGCCCCAACAAAATGGGGTGGTGGAAAGAAAACACAAATATATCCTTGAAACAGCAAGAGCCCTCCTTTTTCAATCAAAACTCCCAATGAAGTACTGGGGTGAATGCATATTAACTGCAACACACCTGATAAACAGACTACCTTCCACCTCTCTCATCAACAAATGTCCTTATAAAGTTTTGCATCAACACAAGCCTGTGTACTCTAACTTGAGGAGTTTTGGCTGCCTTTGTTACCCCACTATACCCAAAGCCCACAGAACCAAGTTTGATCCCAAATTTGTTCCCCATATCTTTATTGGATATCCTTCATGTACAAAGGGATACAAAGTGCTAAATCTAACCACTAAGAAAATTTATATCTCCAAGGATGTTATCTTTCATGAGACAATTTTTCCTTTTGTTATGACCAATGATCCCACTCATTTTCCTGCATCTCCTTTCCATTCTGTAGGCTCATCTGATTACTCCTATTACCACCATCCCTCCACACCTGTAGAAAGTGATCCAGGTCCTGTAAACAGCACTAATCAACCTCTGTCACCAACACTTTCTACTCCAACTACTTCTCCAATTGATCCTTCTAATCCCGCCATGTCATCCTCTCTACCTCATACTTCCTTACCTACAAGACCTGCACTTAGAAGGTCTCATAGGATACATAGAGTACCTCCTTACTTGTCTGATTATGTCCATAGAACACCTCCAGTTATTTCCTCCCAACCTCCTACATCCCTCAATGCTCATTTTTCCCTTAACCACCACATATCACTTGCTGCTCTAAATCCTGAAAGTCAGTCTCTTGTAATGAATGTTTCTCATGATTGTGAGCCTAGTTCATATGAGGAGGCAACTACAGACCCTGCTTGGCAAACAGCTATGACACAGGAATTCAATGCATTACATGACAACAATACATGGACCCTCACAACCTTACCAATTGATAAGAATGCCATTGGGTGTAAGTGGGTTTACAAAATCAAACACAAGGCAGATGGAAGTGTAGAGAGATATAAGGCCAGATTGGTAGTGAAAGGATATACTCAGCATCATGGTATAGATTACACAGAAACTTTCTCATCTGTTGTTAAAATGACAACTGTAAGGACACTTATTGCCATTGCAGCAAAGAAACAATGGAATATATATCAACTTGATGTTAATAATGCCTTTCTCCATGGAGATTTGCATGAAGAAGTGTACATGGATATACCTCCTAGTTTGTCTGTTCCTACCACAGGCATGGTCTGTAAACTCAACAAATCACTATATGGTTTGAAACAAGCTAGTAGACAGTGGTATGAAAAACTAACTGAAGCTTTAAACACAAGAGGGTACACTCATTCTTTCCATGACTACTCCCTTTTTTACAGAAAAAGGGGCCCATTTACTGTGTTTCTAGGTGTGTATGTTGATGATATTCTGCTCACAGAGACAGATATTGATGAGATAACTGAGCTCAAGAAGTTCTTTCATCATCAGTTTAAGATCAAAGACCTAGGAAGATTTTTTGGGTTTGGAAATTTTATACAAGGATGATGGGATTCTTATTTCCTAGAGGAAGTTTGTACAGGATCTCCTCAAAGAATTCAGTTGTGATCACTCCACTCCCTTGTCTTCTCCTCTTGATCCTAATGTTAAACTGCGAGCACATGAGGGAAAGGCACTAGATGACCCCACTCAATACAGAAAACTGGTTGGCAAACTCAATTTTCTTACTAACAGTAGACTTGATTTGGCTTATGGTGTGCAATTCCTTAGCCAGTATATGCAGGATCCCAGAGAGCCTCATTTGCGTGCTGCTTTTCACATGCTTCGCTACCTCAAGAAGGATTCTACTCTAGGAGTTTTCATGTCCTTATCTGCAGATTTCAGGGTATCTGCCTATTGTGATTCTGATTGGGCTGCCTGCCCTGATTCGCGAAAGTCTGTCACTGGTTATATTATGTTGTTGGGTGATAGTCCTATTAGTTGGAAGTCCAAGAAGCAAGAAACAATTTCCCTTTCCTCAGCTGAAGCAGAATACAGGTCCTTAAGGAAAGTTGTACGAGAATTGGTCTGGTTGCAAAGGTTATTTGAGGAGTTGACTATACCTAGCCTTGGCCCCTTTCATGTTCACTGTGATAGCCAAGCAGCTATTCATATTGCCAAGAACCCTGTCTTCCATGAGCGCACCAAGCACATTGAAGTGAACTGCCATTTTGTAAGAACCAAGCTTCAAGAAGGCTTTATAACACTGCATCATATTGGCACTGCTGCTCAGTTAGCAGACATACTCACGAAGGCCCTTACTGGCATCAAGCACTGCACTTTATTGGACAAGTTGGCTATGTCTATTCCGTCTCCAACTTGAGGGGGGATATTGAGATTAAAGTATAGTTAGTTAGTTAACCGAATCTGTTATTATGTACAGCTGTCATGTTAGTTAATAGTTAGTTAGAGAGCTATAGATATTTTACTCTTCTTTTTTGTATCTTGTATAAATATTGATGTGTACAGTCAGTAAGAATTAATCAGAATTGGAAATATCACAAACCATCTCTTCTCTGTTACTTTGAGTTCCAGATTTTCTCCATTAATGGAGTTTCCTGATTCACTAAATCTCCAATATTAACAGAACTATAGAAAGGACAGTATATAACTAAAATGATATTTTATTAACCTTATAATAGTAAAACATTTGTATATAGGGGTCAGGGGCAGAGCCAGATACAAAGACCAAAGGATGGAGCCGAACCTTTTTCGATAGAAAATTATAGAACTATTTTTATCCGGTTAATTAAAATTATTTTTATTCATATATAGTAAATTCGAATACTTGAATCTTATTTGTTTTCTTCATATATTTCTTAATGAAAATTCCGACTTCGTACTCGGAGAGAAAAGAAAAACATGCGAGTATTGCTTGCAAGAAAAGGAAATAGTTTTATTCTTAGGATAAGCGTTTTAAGGCCGCAATATTATTATAATACATAAAGAATTATAAGAGACGACAAAAAGTTAAAGAAAATAAGAAGATGAAGAAACACACGGACACAGCTAGGTTTGAATTGGTGAATATATAGTTGAAATTAAACAGTAATTGTAAGAAGTATTTGGTGTGATTGCATTGTTATCTTAATATTTTTTTTTCGTTTTGTCTTTACTTATTATTTGATAATTCAATTTTTCATTTACCCTACCTTAATTTCCATAGTAACTCTATTCTGTACCTTACAATTTTCCGTACGTATGTAATTCGAATTATGGATATATGACATTATATAACGACGGAAAATGATATAATCTATCTAAACGTTGTATTTATTAAAACAAAACAGTACGATACAATGCAACACTATACAATATATTATGAAACAATACATAACAACCAAAATCATAAGCTTGCATGATTATTTTTTTCAAAAGGTCTTACATCATTAAAAATATCATTTGCCTTAATACAACTTTTTCTTTTTTTATCAAATTATATCAATAACGTGATACTTTATTCGTACGCTCAATATATATAATAAATGTTTTTTTTTTGTTCTCTTTTTACAAGTTTTCATGAAGTAACCTAACCAGACATGCTAGGTCCTTGTCTCATATTACTTTAGAATATTTTTATGGTGAAACCAAGTTTTCAAACTCCAAAATCTCAAACTAATGACAATTTAACATATTTTTTTTCAACTTAAGGAACAATGTTTGTCAGCATCAAGAAGGTTAACGTTGTCAAACTTACTTTAAACTGTCATGTTAATTTAGTATATTGCTGACTAAAACTTGTGAGGATTGACTAAGAGCCCGTTTGGATTGACTTAAAAAAAATAGTTTTTAAGTCAAAAATAAAAAGTTAAACTGAAATGACTTTTAAGTCAAAAAATAAAAAGTAGGGGGAGACCTACTTTTGGTTTCTGACTTATTTTAAGTCATTTTTTACCTAATCAAACACTTCGTAACTTATTTTAAGTTATTTTTTATATTTGCCAAACACTTCCAGTTAAGCCAATCCAAACACCCTCTAAGTTTTGTAAAGAGAAAATATGTAAGTAGTTTAGCATTTAATTTTTTTTTAAAAAAAAAAACATACCAATTCTCATTTAGTTAGATGAATTGCCCAATTTTTCAAATAAGTTTGTATTAATCAATCAAATATTTTATTGAAAGTTATATTTAAATAACTTTTAAAATTAGGAGACAACGTCTAGATAGTAACCTAAAAAGAGGACGTTCGTGTAAATCAACTGTGAACCGAACCTAAAGGGCCCAACTCAAGCCTTCACAAAACTAGAGAAGGGAAAAAGGGTATGATAGACGCTTCAACTTTGTTAATAAATTCCTCATTATAAAAGTAGTTCACATATTATATTGCCTTTTGTCTAACGGTATATTAGGTCTACATCGCAAAGTTGAGGGGTATATCAGGTCCTTTTCTCTTAAAAGAATAACGTTCACTAACCACTTTTCTATCATGTAATAAAAAAATAGTCAATGTCGTGAAGTTTCGAATTCTACATATACAACATCATGACGTAAATATCAGTAACTGAAAAGTAATTCATTGTGAAGTTTCGAATTCTACAGATATAACATCAAGACGTGAACATCAGTCACTGAAAAGTGGTTATTTGTGAATTTTTAGGCCGCGACGAATCCGCTATGTTGATTTTGCGCGCATGTAACGGAATAGTACGTACTATAGTATACTTAAAAGAATTGGTTTTTGGGCTTATCCTTTAGTAGTGTCCCACAACCAAAAGGACAAATATTGTTAAAGAAATATACATAATCAACTACATGTGATAAACTCTCTTCTATCTCAATCATTGTGAATCAAAGATATTATTTGTGGATACAAGTTATAGAAAAATTCTACTAGTGATTTGATTGATTTTCCCAAAAGAGGGGACCAACAAAGAGAAAAACAAATTCCAGCTTCACTTGTACAAAGGACCATCTTTCTTTAATCTGTTACAATAGGGGTATGTGATAATTGCAAAGTTTGGTTTTCTTTAGTACAATGAGAAAAATTAACCATATGTAATCATTTTAGATTACCTTGAATTGTAACCATAAAAGGGGAATAGCTTTCACTAATCATGGACAAAAGTAATCTTGCATCACATATTTCCAACTTATTTTAATAACGTTTGTTGTTTTGGCTAACTTACACGCATCTTGACTAATTTCATCTGGTACATACTATGAGTGACTAAAGCTTAGGCACATGGAAAGAATTTGTCTAATAGTTTTTGCCTCTTGACTAATTTCATCTGGTACATACTATGAGTGACTAAAGCTTAGGCACATGGAAAGAATTTGTCTAATAGTTTTTGCCTTGCGTAGGGGACCTGATACTTAAAATCCCAAAGAAAGACCGACAGGTTTCTAGGCTTACAAGCTTGAATAAAAGTGGACATAATACCTTAAGCGAACCCATACAAAGTTTAACAAAACCTAACACAAGCCCACATGGTATGCACACTTTTGAGCTTGATGATGACATGGCTCCCATGGGACAAATTCATGAGGCATGTTGGACCAAAGTAGACAATACATGTCATAACCTTGGATCGTGGAGATCCCCCCTCCACACACACTTTATGGACCATTAGGCCACACCCTTGAATGCTAATCACACACACTTGTTTAACAAAAATATTTTACAAGAACACATTTTAGGGGAAATTGATGTGAAAGTTTTCCACTCAACTGTAAAAGAGGCATGCTATAAAAGTAAAGTACATACTCAAGTGAAAACCTACAATAGAGACAAGAATGATGATCAAATTGTATTTAGAAAGGACAATAATAACACATAATCCTCGAGACATCTCTGTACATCAACAATCTCTCCTACTCTCTTTCCTAGTATGACATAGCAATAGTCCTCCTTTCCATGCACTAGCTGCCAACAGAAGCACTGAAAGAAGAGCCAATGCTTCAATTACCATTCTGTCATTCAGAGGAATCTTTTCAGAAAACCAACTTGGAAATATCCTTCATTGGGTTACTGAAAGCTTTTAAATCTCAATGTGGGGGGGTTGGTGTGTGTTTGAGGGGGGTAAGGGGTTGGGGTGGGGGTGGGGGTGGGGGGAATATGATGCAATTATACATTCCACTTGGAGTCATGTGCATGTGTGTCAGAGTCCCTATCCAAGAATTGTATCAAATGTGCTGCTATCTGCTCTCCCCACCTTGCTTTCCACATCAGCTGAGCTGCTGCAACTTTCCTTTACTGATTCTATTTCCATGCTGGCTGTTCTACTTCTCCTGTTTCGTCGATCCTGTATAAACATCAAACAATGGTTTCATACGCGACAAGGTATTGTAAATGACAGAGTGGTCTTGCTTCCACGATCCAGTGAGATTCAGCTCTTAGTAAAAAAATGTATTTCTTGAATCGTGATCAAGAACCGTTTTCTATGACTACCCCATGGTAGAACCAAAAAAACATAGAATGCAATGTCCAACCACGTAAAATGAGCTTAAAGGGGTGACACAGGTCGTGGGAATTCATATAGCGGACATCAACTTTGGTTGGAGTTGAGGTAAAGTTGTTTCTGGATATTAACAACTAGACTGCACTAAACAAAATGTTCCTATGCCTAGTGATTCGAACGAAAAAGATAAAATTTGGACATAGTGCAGAGTGAGAGAGGTATTATGCAACCTTATTGAGCCTATCTCAGCAGTTCACATGGACTAAATACAAGAGCAGTACTATTCACCATAAAAAACAGAACTTTCACATTACCCAATATTCTTTTTCAATTAATTAAGAGATTGTACACTGCTCCTTTATGGATGGGCAGAGCTAGAAAAGCTTAACAGTGTTTCATAGGAACAAATGTTTGGAATACTATATGTAACTTCAAAACATTTAGAGGGGTTTGGTTCATGTTGTTTGAAAGGAAGTTAAAGTTGTAGCCAAACTAAAGAAAGAGGAAAAGAAGAAATCATGTTGAGAAGGGAGATATGGAAGTCAGGAATGGACTGTACCTCGCGATACGGAACTTCTTCAGTTTCAAGCATTCTAACTACTTGGCTCATTCGGGGTCGTTTTTCTGAATCAGGATCAACACATCTAAGTGCAACCAGAAGCGCCCGTTTCAAAGCACGAGTACTAGGCCTAACTTCAATGTCAGAATCCACAACTTCCTCGGCCCTCCGATTTCCAACCATCATTTTGAGCCATTCAACAAGATTAACCTGTCAAAAATAAATATAGGGTAGTGCAGTTAGTAAGGAAATTTAACATTTATAAGCATCACATCACTAACTTTAGGTACCTCATTAGCAGGACGGCTGTAGTCCACAGGATCTCTACCAGTCACTGCTTCTAGCACTAGAACGCCAAAACTGTAAATATCGCTCTTCTCATTTAACAATCCAGTATTAGCATATTCTGGAGCCACGTATCTGGAATTCAAATGAGAAAGAAATCTGAGTATTTCATAATAGAAACACCTCATCAAATGCAAAGGTGGACAGTGTAGGAATGAAACATCTTTAGACAGAGAAGTTTGTACCCAAATGTGCCCATGACTCTGGTGGTGATGTGGCTCTCTCCTGAGTCTAAGAGTTTTGCCAATCCAAAATCAGAGACCTTGGCATTGAACACGTCATCAATCAAGATATTACTAGACTTAATGTCTCGGTGGATTACTTTAGGTTCTATGGCTTCATGCAGGTAAGCAAGCCTGCAAATGGAACAAGTTTCATATTAGTGTATAATAAATCTAGTTGTCATTTATCTCTTTTCATACTAGAAACAATAGAAAGCGCATTAAGAAAGTAGTCAGATATGCAAAGGCTTTATAGCATCATAGGAGTAAAAAACTGCCTAAAAGATTTTTTTTTTTTTTTATAACCGAGAAATCCGTCTGTGACCCGCCCCTCCCCTTGGACCAATCACAGCCTTCTAGACTCTAAAAGATTTTCAAGGCAATGACTTAGCTTAAAATGAGTTAAAAGAGAATGTGCAGTAGAAATAGGTCATCCAGGAAAATGGAATGTCAAGTGAAATAACAGAACTAAAGTTGTCAATTGGTTTTTATCAGGGAAACTTACGCTTTTGCAGTACCAAGGAGAACCTTCACACGGGCTTCCCATGTAAGTGTACCGTGATGTCTCATAGCTCCATGCAGCCACTGCTCCAAGTTTCCATTATTGACATACTCATAAACCAGCATCCTTTATAGCCAAAACAAAGCAAATTGTTAACGAAAGTATAACTAAATTGAAATCATGGTGGTTGACATTGCGAAATAAAGAGTCATCACGCACAAAACTTAACATACTTAAAGAACTGCCGTGATTTAAAATGAAAAAAGAGAATACCTGTGAACACCTTCAATGCAATAACCAAGAAGACGCACTAGATTCTTGTGTCTAACATGACCAATTGCCTCTACTTCAACCCGAAACTCTTTCTCAGCTTGGCCACTGTGTAGCAATTCATCATTAGATCATAAATAATACACTCGTGGAGATGTATGTACAGACCTGTATAAGCACTTCAAAATCATACTCACAGATTATTTAGGAGCTTCTTTACGGCGACTTCTGTACCATTGATCAACCTTCCTTTATAAACCACACCATATCCACCTTCACCAAGCACATTCTCGGCAGAGAAACGATTTGTTGCAAGTTCAAGATCTCTTAGCGTGAACCAATGGCCCCACCCGAGCTGTGAGACTTCTGGCAAGCCAATCAAAGGAGAAGGCATTGCAATTCCATAAGATGGTTGTTTCCTCACTGTCCCTGAACTTCCCTCTTCCCCTGACTGTGAACTAAAGCCCCTTTCATGATGATATATTGAACTACATTGGCTGATGTTATCAGCATCACTTGATTTGCTCCTACCCAAATGGACTAACATCTTCTCCGACGTTGTTTCATTTGATTTATCATGAATAGTCAGAAACAAGCTTTCAGGATGATCATGGACATTCGCAGCACCTACTCTATCAACCTTAATATCCTTGGAAACATTGGGTATTTGGCAATGCGAATACCCGTCCAACGTTCTTCTAGATTTTCTCCTACATGTTACCCATATCGATAACATACATAGTATCCCGACGATAAATACACCAACACATAAGCCCATTACAACCCATAGTTTGAGACCCAAAAATGATGTCTTCCTAGACAATTCACTTTTCAAGTCCCCAGAAGACATTTCCAGCACAGCAGATTAGAAGAAAGCAAAATTCCAGACTCAGATTTACTCCATTGCCTCCTGTATTCCACAAACAATTTAAGACTTGCTTTTCTACAATTGTGGCTTGTAATAGTACATCTTTTAATGAAACAAAGTAGATGGTCCTGTCTAAATTAGGAGTATTAAATTTTCAAGTACAATAAGTTAAAGTTTAGACATTGACAAATCAACTAAACTGTGGGCAGCTGACATCACAATACAACTATTCCAGTAAATCACATAGCGGTTAGATTCAAAACAGTAAGCACAAAAACTAAAACACTTCCCCTTCCTGGTACAGCAAATCAAGAATCCATAAGAACAAAAAAAATCACTAATTCCAACAACAAAAAACCAGTTAAAATCTGTTCATAATAGGCACAAAATCAAGAAAAGAATGACTTCATACAGAAGTTAAAAAAAAAAGTTGTTACCTTTACACCAGTGATCTACAGAAACCAAACTTAACCCCCTTGATCTTCTTCCTTAAGAACCCAAAGAAGCAAAGAAAGTTTCTTTTTTTGCTCAAACAGAGACTCAAAACACATAGATAAGCCAATGCAGAAGTGAAAACCAAAAGAACCCCACAAAAGCCAAGAAAGCTAACAGTTCAGAAGAAGAAGGGTGTCAGCTAAAATGGGTCAAAAAGAAATAGTGAAAAAAACACAAGTTAAAGCAACTGTTCTAAGAAAACCAGACAAAAATCCAATCTTTGTGAAGAGAAATTAAAAAAGCTTTATTTTAATTGTGGGTAAAAAAATGGTGGGTGGGTAATGTGAATGTGGAGGCAATATGGACCTTAAAAAGCTGTAAAGGTGGAAGCTTTGTTTGCAATGGAGGAAATCTATGCTAAAGAGAAAGAGAGAGAGATAAAGAGGTGAGGTTCTTGATAGGGGGTGGGCGGTGTTAAGAGAGAATGAAAAAAAGAACAGTAAAGAAAAAGCAAAAAATGAGTAGAATAGAAGAGAAATGCATTTATGGGTTGGATAGGCATCAATTTCTAGAAGAAAAAAAAAACATATTGTATAATTTTTTATGCATATATAATAATTTTTTCAAGTCATCTACAAAAGTTTGATGTAGCTAGTAAAGAAACAATTTATTCATACATTAGTTTCTGCATAAGTTATATAATATTTAATAGTTAATTATAAAGTAAACTAATTATATATAAAATTAATATAACATCTAATTTGTAATTCGAAAACACTCATATAATTAACACAAATATAAATTATAAAAATATTTATATCTTACCTTATACGAAATAAAAAATGAAATATCTAATACCTGTATTATCAAGCATAATGTGAAATAGAGAAAATGAAAGGCCTTCTTCTTTTGGGGAAGAGAGTCAACTCAACAGGAGGAGGAAAGTGATAAGTCCAAATCTAATTAAGGCTTAATGTAATAATCAAGAATAATTTTACCTTATTGCCCTTTGGCCTGAAAAACTTCTTTTTTTCTGTCATTATTAATGAGGCATACACATTACAATTGACCTTTTTGACAGTTGATGCTATCAAAAATAACTGAAATTCTTTACAAGTAAAATGATCGGGGCGGATTTATGAGTTGTCACAGTGTTTATATGAATTCTCAATAAAAAAATTACATAATATAGATTTTGAATCTTCTAAACATAAAATTAGAGATTGATTCAATGATTTAAAAACGGAGACTAACTTTTACACCCAAAGCATGGCTGGCAATTACTCTACTTAAGTGACCTACATAAGCTATAAAGCTACTACTACTTCAAGACTTTTTTTTCCTCCCAATGAGGTCACTATTAAGGTTATTTAAGTCATCTTAATTTTTACAGCAAATACAAAATAAAAATATGACTTAGAGATAAATTGACCAAATTTTTTGTTTCTTTCGGTGTCGTTACGATTATTAAAAGACACTATTATTTTCAACGCGCGTTTTAATAGTTTAAAGACACGTGCAATCCTGTATACGTATCATGAAGAAAAAAATAATGACGGAATAGATAACGTAAACGTAATTTTTGACTTTGTCTCAGCATTAAAACCATGACTCAAGAATTCAATAAAGGAAAAAAATGTAACAGTTTTTTGGTTTTGGTCAAGGGAATTATTTGTTCAATATAACTCATTCTAATTAAACATCTTTCTAAGAAGGTCAAAAATTAGGTCATTTTTACAATTATTGGTACAAAAATTGAAAGTTACAAATGCAATAATGTAAACAAAACAATTCGTTCTAACTTTATTGTAGTTTTTTTTTTTAGAATATTTATCTGCCATATTACTTGATTTGTAATTTTCCATGGATGTGAATTTTTTTTCCAATAGAGAAATAACTTCTAATTTTGCCACTATATTCCCTAGTCAATTTCAAAATCTTTCTAGATCTTTTTTCTTTCTTTTTAGAGTATATAATATACTATTATGGTTGCAGTATTTTGTAAGAATATGAACGATTTGTCAAACTTATGTAAATTTATTATTTGATGCCATGAGCCTTTTGACCAAAACCTGTTATATTTCAATTATTTGTTACAACGGCTCACAAGGGGTAAATTAATAAATTCATGTCATTAATTTATAATTAGATTAACCCCAAACACATAAATTATAAAAGAAAAAAGAGCACTCACCCACCCAAAAGAAAGCAACCCCTAGACTGCAGAAATATTATTAATTTATCACATTTTTATATAATTAAATAAATAAAGTAAGGATAATAATTAGTAATTAACTACATTCAAGTAATAAAAGCAAAAAAAATTGCACTTTAAAACTAGATATAATGTAGTCGGATTACCTCACTACAAATATTAGTGAGTGAATGATTTAAATTCGTAACTTATAAATCATACGTATAAATAATTATTTTGTGCTTCAAGACTCTCCTCTTCTAACATATTCAAGTGACAAAAATTTATATAAAAAATATGTCATGCATTTAGTGAATTACTTGGTAAATTAATGTGAACGGCTTAAATTAGAGGAGGAACAGAGGCTTTGATTTGAAGCATAAACTTTTGTTTTATTAAAGTATTTTCCAGACAAATCCTTTCTAATCTATCTTTTCATACTTTAGTCTTAGATTAATTAAGTGAATGTGGTGTGTGTTTATTCTAATTAAAGTTGCCACAGGTGGGCCCCACTCCACTTTGGTTTTAAAATTATTATGCCCGACCCGAATAGTGACCCGATCTGATCCGAATTGTGACCCGACCCGACCCAAATGGATGTTCCTCAAATCTCAGTCCTTAGCCGTCCAATCTATTGCATCTCACATGGGAAAGTAGGATACCCTCATAACCTTGTTGCACAATAACAAAACCTTGCACGTGCACCACATGTATGACACGTGGAATTAAGTACTCTATGCATATTTAGATATTTCAACGTATTTTCATTTTGTCAAATGAACACTCTAACTTATCAAAAATATCTAGATACCTTCAAAATATGTGTCATGACAGCATCAGATATCCATGTATGACTTATTATTGTTATTATTATCATGAATAAGGTAATATATATAATGGGGGCTTTACAACTAAATATTATGTTGGCTATATGTGTAGTGAATTATTCGGATAAATCGGTGTCGTATATATAAACAAATCTTATAATAAGGTGTCTGCACTTGCAAGGAATAAAAAGAAATAAATACGCTTTTGCCTTTAATAGATTTTACATATTGTCGCCAAATTAAATTAACAGAAGTTGGTATTATCTACTTTACCAAATTAAATTTTCTTTGATCCCAAATAAATATATGATGGAATCCAACTCATTAAGCAGTAATTGGTATAGAGGGAAATATATGGCCAAATTGTCCTTTTTTTTTTTAATTTCGATATAAAAATAATTTATTGTATCCTCTATTATACTATTTGTATAAAACTCCTCAACGTCATCCAAATAACTTGACTATACCCCTTCTTTATTAAGATTGTTCAAGATAAATACGTTTTACGTTATACTGTTATTTAACGAGATGAAAATCACATAACATATCATATCACCGTCCCAACTCATTTTACCTCATTCCCTTCACTTCTTTTTTCACTATACTTGCACCTTCTCCCCACAACCATCAACACTACCATGACCACTTAGATAATGTTGGAAGTATTTTTATGCGAATAATATAACGTAAGATAAAATTTTAAATTTTATTAATAAAATAATTAACAAGTAATGGGCTTTCTCAGTTAGCTTAGTCAGTGTCAGCTGCATCTGACTCTGTGATTTGCAATTTGTTTGGATGATAAAATGCATAAGAGGAAAAGGCAATTCTAATGACACACTCTTTACTTTTAATTAATTAAAAATCAGCAGATTGAGATTCGAATTTTGAATAATGAGAACTAATTAAATCTAACAAGTTACCAGTAATATTCTCACAAAATTCAAAATATAAAGAAATAAACAAATCTAGTTTCATCTTTGTTATTTCAATTAATCATAATAGTATATACTTTTCACTATATTCAATTACTTAACTATGATAAATTAAGATGTTTTGATTTAAACACCCAATGTGAATATGTATTTATCATCAATTACCTATCTCAACATATATTATTTGTCATTCTGATATTGCGTCATTGAGCACTTAGCTAATGATCTTTCAGAAAATTTTTCTATTATTCAAGGTAGAGATAAGGTTTGCATACATTCTACTTTTTCTAGATCTTATTTGTGCAATTACATGGGAGATATCATTATTGTTATCAATAATATTCTGATATTAAACTGTCCAATAAATGATTATGAAAAAAAAATTATACATAAATTGTAGTGGTATAAGAAAACTTGCAAGTTATAATGCTTTCTTGTGATTTTTTTAAAGTTAGATCTTAGTTAACAAATATCAATAGCTTTAGCTGTTTAAATCTAAAAAAATTGATCGTATTAACTATTGATTAGAAAAGTCAAACAAATTCTAAGAGTAAGTAAAATCATTATTTAATTTTAGAAGAGCAGTACGGCCAGAAATTTAAATAAATAACATATATTATTATTATTATTTATAAATAAAAAAACAACTTAGAAAAATAGGACGCGTGTAACGGTTATATGTTGACAAAATGCGACACTAAAATAAAGTTTGAGCACTTTTCCATTAATAAGATTTTAATTTAACGCCACTGAATAAATATATTTAAAAAAAATTCCGTTGTGAACAAAAGAGTTGGTTGGAGTTTTGCTATTTGTCTTTGGTTATTCATGAATAATCTTATTGGATTACATGTTATAAAACCACAACCATACATAACCTTCTAGTATTCTTTTCATATTGTGATAGAAAAAATCGATAAATTTCACAAATGATCATATAATTATTACTTTCTTGTCATTGGTCACATATATAACAATGTTTTTTTCAAATAAAATACAAAGTTTATATTACTACCAAAATATCTAACTTCTATGGGTAAATATAATAATATTTTTTTCAAATAAAATAATAATAAATACAAACATAGAGGATTAATGATTGAGACCTAACCCAAAATTTCAGGACCCAATCCTTGCTCAGAACACGAGACTCGACCTCAGTCTATAGTCGAGAGTTGAGATTTGATCCCGACCCGACACCCAACTCAAGACCACCCTTGACCTATAGGACTTGAACTCCGATCCTGATGCGATACTCGCCCCTCACATAGAACTAACCCAATATTCAACTTGACTCTAGCCTCGATCCTGACCCATGAACCTGAGACTCGAGCCCTGATCCTGATCTAAGACTCGAATCCAACATGAGGCCTGTGATTTGCCTTTACTCGAGATTTGGCCTAATCCGACTAAGTACAATAAAAATTATTTGAGTCAAACTAGTGATTTAATGATATATAGAAAGTAGATTGAAGTCTACGATTAAATTGGGTTAAGTTGTCAATCAATTTAAATTAAAAATTGATCATGCTTGAATGTGTTAAAATTTAACCCAATTTTAAATTATTTTGAGATATTTCATAAAAATTTGAACGGATTGAATATAGATAATTTGTTTTTGGACTCTATATTGACAATCTTATATTCAATGATAAGAATATACAGTATTAGAAGACCACGGCAGAAGAAATTAAAAAATGATTCGTTAAAACTGTCAAATTGAAATAAATTATTATTTTTTAGTATAAAATCAAGTAAAATAAAACTAATGGAATGATGTAGCCTAAAATTCAGATATATTTCACATAATAAATTGCAACTCATGACAAACAGTAAATTGTAGTCACATGACATGGATTTCACCAACTTTTTCAATAATTTTGCAAGCAAGAATTCGAACTTTTCAATTTTATTGAGCTTCATACAATTTTTAGCTTTTAAGTTCATTGAATTTGTCTTAAATTCAAAGCAGAAAGGTCCAGTTAAATTAAATTAGCTCCTATATATATATATATACTAGTGAGTGTTGTCCGTGCTATGCACGGGCCCAATAATATAAATGGTATATTTTGGAGCTAATAACGGAGTTTTTCAAGCGATTGTTTGCGTGGATAAAAGAATAAGTTTTTTTTATCACAAACATGTACTTTCTTTGACGCTATTGAAGGCATAATAAGACTATCCACATACAACATTTTTGAAATATTTTATGTTGTCAATTATCATGATTTATAGTATTTTTACGATAGATTCACTTCAAGAATCAGTGGAATTTTTTATATTTTTTTCAAAACATATTTTATGTTGTCAATTATCATGATTTATAGTATTTTTACACATTTTTTTAAATATAAACAACCAAAAAAAAAAAAGACAAATAAATTAAAATGGACCCAATATATGTTATTTTTGTTGTCTCAATTTATGTCACACAAATAAAATTTGGAGAGTCATCCAAATTTTAATTTTTTTAAAAAGAATGTTTTAAGTTATTAATTATTGTGATTTCTAATATTTTTATGTAACTTTCAAATAACCTACATTACTGGTCA
>NC_064290.1:2482370-2584084 GCF_019186545.1 Solanum stenotomum | reverse complement strand
CAGTCAATTTATTTTTTTGAGTTTTTTTAATAAATATTTTAAGTTGTCAATTATCACGATTTATTGTATTTTATACATAGTTTTTAACGATAGATTAATTTCAAGAATCAATCGATTTTTTTTATATGTATTTATTTTTGAAATATTTTATGTTGTCAATTATCATGATTTATAGTATTTTTACGATAGATTAACTTCAAGAATCAGTGGAATTTTTTGTATCTTTTTCAAAACATATTTTATGTTGTCAATTATCATGATTTATAATTTTTACCCAATTTTTAAATATAAAAAAAAACATGAAGACAAATAAATTAAAATGGACACAATATATGTTATTTTTGTTGTCTCAATTTATGTGACACAACTGAAATTTGAAGAGTCATCCAAATTTGCCCTTTTTTTAAATAAATGTTTTAAGTTATTAATTATTGTGATTTATAATATTTTGTAACTTACAAATAACCTACATTACTGGTCACTTTGTCCTAATTTATGTGATATAGATAAAATTACAAAATTAACCCTTTTAAAATGTCTTTAAGATATTTTAAGTTGTTAATTATTATTATTTATAATACTTTTTTGATAATTTTAAAATGATATATGTTATTTTTTCTGTCCCAATATATGTGACCCGGATAAAATTTTGAGAGTGAACCTATTTTATTATATAACCTTTAAATATGAAATATTTTAAGTCATTAGTAAATGATAGTAGAAATTATATTATTATATATTATATAAACTCCCTTATAGTAGAAAAATAAATATATATTATATAGTAGAAAAAATGATTTTTTATATTATATATTATATAGGGAGTTTATGATTGGACATTACAATGCCCCATCATAAACTCCCTCTTATATAATAATAGAATATATATATATAGTACTCTCTTTATTTATTTTTTACTTGCTTTTTATATTAATTAAAAATGAATTATTACTTTTACTTATGTTGTGACTTGTGAGGACAGATTTTTGAATTATTATTTTAGGTACATATATATTCTTTATGGGCCCAAAATTCCAATTTCTCCATATTTCTATCACAATGTTTTTAAGTAAGTAAAATGGAAGAACACAAAAAAAGGAATAAAGAATCCTTTAATAGAATCTCTTCACTATTTGTACACAACGTACGTTCATATTTTACAGTACAAAAAAATCTATAGGCGCTAGTGGTAATTAGTATGTACTCCTCTTTGTCATTTTTTACAACCATACAACTAAGCTAGCCCGAGTAGAAAGTCGCTCAACTGTGTTTTATAACTTAAGCGTCATTCAATTATTAAAACTTCACTTAAAAAGGAAACAATCAATTTAAATGACCTTATTATTAAATTTTGTTGAAATAATAAAAGAATTATATTAAATAATATATAGTTACTAACTTACTATTGTTGTTGATCGGTGGTCTTTATATATAAAATTAGGTGTATTTGAGAATTTCTAATCACAAATATTTATTTGCAAAATAAACTTGGAGATATGTGATTTATTAATTCGACGCGTTAAAATATTTTGGTATCTTATTTATGATTTATAATTTGCTCATTAAATGAGATTGTATAAGAAATAATTGGCAAAATTATAATAATTTTCACTACTTATTAGTTTTTCATGTTTGTGGGGAAAAAATTACAACATAAAAGTTTTAAATTACATGTTTAATCGATAAACTTTTAACTTTATATCAATATAATTTCAAATCACGTGGTCATACAAGCCTTTTATAGTGACTAATGAGTGTAAATTCCTTCTCATTCTTCTTCCTTCTCCACTAAAACTTGAAAATAAAAAAACACCTTTAATTATTACTGGGTTTCGAAAACAGCCTTAATGAAGAAAATAAAGTGGGTATTGTTATAAAAAAAAAAAAAGAGTATTGTTAATATACTGTGAACTGGTGAGATTAATATTAGAAAATTTGATACTAAGATTGAAGTCACTTGGAATTGATTTTGACCAACATAGATCAATTTTAAAATAAAAAATATATCAATAAATTTTTTAGACAAGTTAATATTCTATTAAAATTTATGAATAGTTTATTCGAAAGGACTTGTGGCAAGTCTTTACCCATTTATTTGAACTTCACAAATCATTCATAATAACTTCTTGTCATATTTAAATTCATAAATTTCCAATTTTAACGCGGACTCATTTTTTCTAGACTTCATTTATCAGGATCAAAACTTAAGTAGGGGCACAAAATAATCCTATTTGTGTTATATATGTCACGATATGGACCTACTATTAAGCTAATGTAGCATGATAACAACATAAAATAACCTTGACTACCTTCCTTCCCAATTAAGCTTTCCAATTTCCACTCACAATACATTTTCCCAAGAAAAGTTTGGTTCTAAAGATAAAATCACACGTGGCCTAAAATAAATACTCTTTCCGTTTAAAAAGAAAAAATCTAAGTTGATTTAATATAGAGGTTAAAAAAATGAAGATAAAAATTTAATTTTGTGATTCTTAAATTAAAATTATATCAAAATACTTTTTAATCTTGTGACATTGATTTAGATTCACATATGATTTATTTCTGAAAAATAATGATGGTAATGTAAGTGCGCTTTGAGTGTAGTAGCTTTCTTGAACATTCTCTTTGTACAAGCAAGCAACGAGCTAGTAAGGACCGAAATGAAATGCTCTTGAAAGTTTGAAAACAAAAAATAAACAATATTTGTTAGCAACAACATGTAACGGTTCAACCCGTTAGTGATATTGTCTGTTCTGGGCCTAAGCCCACACGACTTTAAAACGCATCACTAGTTGGTAAGACTTGCTTACTTATAAGTGTTACATACCCAACATCTCTCCTGTGTTTTGTTGATGTGGAACTTCTAGATGCTGAGGTTTGCCCCACCGTTAGTTTTGTCGATGCTGAAGTTTGCCCCACCGAATGAGATTTGCCTAAACTCAGTATCGAGGTTTGCCCGGACCTGACACATGAGTGACTCTAATACCATTTGTAACGGCCCAACCCACCAGTGATATTGTCGGCTTTGGGCCTAGACTCGCACAACTTTAAACGCGTCATTAGTTGGTAAAACCTGCTTACTTATATACCCAACATCTTTTATGTGTTTTGCCAATGTGGGACTTCTTATCTTAAGTTGGGATGTCACACAACATAATATGGAGGCAATCAATCAATATTAGACTAATCCGAAATCTGATTCAAATCCAACATAGTACCAATGAGTATATATGAAATGTATTGAATCAATTCTTTTTAATAAATAGAATCCATCGCAAATTCAAAGAGATCAAATAGGAAAAACGATTCTATAAATCATAGAACCATAACGAAATATACAATCAACCAATATATATCAAAATTGAAAAAGAGTCCAAAGAAATAATTCGAGCCTCTTATTTTAATTTTTGAACCGAGAGATACATGAATTAGAATCCTCATGCACATTGATACAAATGGTCCAATAGGAGCAAAAATCCAACAATTTCTTCTACATAATCAAAAATTCAAATTCGAAACCTCTAGCCAATCATCCCACAGCAATCTCGTGTTTGTTAGTTTATTTCGTTTCTCACTTGTAACTGTTTTTTTAATAGAGCGCGGGAATGTTTTAACGTACAAACACCAATGGTCTTTCCTCTTCAATGGGGTCCTCTCTGTTTCTCTTTTTTGGTCCTCTGTTCAAAAGCCCATAGGCGAAGCAAAGCAAAGTGCGCCTTCTCTCTCTCTTCATTCAAAAAAGTTGCCTATTTCTTTACAATTTCTCCATTAAAGCTAGATAAAGCAAACCCAAAATCCCACAAACAAACAAATTTTCCAAAGCGAAAAAGAGAAGAAGCTCAAAAATCTTTGTTACTAGTCTGTCACATCACATTCTTTTCTTGCTCATAGAGTAATCAAAAGCTAAAGTTCCATCCAAAGTATCTCCACAAGACAAACACATTAAGTAATACTAATATATAAATTAGTATGTATTTCAAACAACCAGAGGATTTGGGGAAAAAAACCCTAGTTTGGTATTGTTGTAAATTATGGCGAGTACCAGTGGGACGAAGGCTGAAGGGGGTGTGGGCCCACCTAGAACTGCGTCTAGGAGGGTTTCTAAAGCACCCACTATGGTAGACCCTGCTGCTGGAGAAGATCAGAATTCATTGGACAGTGAACTTGTGCCGTCGACGTTGGCGTCTATTGCTCCTATTCTTCGTGTTGCTAATGAAGTCGAGAAGCAGAATCCTAGAGTTGCTTATCTATGTAAGAATAGCTACAAGATTTTATCTTTTTTTTTTAAAGTTTATGTTATGATGAGGTATGCGTACAATCTACCTTTACGAGACTCCATTTGTGCGCGATTACACTGGATATGTTGTTGTTGTTAACTTAACTTAGATTTTGAATCAATAGGTATAAGCTAAAATTATATTTTCTGAGTCTATATTTAATTTCAAGTCCTTATTTTTTTTTTTTAATTTTGAGATTTGGATAAAGATTTCACTTTTTTTGTATGATTGTGTCTGCCCAGCTTGATCGTATCTCGACTAGTCCAGTGATACCTTACTACCTCCCACCAGCATAAGTACTAGTAACTCTACCCACACCACTAAGGTGTAGGCAGATATGAAGTGATACCTAGTGTTTAATCTTTTCTTGGTTTTGTAGTTATATGACCAATAAGAGGATATTTTGAATCTTTCTGTCGGTCAAGTTAAAATGAACATGGAAAGTCGTTTAGGTTATATCTGAAATCAACCAATGTATATGGACCTCATAATATCTATTGGATGAGTATTTGGTGATTTGAGGCACAATGATTATAAAGAACTCTCCCATGCAGTTATTTTCTCTATTTAACTATAATAAACACACGTGGTAGGTATAGCAAGTATTTTAAGCAACTTTACATGATGTGGAATTCTGAAGATGTACATTAGTGTTTTGACCTATGGGATGAACGGGCTTGGTTCTATTCGTTAGGATTTTATTTTGTTGAATTGCAGTCATACCAAAGCTACAATCACATAGTTTAACTAACATGCATAATTCTGCTGAAAGCAAAACTAACTTTTACGCCTTGGAAGGAGCAGAAGAAAACTTAATGTGATGTTTGAATTAGTGGTAAATAATATCATATGTACCTTATCAAAAAAGAAGAAGAAGGGAATTTAGTGGTAAATATCATTAAAAAATACCTAGCTTGTATTCCATCTACTTTGAGTCCAGTAAAATGATTAGGACCAGTAACGACTAGATTGAGCATCGGCTATCTGGGAGGAGTTCTTATGTGTTCTTTTTCAAATGAAGCCCAAAATGTAAACAATAATGTCTCTTATGAATCACTTGTCTGGAGAAAAAAAAGAAGGAAGACTTTTTATGCTCCTATGTTTGGAAGCTCAAATTAGAGGTGCATTTAATCTTAAAGTTCCTGAACAATGAGGACATTGTTACCAACAGGTCAATATCCTTTCATCCAGATGAGACACACATGTCTCTTGTCTTTTATAGAACTCCATTTTTTTTCTTTCTGAAACTGTATTTATAGAGAGGTATAATAATGTTTTTCCAAGTTAAAATTCTTTATGAGGAACACAAAAGTAGGGGCTTATGAGGGAGGGCAAACATTAAAACAATTTGGCATTGTGGCCTTGATCAAATCTCTAACACACTTTTATTGTAGTCTGTATGAAAATCACCTCAAAGTTGCTATACTTTAAGAATCATAAGATGATCTCTATATATTACTTTAGAGACTCTTAAATAAGTTTATGTACTGTCCATGACTCCTGTGCTCAACCAGATTGTTTACTGTTTATGTTGGAAACTTTTGCTGAGGGCGTGAATGCTTTCTTAGGTTTCGTTTGACTGGGACTAGATGTGTGAAGTATGTATCATTAATACTGGAGATCTCTAGGTTTTATTTAAAAAAGATGCAGTGTCATGATTAGTCATATAGCACAAATAGACCTTAATTAAGTAATATGTTGAGAAGAAGTCAATTGTCTTTTATGCTCTCTTGTCTTTACTTGGTGCCACTAGTTGTCTTCATTGACATTCTATTTACTCTTCCTCTTGTTTCTTTTCCTGTTTTTATATTTTTAAATTAGGTCGTTTCCATGCTTTCGAAAAGGCTCATAGGATGGATCCAACATCAAGTGGGCGCGGCGTTCGTCAATTCAAGACATACCTGTTACATAGACTTGAAAGGGTAGGAACATCATATGCAAGTTAAAGCTTTGCGGTTTTATATTTCTTATAAAAGTTCCTTCTAAGTGTATTCTGGTGCATGCTGTTTGGTATAGCCATAGATGGGAGGACTTTCCACAAGTTGACATGGAGGAGTGACTTAAGCAGATTCTTTGTAGAGGACTATATCTCTGGGTTTTACAATAGGCTCCCTCTAAAACGTATTTATGGAATTATTTCACATTTTAGCCAGTATCTGCACTATTCAACTGATTTCCCAGTAGGTTGGGATATTGCCTCAACGTGTACCAAAAATAATTTCTTTCCTTTTAGTGGTGTTCACTCTCTGGAGGACATGCTACTTCATCCTCGGGGTTAAAACATGTTCCTTCCTGTTTCTTGTTTAGATGTCAAGACTCTGTCATTGTGACAACTATCTTCCATTTGATATGTTTGTTTGACATTACCCATCTTCGTTATTTCTGTAAATAAGTAGTTCATTTTCATGTTTTAATTGTTTTGCGTTTTTAGGGTTAAGCTTTGAGATCAATCTCTCAATGATTAGCATGATGTAAACTTTGTACCCTTTTTGTTGATTGTAGGAAGAAGAAGAAACTGAACCTCAACTTGCAAGAAATGATCCTAGAGAAATTCAGAAATTTTACCAGAACTTCTATGAGGAAAATATCAGAGATGGCCATCAAACAAAGAAACCGTAAGATTTCAACCTGAATTTCATGGCCTTCTTGTATTTCTTTTGTCATTGGCCTACCTTTGTTCATTTAATTACTGGTTGACTTTGCATTATTAGAGAGGAGATGGCTAAGATCTATCAAATTGCAAGTGTACTATATGATGTGCTGAGGACAGTGGTACCCTCTTCAAAAGTGGAAGATGAGGTTTTATTTGTGTTCTTATGTAGTCCTTGGAATTTTCCAGTACTTATTCCTCTTTGGGAACTTTAAGGTCTAGTATCTTCGTTTTCACAGACAAAAAGATATGCCAAAGATGTCGAAGAGAAAAGAGACTACTATGAGCACTACAACATTCTTCCTATTTATGCTGCTGGGGTCAAACCAGCGATAATGGAACTGCCTGAGGTTATACAAAAAATTGCTTTAATCTCAGTTTCATTTGCTGGAATGCTCCTTTTGCATGATTATATAGGACTTCTGTATCTCATTTTCATCACAGAAAAGATTGATGTAATTCTCTTTCTTGATCAGATCAAGGCTGCTCTTCGAGCTATAAGAAATATGAATAATCTTCCGGTTCTCAGAATGCCTGATGACAAGGATAAGTCTGTCAATGATATACTCGAATGGCTTGCTTCAGCCTTTGGCTTCCAGGTAAAAATTACTGATCACGACTCTCCACGCACGTGTTCCAGAACTTATTGTCATATGTAAGGCAACATGCTTAAGTGGCCATAAACTGTTGCAGTGTTCTGTACGCACAATTTTTCATCTGCACCAACAAAATTTCAAGTTCTGAAAGGGTACAATGTGTTGTACAAAAAGTGACACTGGATGAATATTTAATGTTCATTTCAGCTCTTCGCTAGTGTAAATTTTCATTGTGAAAGTTTATTGTCTTAAAACAAAGTCAGGTTAATGAGATTTTGGTGTCACCATTTTGGGAGTTGAAGGGCAAAGTTGAGTGGAAGGAGTACTAACTGAATTTCCTAGAATATGAGATTGGGCTGGCCCTGAAAGATCACTTCCTTCTGTTTGAACTCATTCCACTTTAAAAAAATCATGTATCTGAAGTCTGTTTTGTTGAACCATGTTTGCATTTTAACTACCACCTTTCTGAAACCCACCACTTCCCGGCTTCTTATTATGACTTATGAGTACCACTTGTTTGGAACCCATTTCCTGCATAATTCTGCGGAAGTATCTTTATTTAATATGCATAGCTTCCTGGATCTTCCCTTGACTGTATGATGATAGTAATGCGTTCAAGGTCCATGACAAATCTTTGTTGAAGAACACTCCAGCATGTTTAATTCTGCTTATAAAGTTATTTTCTTTTGTCATCAACAAATTGTATGAAGCACGTGTGCCATCCAGTTTGAAATGAGCAGAACTTATGAATGCGATTTTTTTTCTCAAACATGTAAAGCATATCTGATCTCATTTAGTTATTTGTTTACTGAAGTGTTCACCAAATACATGTGAAACCTACACACTTACATAAATTCATGAGTCCCTATGAACTTCTAAGGTACTTTAAACACTTCCTTGATGAAATCCTACACTTTGCAAGTTTCCCTTGTTGAAAGAAAACCACCTGCTAGTCCTGTGATTGTCTTTTAATTTCTGTTGCATCACACTTTGGAGTGCTGTGAGACATGTTACGGCAGACCTTGGTATTCAGGAATGCATGTACCACCCTATGGGAAGCTATCTCCTTGAGTTTGCCTTGGTTCTGTCAATTGCATTCTGGTACTAATTCTGATGCTTTCAAACAAGGATGTGGCATTTAGCATTTTTTTTCAATTTGCTTCTAGTACATATCCTTCAACATGCTGATAGTTGAGATTCCTAACTCCATATTACTGCTGATTTATCGGAATCAAGAAAGCAAATGTGGCAAATCAGAGGGAGCACTTAATATTGCTACTTGCAAACATGGATATAAGAAACAAGAGTGTGGATGATGATGCAAATTATAACGAGGTAACTGTATCTGCTCATTTGATAATTACACTAGTTTGATCAAATATGCATATAAATCTCTCTTTATTTTGTCTGCTTAGCAAACAATCCTTTTGTCATTTTTCTCTTGAAAATTGAGTACAAGAGAACATTTTTGCAGTTGGACAGCTATACGGTTAAGCAGCTGAAGGATAAAATATTCAAAAACTATGAATCATGGTACAAATATTTGCACTGTCCAACAAACCTCAGGTGAGCCAAGTAGTGATCATGAAATTACAAGAACAACCTTTTAGAATACGTCAAATATGTTTAAATTACAAAAAAAAAAAAAAAAATAAAATAAAAAATAAAAAAATTACAAGAACAACCTTTTAGAATACGTCAAATATGTTTAAATTATTAAAATGAAAAAATATATTACTCCTTCCATCCCAAAGAGAATGAAGCAGTGTACTGATTTTGAACTTGAACTTGCTCATTGTTGGTGTAAATATGAACCTCAGTTCTTTATTCGTTTTGATGTTAAATTTACATACTTAGAAATTACATAGAAAGTACTTTAATTCAAAATTTTATAATTAAAAATATTTACGTGTTTGGCCATGCATACCAAAAAAATTTCACTTTATTTGGAATTTTTGAAATTGAAATTGTGTTTGGCCATACTTTTTGCGAAGAATATTTTGGATTTTGAATGTACTTTTTCTAAATATGATTTATACCCCCAATTTCTAAAAACTAGAAAAATCACCCAGCATTACTAATTTACATGAAATATACAATCAAATTTGTAAAATAGTAATATCTCAAGTAGATAGTCACATAATGTCAGAGATTAGATCTCATATATCATATATGAGCTATTGCATACTATTGTAAATATTTTTTCACTTTATTTGAAATTTTTGAAGTTGGAGTTGTTTTTGGTTATAATTTTTGCAAATAATATTTGGTTGTTCGAGTGTAAATTTTCCTAAAAAAACATGAAATATAATCTAAATGAGGTTATTTTTATAAAAATAATAATTTAGGGTATAATTTGAAAAAGAAAAATATAGTAAAAGTGAAAAAAGTGAACAAGGTTTTGGGTGCTTTCCAAATTCCAAATACAACTTCAAGTTGTATTTGGAATTTCATGGCCAAATGCTTGGCTTATAAAAAAGGGACAGGAAGTGATTTTCTCTTGCTTGGCTTATAAAAAAGGGACAGGAAGTGATTTTCTCTTGCTTGGCTTTACGTCTTGTGTTGCAGGTTTCCACTGGGTTGTGACAAGCAACAGTTGGAGCTTCTTTACATTGGCCTTTATCTTCTTATATGGGGGGAAGCTTCAAATATACGATTTATGCCCGAATGCCTTTGCTATATCTTCCACAATGTAAGTTTGCTTTCTATATATTCAGTAAAAGTCCTGGATTTGTCTAGAATCTGCTGGTCAGTTTACATCAATCACTGCTTCTGTTGTCTCTTGTCGACTTTTGCATGTGCACTATCTCACATACTGAAGGAACTGACATGATACCATACCAAGATAAAAGTCTTAAGGGACACTTCATTTTTTTTTCTGGAAGGGTGAAGTGGGCGTTGAGGAACAGTGTAATAACATGTGTAACGTTACCATGTGACCTCTTCACGAAATCTGATTAGTTTTGTGATGCTTGATTGATGCGATCATCTTCTCCATAGCGAACTGTCTAGTTATGTTATACACATTGCACACATGTAATGCAATAATTCTTCAGTATTTTGGATGGATTGGGGAGATTATTCTCCAGTTTTTTTTTTCCAGAAATAGCAACATTATTTATATAAACAGTTACCCTTCATGTGTTTGCGTGCCTTTTATACTTCAAAAATCAGATGGCACATGAGATGCATGGAATACTATTTGGCAATGTACTTCCAGTAAGTGGAGGTGCATATCAACCAGTGTCCCATGGTGAGGAGTCTTTCCTGCGGGATGTTGTGACCCCTATTTATGAAGTCATTCAGAAGGTAACTCCTATATTTGTGCTATTTGTTTCATAGTATTGTTATTTATCACTTTATCTGAATTATCTTCGCTGAAAAAGGAATCTAGCAGAAACCAGAATGGGACAGCTAGCCATTCAGCATGGAGAAATTATGATGATCTGAATGAATACTTTTGGTAATCAATTGTGTAGCATTGTACGATTTTTCGTTTTTACAGTCTAAGGAAGAAGAGACTTATTACTCTTCCTTTGCAGGTCCGATAAATGTTTTAAGCTGGGTTGGCCAATGGACAAAAAAGCTGATTTCTTTGTGCACTCAGATAAAAGAAATAAAGAAAATATGGTATGTGTCTCTTATCAGATATATTACCATGTCTGTATAGGTAGCGTAAGAGACGTATTCAGTAGCTATGGCAACCTTGAATCCATGTCATCAATTTTATTCACTAGATTAAATTTGCTTCCTTAAATAAGATTTGTGATTGGTTAGCAAGGTCCCATAATAACATGTGGTCTTTGGATCAACTCTTGCTGACTTATTCAGCAGGCAAATAAATCGTACTTCAAGGATGTCGTATTCTGTTGTACTTATATATGTAAAAAGGGAACAATTTTCTCTGGCTAAATAGAAGAGTTCACAGATAACTTTAGTGTCTGCTTCACTTACTGCCAATTGGTCTTTTGTTGGGTGATTTGATTCTTTAACATGATGTTGCATCCTGAGGCTTGAATTAGAATTCAATCCATTCACATGGGATGTTAGGACGCAAACATTGTGTTACATATGTTGTTCTTCAAATAAGCAGTTTGTTTAAGCAAGTAAGTTTGAGTAGGTTTCTTTGCATCACTTTTGAATAGCGTTACGAATAAAATAGTCATCAGACCTTTAGCATATGAACTGTTGTATACTGCACATTCTTTTTGAGTTCTTTGCCTGAGTAATTTTGAGCACCAAGAGACCTTAGCTTGAGTAAGTTACTTCCAAGTCACATCGCAGGTGTAAGAAAGGTAGAGAATGTTGTTTCTCTTTGAAGGTGATTAAAAAATATAAGGTAATAACAGACGTTTTGAAGATAATAGTAGTTCCTACAAAAATTTAAGATGAATTGTATTTTAAATTTCGATTTTTGGTGTAAAGAGAGTTGTGCAGATGATGCAGAATCTATGTTACAATTTTTTGGAAGAATTTTAGATTTTCAAGGACTGTAGCTTGTAGATTGTAAATATTGCGGCCAGCACAAACTTTTTGCTGATGAATAAAGTTTTTGCTGGTCAGTTTAGACTTTACACTACATGTATATATGTGCGTGTGTGTGTGGTTCAGCTGTTAAGTTATTCACTTCTCTTTTGGAGCTGCTGATAAAGAGAATGGAAGTTTTTTCTACTGTACCAACATGTCAAAAGATTAAAACTAGAAAAGAAAAAAATAAAATGAATAATTATTCTCGACTCTGGAATAAAAGAAGGCACATAATTGCTCTTCTCTGAAAGTCTGTATCTTGACTTCTGAACTGAAGATTCTGACGTTCCTTGGCAAGTTAACTGAGGAAATGATTCAGTTCCATAGCTAAAGATAGTAGTTCTCGAATGAGAAATCGAAAAGATTCTGGGGCATCAAGTTCAAAATTCCAGGAATTGTCAAATTTGTAGAATTTGGCTGAATTTTGTCCTCTCATTTACTTTAATTTAGACAGTATTCCCTCATGGTTTTCTATAAATGGACTAACTTAGCTTGATTTTCAGGGACATAATAATGTTGCTACTGGAAGGAGAAAGCCTAAGGCAAATTTTGTTGAAAATCGAACTTTTTGGCACCTTTATAGGAGTTTTGATCGGATGTGGATATTTTTTATATTGGCACTTCAGGTATCTCCAGACTCACGTAAACTGCTATGTTTTATTTAAAAATTTGCGTGCTCTGCTTTCCTTGTCTCTATAAAGTATAAACTATTTGTGGGAACATATTTACAAGGGATGAAACGTTAGAAAAATTGAAGGACAAAGCAGAGACAGTAAGGCCACAGTCACAGCCATTATAAGTTAGTAAAAACACTCTTTGGAAATGAACTAATCAGTGCTAACCAATCCTCAGTAAAATGTTAAGGGATCTGACGCATCAGAATTTTGGCCAATATTTCATTTTATATGATCCATTATTCTTCAGCTATACTTAGAAAACCAAGCTTATTTTATCTCCATTTAGATGCCACTGAAATGTATAGTTATCTGAGGAGCAATGCTGTCTCAGAGGAATTCCGACTGAACTTATTTAATTCTTCAATGCCGAGGCTTCTCTTTTGGATGAAAATTATGTCTTACAATGGGTTCTCGCATCCAATGGTGTGTGGAGTGGTCAAGAAGTGGGAGGAGAACCATAATGTCTCAGGTTCAAATCCCAGACGAAGGAAAATGAGGCTGTGAGAAATATTGGAAAAAAATATTATTAAATTGTGTATCTATATTATTACATTGAGACCCTATTTATAGACACTACATTAGACTCTTTTTCCAACTAGGACACTACATTACAATCCTTGTCCAAGTAGGATTCTATATACTATTCATATTACTATTCCAATTTTTAAGTAGGATTGTATATACTATTCTTGTTCCTATTCCTATTCTAACACTCCCCCTCAAGGTAGTGCATACAAGTGATATGTACCTAGCTTGTTACAAATGTAATTAATACGAGGACCGATGAGGAGCTTGATGAAGATATCTGCAAGTTGATTACTCAACTTGACAAAATTGACAATGAATCTCAATGTGCTTAGGTCTTCTCATGAAATACTGGATTTGATACAGAATATCGATAAAACATAGAGTGGCTACTCTACCATGAGTCGGGCCAAATTCTTGAATTATTGTGTTAAACTTCTCAAACCAAGCTTGAGAAGACTATTTTAAATCATAAAATGACCTGCACAATCAACATAATACAAGGCTACTAAACTCCTCCTGAGCAACAAAACGAGGTGGTTGCTCCATATAGACTTCTTCCTCGAGATCATCATGGAGAAAAAAATTCTAAGTGTCTAATTGATTAAAAGGCTAGTGACGAACAACAACCATAGATAGTAGTCACCGGAAGATGCACGGTGCTACACAAATCAAAACTAAGAAAATAGTCACCGAAAGGATGGAACGGTGCTACACAAATTAGATATGAAAAAGTCGTCACCAGAAGGATTGCACGATGCTACACAAATTAGACATGAAAAAGTAGTCACCGAGAAGATGACACGGTGCTCTACATAAATACTGACGAATACAAGGTTGACACAAAAAAGTGTAGAAAGTCTTTGGAAATTGACTCACGGTGACATGTCTGTCTGAGTTTTCTTTCTCTGAATATGGGGTTCATGTATATATAATTGGTCCTACTTTTGTTAACATAACCATTAGTTAGACAGACAAGTAGGATTCTATATTCTATTCCTATTCCTATTCTTATTCCTATTCCTATTCCTATTCTAAGTAGGATTGTATGCGCTATTCTTGTTTATATTCCTATTCCTATTCAAATCCCAGAAGAAGGAAAATGAGGCCGTAGAGGATTATTTCTTGCTGAATATGTGACTTCTTCTCTGCGAAGTCTCTTTTTCTCCTAGGCTGCATGTTTGTGTTCCATGTGACAACATCAAGAAGGTAATTGGTCAATGGTCTAAGGATGTTGGACATCTGCTGTATCACATGGAACACCTCTGATTATGGTTTTTTAAAATTTCAATGGGTTAACAATGATTGACAGCTGCTTTATCACATGGAACACCTTTTCTGATTATGGATTTGCTTCTATATCTTCATCAACTGTTTACTCCTAAATTTTCTGTTCTTTACACATAAGTTCCTAAAGTAAGATTAGCATAATGTCAAACCTTCACTTTGGTGAGATAGTTCAAGACAAATTCAACATTCTAAATCACAGATGAAATTATCAGGTTCAGAAAGGTTGGACGAGTTGGTTGAGTAAGGGATCTCCCAAATGGGGGATCTCAGGTTTGAAACCCCCCTCTTGTTTTCTTAGTCGAGCTCGTTGCACGGGGCATGCCTGGTGCAGTTTACCTCTCCTATGTGATTTGTGGGCTATTACAATGGAGAGGGGCTTACCTGTGCGCACCCGAAGGATAGCGATTGTGGATTACCTTGTCATAAAAGAAGAAGGTAATTTTTGCATTCTGAAATGCTGCCCTGGTAGAATATTTTGAAACCCTGGTGAACTGCTTTCATCAGAAGTTGCTTGGGAAAGTTGTAATGAAAATATGAACAAAATGGAGAAAAAGGACTCGGTGCAAGATCAAGATGGTTGCCCTTGTCGTGGGAGAGGGGGCAGTTCTCCCTCTTTCCAAATGCAATGCCTCTCTTTCTTTACTCGCTAGTTGAAATGTTAAGAGTTGAAAAAGTCTCATTGTTGATTAAGTAGAAGAGTTGTTCAATAGCTAAGGTCTGTTGAGGCTTTAAGCACGACTAAAGCACTGGCTTTAATGAACGAGGCATCAATCAACTTAGCCCTCATTTTTGAACTTCTGGGAATTGGCTGGATGAATCATCTGAATTCTTTCCGCTTTATTAGACTCTTAGGATTTATCATATGCAGCCTCCTCCTTTAAGACCAACTATGCTTAGCAAAGCTGACATTGGAGAATGTTATAGCTTTCTATAAATTTGTTTGATGTTTTTCATATGATTAGAATTGAAATTCATTGGTTTAGATTTTGCTGAATTCAAGGTGTTGAAGTGTGTAACCATCTCATCTAAAAGCTTAAAGCACGTGAAAAATCTTTTTGATATGGATGGCGGTGAGGTTTGATCTCAGAGGGTGAGATTTGATCTCAGGACCTCTGCCAGCTTTGGTACCATGTTGAAGTGTGTAACCATCTCATCTAAAAGCTTAAGTTGTTCGAGAGAGCACACTTTTATTATTTAATTGTATTCTCAACAAAGGGGTTTATTTTTCTGTCCTGGCATTGAATTAGATGGACACTGGACTGTTCAGATTCTATAACTTGGCACATGGTATGCCATATATTTACTTCACATGTCCACAGTGAGTTCTCCAACTGACAGTTTGCTGATCACTTGGAGTGTTGTGAGTTCTTGCTCGGTTATTGATAAGAATGAGAATATTTTACAGAAGATTATCAAGGTGGTTAGTAAAGGATCAAGCGCTACACAACCGTTGCCATTATTTTGAGTTGGGTGCTTGGGTTTATACAATACAAGAAGATATCTTGCAAAAATACTGAAGTTTCCCTTGCATCTTCATGTCATCTTTATGAAATATTTGTGTTGATCTCATCTCCCTCCTTCCCTCTTCAGGCAATGGTTATCATTGCATGGAATCAGTCAGGATCTTTGTCTGTGATTTTTGATGCGGATGTGTTCAAAAGCGTCTTGAGTATTTTCATAACTGCTGCTATTCTTAACGCGTTGAGAGGTAGTTGCAGTACCTTATTTGATTTCCTTTCTCTATCATTTTTCAATCTTCTAGAAACTTTTTTATTAGAAGTGTAAGGAGTGTGCCTAGATTTTACCATTTTTCATATTGTGACTGTCTTTAGCTGAGCGTGGTCCATATATATGTTCTTTCTGCAGCTACTTTGGACATAGTCCTCAGTCTGAGAGCTTGGAGGAGCTTAAAAATCACCCAGATTCTTCGCTACCTTCTGAAATTTGCATTTGCAGCATTCTGGGTTGTCGTCATGCCTGTTGCTTATGCAAAATCTGTTCAGGATCCAGCGGGAGTTCTGAGATTCTTCAGTAATTTGGGAGGAAATATTGAAAATGAATCACTGTATTACTACTGTGTTGCTATTTATTTGTTACCAGAGATATTGGCTGCCTTTATATTTTTCTTCCCTTTCTTGCGGAAATCCATGGAGCGCTCGAACTGGCGAATCATCAGCCTCCTTATGTGGTGGGCTCAGGTCAGCATATTTATGCTTTGATACTTACATGGACTGTTCTGTCACATTTGTCTAATAGATGTAGTGTATCCAGCCTAAGCTTTATGTTGGAAGAGGCATGCACGAAGACATGTTCTCCTTGTTAAAGTAAGAACTCATTTGTCTTCTATCTTTACACAAATAAACAAGTCTTGTTTGATAGCATTTCTATTCTTCTGTTCCTCTCATATTCGTTTTTGGTATGCTGTGCATGAATGTGGGGCAAGGTTAGCTAATAGATTATAGTGAATACTTGTAATTATGGTTGATACAGTGAACTGATCTAACAATTCATTCCCTTATTTTATTTGCTCAGGTACACTCTCTTCTGGATCATGCTCCTCATAAGCAAGCTCTCATTCAGCTACTATGTTGAGGTAATGTTTTCCCTTAAGCTTTATTATTCCGTTTATCCTTATAAATCCATTTTAGCATGTCTGAGGAGTGGTTTTCTTCTTGTATGATTGTCCTTATTCCACATGTGTGAAAAAATAAATTTTAAAATTATATAACGACAACTTTTATAACCGTCATTGATTCCTATATAACATGACTTCCATGTGATTCCGACGTGACTGCTATGTCATCAAAAGATTGTCTTAAGATACTGATGATGCGGCTTGCCATGTCTAAGATTGTCGTGAATAGACTTGTCCACTTTGCATTCTACTTCAGCATAACCATCTTGTATGTTCTTGACTTCTTTCCACGTGGCTTTTTCAAAAGGGCTAAAACACATTATTCAGCTCTATCATCAACGCCTATTGTCATGTTATTATTGTCTGGATCTAATGATATCCTAAGTAATATGATAGTTGTATTCACGACGGCGTATATACTCTTGAACAATGTATTCACACCGTCATCAAGTAAAAGATCTAGATACATATTCTCTTGATACATTAGGAGGTCCTCTCAAACTTAAGGTGGGAAAACTAACGTGTGCTTATTTTGGAAACATGACACTTACACTTGTTGAAATGATGAGAATCACCAAAATAAATGTTGTTGGAATATTTTCCTCCAAAAAGTCGATGGTAACTGCATAGCGATAGAAAGTGCTTCTTGCACTACACACGATGATGAATCTAGTCTTAATCATCGAAAAGGGATATGATGTTGCAAATCTTCAATACATTGTTAGCGTAACCTGATCTGATAGTTCAAGGACAAGAATATCAAGGTTTAGAGGAAAGAACTGGTTGGATACAAAGGAGTTGTTAGGGATGCGTTGGAAGTAATTAATTTAAGTATTTAATTATATTTTTAGTTGCTTTATTTATTATTCTAGAATAGGATTTATGTTCCAGAGTTTCATAAGGATTAGGTTAAGTTATAGTTATTAGTTTGAAATAGGATTATAGTCTCCTACTTCCATAAGAGTTAGACTTCCTATTGATGTAATAAGACTCCTATTTAAAGGGGCTTTTGATGAATAAATCAGTAAGTCATTTTTCAGCAAAAAGCAGGAGATTTGAGTTCTCTCTCCCATTGAACTCTAAGGTTTCAGTCTCCCTTTGAAGAGCTGAAGAGATCAGAGTTCTCTTTTAATGAATTCTAAGGTTTCAGCCTCCCTTTAACAAGCTGATTTATATATCGCCCTGTGAATCGATCCTTCCCTAAAGATTCATAACAGGAGCGCACTGGTCGCTGGAGAGATAGTGGAACCAAACGATCATCGGAGAGTTGAATGGTGTTTGAATGATGGTAGACAGAGTAGCGACACAGGACACTGTTACGAAGAAAATAAGAAAATATTGGCTTAGAACAATGGTAGCAGAAGCTCTTTAAATTCTACCATGATCATAGAGGCTTTGATATCATGTAAAGAAAATGGACCTCGGGATTAACTGAACCTCAAAATTTAGCTCATGAGGTGAGGATTCACCAAGCCCATACAAGGTGACAACAACCAATGAGTTTCATTTTGTTGTAAAGAAAATGATCTTCGGCCTAATTCAACCCCAAAAATTAGCTAATGAGTTGAGGAGTGTCTAAAACCATGTAAGGATATGATAAACTATTTCTTCAACTAATATGGGACATGCGTTTCCTTGGCACGTCTAGGATTGGACATTTTGCCGGAAACAGCCTCTCTACCTCCACGAGGTAGTGGTAAGGTCTGCGTACACTCTACCCTCCCCAGACCCCACCTAGTGAGATTTTACTGGGTATGTTGTTGTTGTTGTTGTTGAACATTCTATCGTAGGGGTTTGTCATCGGGTAAACCTAGAATAGGGATGGATTTGGCTCGGATAGCGTGTGTAAATAAAACAAAGAGCCCATTGACATGATTAAGTAACAATTTACATATGTGCTCTTTATATAAGAGTTTCACAGTATGGCAGAATGAATTTTTATGCTAATGATAAGTAAATATTCTTTAATTAAGTGCAGAATATCCAAAGGTATCATATAAATTCTTCTTTAAGTTTTTCCTCATTCAGGTACAATGAATCTAGATACACTATCTCTTAAATACTTTAACACCTTTCATTCTGAATCTCTCTTCTCAACCAGTGTCTTGTTTGTTCTAGACACACATCTTCTGTTCCATGGTAAAATCTCTTCATGCCTTTGCCCATTTTCCACCATTCCAACATTCACTCCTCTACTATTTGGTTATGGTGGAAAATGCTGAGTTGGTTTGGAATTTATCAGGAGATGGCAGGCACTGTGAAAGGAGAACATTCAGTTGAAATTGTGGTACGTAGGAGAAAGACACATGCCTGGAATGTTGCTCCACTAGCACTTATGCGGGTTATTTGGAGAGCGAAAAATAGAAGAGTTTTTGAGGGGGTAGAGATGAATTTTGTACAATTATGGAGTAGCCTTCTTTCACTTAGGTGACCTGCACCCATGAAATCTCTTTATGTATATAAGATAGAATGCCGTAGACATCATATCTTTTTGTAGGTTTTCAATTTTTTTGTTTAGTTCTTGTATATGGGCACTTTTTTGGCCATAATAATTAATAAATATTACTTTATAAAAAAAACTGAACTAATGTCAAGATTAGTAGTTGCTGTTGGTAACATGTCTGAAACCACTATCAGAATGTGTTTAACTATCATGAAATGTGAAAACTACAACTTATGTTAGATACCTCTTGCAGCTTGAAGAATATTTTCAATTCATCCTCTTCTTTTCTTGCTCAATGCAATTGTTGGTTCCCCCATCTTGCTTAACTTGCAATGGACTGTAACATCCCCAACTAAATGGAACTCGACTGGATGACCTCCATTTTGAATTTCATATGTTAAACTCTAATTCATTGAGGTCATGAGAGGAATGGTATGACAAGCAGCAATGACTTTTGTGTGTACAAATTAAATGACTGCTTTTCGAAATGGAAGCTTCTGGATGCTTTTAGCCTGGATGTTTCCTTGCACATCCAGAAGTATTGATTATTTGGTTCTAGCTATTCAAACACTAAGATGTTCTTAGAAACTGTGGTGCATGGTTGGCTGGTGCACTACAAGGTTAGACATCAATGTTTCTCTATGTTGCACTTAATGTCGATTCTAAATCATTTGTAAGACCAATTTCTATCTCCACAGACTAACATGTGCTACTTCAGAAGTATTACTTAAGATTCAACGATGCTATTACAATTTCTATTGGAAAAAAGTGTTCACTCCCTTTGCTTCATAAAGAAGAAAATGGAAGAAAATCAAGCTTCAGTTTTTACTGAGATCTCTCTATGTCTTTGCAGTACGAGATGGCTCTTAATTGGATGTTCTTGTTTCCTCAGTCTCTCTTTTTGCCTTCCCCTGCAGATATTGCCATTAGTGCAGCCTACCAGGGCAATTATGGATATAAGAGTCACAAGCTTTGACTGGCATGAATTCTTTCCACATTGTACGTCTTTGTTAAAGTTTCTTTTCACCTTGATTTATTGCGAACATGTAATTAATCATTTTGCATTTGAATGTTATTCAGTGCCACATAACATTGGAGTAGTGATTGTCCTATGGGCGCCAGTTCTTCTGGTATGTTATGGAAGAAAAATCACTTGAAAATGACAAGCTGACGTTGAGTTCTAAGAGATATGGATTGCATGCAGGTCTATTTCATGGACACACAAATTTGGTATGCTATATTCTCTACAATTGTTGGAGGGATCTATGGTGCATTCAGCCACCTTGGCGAGGTTGGAAGCAATGAATACATTCTTTGGACTGAATTATTCTGGATAATCCTTCATGCCCTTATTCCTCTTGAAAAACTAGTTATACTGTTTAACTATTTCTACCTTTTTGTTTTTTTTAGATAAGGACGCTAGGGATGTTACGATCACGATTTGAGTCAATTCCTTCAGCTTTTAGTGAACGTCTTGTGCCATCTTCAAAAAAAGAAAAAAAGCATAGATATGAGGTAGTAATTACTTATATATGCAAATAGATGCTCCCATATTCTTGCATCTTCACAATTTCTAACTCCTACTTCAACTATTTTCTTCTGATGAACTTTGTGTTACTGTGGTAGGATGATTCTTTGGAGAGGAAGAACATTGCAAAGTTCTCTCAGATGTGGAATGAGTTCATACTTTCCTTGCGGATGGAGGATCTGATCAGCCATAAGTGGGGACCACGCCTGAAATTCATCATGCTACTTAGTGAATAGATTTCTGCAGTTATGCACTTTAAAATTAAGTTGGTGATTCTTTTGTCGCTGTGAACTGCCAGGGAAAGAGATCTGCTTCTTGTACCGTATTCATCAAGTGAAGTGTCTGTTATTCAGTGGCCTCCTTTCTTGCTCGCTAGTAAGGTGATACTTGATTCCTATTGTTGAATATAGACCATTGAAATATTCCCTTTTTTGTCTCAGTTTTTTCACCTGCATCTTATTAGATTCCAATAGCACTGGATATGGCAAAAGATTTCAGGGGAAAAGAAGATGCTGACCTGTTCCGGAAAATCAAAAGTGATGATTTTATGCGCTCTGCAGTGATCGAATGCTATGAGACACTTAGATATTTGCTGGTTGGCATTCTGGAAGACAAAGATGATAAGATGTAAGGCATTTTCAAGTACTTAACTAGTCTTTTTCTTTATTGTTGACTATCTAACGCTGAAGGTCCAGGTCCATATTTGTCGTACAGTACTTCTGTAATTTGTCGCAAAGAATCCATATGATTACTTGGAATTTGGTCTCTTTTATAGGGTTGTGGAGCAGATACGCAAAGAAATAGATGAAAGCATAAAAGAAAAAAGGTTCTTAAGGAAATTTCGGATGAGTGGGTTGCCCTTACTGAATGATAAATTGGAGAGATTCTTGAATCTTCTGGTAAGTGCAATACATGTATATGCACAAACTAGTAACATGATTTAAATGTTTTCTTCTCCATCTCGAATTCAGCATTTTTGATGAAGTTTTGGAGGCTGAGTTTTCTGCTTGTACGTTCTGTGTGTTTGATTGTGGTACTAATAGGTGGCAGATTATGAAGATGAAGAGGGGAAAAGATCCCCTATGATCAACCTTATCCAAGATATCATGGAAATTATCTTTCAAGATGTTATGTTTGATGGCCATGAGTAAGTTCTTGACAGAAATTAGTTTTCTCAGAGGACACGAGATTTATGTAATCAAATCTGCACTGTGATGAGCATCTTCAATTATGATGTACAATTTCGTCTTTTCTGTTCTTTTTTTCCCTAGAATTTTGGAAAGAGCTCACCAGATTGATAGAAAGGAGCAAAGATTTGAAAGGATAAATATCTATCTCACTCAGAACAGGTCTTGGAAGGAAAAGGTATTTTGAACCTGCACTTTGTTTGTTCGTTAATTCTTTATATCATGGTTTTATATCTTACTAATGCTTTTTATCTGCGTCTTTTATACTCCATTTTTTCTATAGGTTATCCGGCTTAATTTGTTATTGACTGTGAAAGAGTCTGCAATTAATGTGCCTACAAATTTGGATGCTCGCCGTCGAATTACTTTTTTCGCAAACTCCCTGTTTATGAAAATGCCAGATGCTCCCAGAGTTCGTAATATGCTTTCTTTCAGGTTAGTTCTGAGCTAGAACTGAACGACCCTTATTGCTTTGCTGGTGAGTTTATTGTTTCTCTTCTTTATGAAGCATTGCTGAAGCTATAGATCAGGAACTAAAGTTATGTTGGCCTGCTACGTTGCTAAAGTGGTTGTTTGACAAATGAATATCGTTGTGATACAAATCAAACGTTTATGGTTACGGATGGAATGAATGCTGACTCTTCCAATTTGGAACATCTTCCCATTTGCTGTTTTATGTGAACAATAAATTAAAAGATGCCTGTCCACTATGCTGCTCAATATACAACTTTTATGGATTGTAGAGGAATGTGCTTACTGTTTTATTTTTCAACTACTGTCCCATTAAATATGAGACGAAGAGTAAACTGTTTGTACAGATGATATTTGGGTTTGTAGTACTTAAAAGGAAGGCAGATCAAGTTTTGGGGATAAAGGGAGTACACTCCCGCAATAACAGGTTTTGGAATAGCAATAATCAACAGATGCTTGTCCTGTACAGATACCTGACAGCTGTGGTACAAGGATTTTGTGATAAAACAGCAATTGAAAAGAAATTCTGTAGAAAATATGGGGATTCACTTTCATAAATTAAATGAATGACAAGAGGCACTTGAGAAACTTCTTGCTTTCATTTCGTCACTTGATTGGTTTGAAATGCCAATTGTCCACGTACCATGTGTGTTACTTTTAAATTCTTCCTCCAAGTAGCTTAAAATGCGTGATATTTATGTTTCATGCTATTTACTCATGTTGCAACTATGTGTCCGCTTGCGGTGCTGCAACTGCAGAACTAATTTCAATATTTATTTATTGTTCAGTGTCTTGACTCCTTACTATAATGAAGATGTTCTCTATTCTGATGAGGAACTTAACAAAGAAAATGAGGATGGTATTACCACTCTGTTTTACCTTCAGAAGATATATCCAGGCGAGTGTGTAGTCTGTGGTTTGTTAATTACAGTATCACATTGCAACATAGATGAAGCACTAATCTCGATTGCCTTTATTTGACCATGAAATAGATCAATGGAAAAATTTTGAGGACCGCATCAATGATCCTAAGCTTGGATACTTAAGTAAAGACAGGAATGAATTAATTCGTTACTGGGTATCATACAGAGGACAGACACTTGCAAGGACAGGTTGAATCGCAATAAATCCTTGATATTTCATACAACTTCTGACTGTATATTTTGTTGTCACTCAACTATGCTCTCTGTTTTGTATTGTGCTCGTGGAATTCCAGTGAGAGGAATGATGTACTATAGGGAGGCTCTTGAGCTTCAGTACTTTCTGGATTTTGCAGAGGACAAAGGTGCTATTTGAATTTTATTGTTTCTTTGTATAACAATATATCTGTGATACTGTGAGTTGGATGTGGTTGGTGTTAACTATCTACCCTTTACTTGGCAGCAATATTTGGAGGATATCGGATCATTGATATGAATCGAACAGATTACAGAGCCTTGAAGGAGCGTGCACAGGCATTGGCAGATCTGAAGTTCACATATGTTGTGTCCTGTCAGATCTATGGTGCTCAGAAGAAGTCCAGTGAACAGCGAGACCGTAGTTGTTATGTCAATATTCTGAATCTCATGTTGACGTAAGTTGGAAATTCCGACTATTCTTCTAGGAGAAAGAAGTGCGTATCTTTATTTCTATTTTGAACTTTTCAGGTATCCATCTTTACGGGTTGCTTACATAGATGAGCGGGATGAAGCTGTTAATGGAAAGTCCGAGAAGGTTTACTACTCTGTGCTGGTGAAGGGAGGTGATAAATTGGATGAGGTATGAGTGTGACTGCAAAGAAAAACAAAGATTTCGTCAACAAATGTTTTTTCCTCAGCGATCAATTTGCACAAAAGGTGATCTTTCTTTTTCATATCACTGGAATAAGTAAATGTCTTTGTGCTGCCATGCTAGGAAATATACCGTATCAAGCTTCCTGGCCCGCCTAAAATTGGGGAAGGGAAACCTGAAAATCAAAATCATGCCATCATTTTTACTCGAGGAGAAGCATTACAAACCATAGATATGAATCAAGTAAGTTTTTAATTTTTCTGCTTCTTCATTAAATATGTACTACGAGTCTAACTTCTTTCTTCTAGGATAATTATTTTGAAGAAGCTTTCAAGATGAGGAATGTATTGGAAGAATTCTTGAAACCTCATAGGAAGCAAAGACCGACAATACTAGGTTTAAGGGAGCATATTTTTACTGGAAGGTTTGCAATATTTGATGTTATAAGCCCTTGATAGCTCACACGGTTATAGATTGCTTACTTTATCCTTTTTGTTGTAGTGTCTCTTCGCTTGCTTGGTTCATGTCCAATCAGGAGACCAGTTTTGTAACCATCGGACAAAGAATTTTGGCCAATCCCTTAAGGTGAGTCATCTTGCTGACTTCCAATGAAATATGTTTTCTGCTGATGCAGAATATGTTGAAGACCTGAAGCTGCTAATGTTCAGTTCCATTGTACTACTGTATTAGACATTTATTGTTTTAGTTTTATTTTTGTACTGGTTGGTGGTCAATTTTTTTTACATGGACATCATTTTCCCCCAAATCTTTTTGGCCATCACAATATAGTTTAACGATTTCTGTTTGACTCTCTCTTTTACAACAACAACAACAACAACATCATACCCCGTGTCTCATAAGTGGGGTCTGTGGAGGGTAGAGTGTACACAGACCTTACCCCTACCTCAGGGAGGTAGAGAGGCTATTTCCGAAAGACCCCCGGCTGACTCTCTCTTTTAAGGAAAGAAAATTAAATGATTTTTTCATTTGCTTTCTCCTAGCTCTCTGCCTTACATATCCACTTATTCTGCATAAAATAAGTAGTAACCAGCTCAACTTTGCAAACCCTTTTCTGCTTTGTTCATGAACATTAATTGACAGTCACATGGTAGTCATCAGTTTAAGGACATCAACTTTCTAGGTACTTATAATCTAACCTAACTGTAATTAAAAAAAAAACAGTAATTTTGTTGAGAATATAATTAAATAATAAAAGTGTGCTCTTTCTAAAAGCTTAAGATTTTAGATGAGATGGTCACACACTTCAACATGGTATCAGAGCATGCAAAGGTCTTGAGATCGAATCTCACCGCCACCCATATTAAAAAGAATTTCCACGTGCTTGGCTCATGAAAAAGAATCAGGCCCGCACGTGCGTGTTGAGAATATAATTAAATAATAAAAGTGTGCTCTCTCTAAAAGCTTAAGCTTTAGGATGGGCTTTTAGATGAGATGGTCACACACTTCAACAAATTTCTCGTATTGTTCTTTCCAAGAATCAGAGGTATAAATACATTAGCAGTACAAGAAATTCTAACTAAGGTAACTAAGCCTTTAATTTTCTAAAAATCAGCTGCCTATAAATGTATCACTATATACATGAAAAGCCTATATATGTACACCTATGTTTTTAATGTTAATCATGTTGGTACTTGGGTTCCATATAAGGCTTTCGTGAACATGTCACCCAGTTGCTCTTCTGTGTTCGCATAGCCTGTAGAGATCAAGTTCTAAGAATCCTTCGTCCCTCCCCTCCTTCCAGCATGCCCAGGACTGGACATTTTGAGCATGGACAATATGAAATTGTACCTATTGAAGTATGTGATTATTTCATCTAAAAGCTTAAAGCTGTTAGAAAGAACACTTTTTTTTTTGAAACTGGTAACAATATCTATATATCAAATAAACAAATCAGTACATGGGTTGCAATGAAACCATATTTACAAAGCACTCTCAATTTCTATTGTTCTACATGTCTATATTGAATCTAAAACATCAACAATAGAAACAATATCATTTAAGAAAATCTGTTTACACCAAAAACACAAAAGCAAGATGAAGTTTAGTTTGATCTTCTGCACTCCATTCTCAACATCATCAAAACATCTGGAATTCCTTTTCTTCCAGGTTGTCTACCTTATGCAAGCAGGGACAATTCTCCATCTACTCATATCCTTTGCCCATAAGCTTGTTTCCTCTCAACTATTTAGAGCCTGTCTAACCTCAGCATAACCTTACCAGGCATGGTCCAGGATACCCCGTTGAGGTTTAAGATAATTCTACATAGTTGTGGTGTTATCTTACAGTAAAGGAAAAGATGGTTAACTATGTCTGCTTTTTCTCCAACTAAAATAATAATCTTGAACGCAATGGGATCCCTCTTCTCATCAAATTGTGCTGTGCAAGGGATATTTCTTTGGCTAGTAGCCACACAAAACAGTATACTTTGTGTGGTATTTTAGTTTTCCAGATGTGCTTTCATGGCCAGGTCTGTGCTTTCATGACCAGTTGGCGATAAAAGTGCCTGAGAGAAAATCCATACCATCAACTTCATATAAATGCATCGATATATACCTGGAAAGCCTAGATATGTACAACTATTATTTCTTTAGCACTAACTAATGCTGGAGATAGTTTCTTCATCTCTTGCAGTGCAAGAGTCCTATTGCAGAAAAAATTATGCAGACATGACTGTTCTTGTGCAGCTGTAAATGTTTTGAACTGATTCTTAAGTTCAATTCTCTTGTTGAGCTTTCTGGACTTGGGATGAATATTTGTTTGGCTTAGTTTAGGCTATTGTTACCATAACTGAATTGTTTGGTTCTAAAGTAGGAAAACTGAAGAGTCTTTTCCTGGTTTGGTGTTGGTTTCGGGCCTAATCTTTTCAGGCTATATATATTCATGATTTATCTACATTTTGACACTTAATTACACCTTACAATATTAAATAGCCTAGTCTTTTTGTTTCTTTGTTTTTTCTTTTTCTTTTCACCTCTTTTCTGGATACAATTTGACTTTGTCAGACTCAATTTTGTTACTCAGGACTTAGCTCTAGTAAGTTGCTCAAATTTATTGCCATACTAATATATTGCATTGTCCCTGTACTTGACCAATTGCCATCCAGTAACTATCGCATGTTGATCATAAATTCGAAGCTTTCTTTGACGTTCTTCCTGTGGTCTCTTGCCTTTTCAACTTTCAACCTTCTAATCCAACTGTGCAGAAATGGATACTATTTGATATGACCTTTTTTACTCTTAATTGCAATTCACTAGGGCTATTTTTTATTTTCATTTTTCTGTTCTTTCTTTTAAAGACTGACTCAACTTGTTTTGTTCTTTTTAAATTTTACAGGGTAAGATTTCATTATGGTCATCCTGATATTTTCGACAGAATCTTTCATGTAACAAGGGGTGGTATTAGCAAAGCTTCTAAAACAATTAACCTGAGTGAAGATATCTTTTCAGGTGGGATAGTGTTTTTTTAACGGTGAAACTGTTAAGGCATATTTTGGTACTTAACTGGGTGCATCTTCAGGTTATAATTCAACTTTACGTGGAGGATTCGTAACACATCATGAGTACATCCAAGTAGGGAAGGGTCGTGATGTGGGGATGAATCAGATCTCTCAATTTGAGGCAAAGGTGGCAAATGGAAATGGAGAACAAACACTGAGCCGTGATGTCTATAGGCTTGGGCGTCGATTTGACTTCTACAGGATGTTGTCGTTCTACTTCACCACCGTTGGTTTCTACTTCAGCAGCATGGTATGCAAACTGCTCTTAGTGCTATGCATACACTTCATTGCATAAAATTTTTTGACTATGTGACTGATGAATCGAGCAAGGTTTCTGGCTAGCTGTTGTAAAAACTAATATCATTTTCACGTGATCCTAAGATAATCAAAGGAGGCATCATCTTACATATGATCCTAGGATAATACCTTCTCTTTCAACATTCCTCGAACAGAAAGGGGAAAATTTGAAATTATACCTCAGGAAAGACCATGAGACCAACAGGCTGTTACTCTATGTACCTGGTCTTATGACATAGTATAGATGTGAAACCTCATTCTCATTGCATATTTTTTTTTCTGAAAAATGTGTTGAATTTGCGCATTAGTATGTAGTAAACATATTCAGAATACAATTCTAAGCAACAAATTAGTTAAACCATCAGATCGTAATTCTAGTATTTGGAATACAGAATAGGAGAAAAAATAAGTCTCGGGCTTGTCCTTGCATTTATTGCTTGTCACTTGCAGCTCTTTACAAGTGTACTGTATGAAAGAATTTATCTAGTGAGAAGCTAAGCTAATTCAGAACCTAAATACAAAGATTGGTTCCGAGTGCTGATTTCTTCCTTACCTTTATTGATCTTCAAGGAAGTTCAGATATTTTTGTGTTCTCTTGTTGCTACACTAGCAGTAGTTATCCAGTCCTCCCAGAAAAAAATGAGTTTCTGTCTCCTTCTTTAGTTTCAAAATTTTTCTTACAATTTATATCTACTGGCAACTGGAGTTTTATTCTGTAGTCTAATTTTCCAGGCTACAGTGCTTACTGTCTATGTGTTTCTATATGGACGGTTATATATGGTCTTGAGTGGGCTGGAAAAGCGAATTCTGGAGGATCCCACAGTTCGTCAGTCCAAAGCTCTTGAAGAGGCTATGGCTCCCTCCTCTATATCTCAGCTGGGCTTGTTGCTTGTACTCCCTATGGTAATGGAAATTGGGCTGGAGAGAGGATTTCGCACGGCCCTGGGTGATTTTGTAATAATGCAGCTGCAGCTTGCTTCTGTATTTTTTACATTCCAACTCGGAACAAAAGCACATTATTACGGTAGAACTATCTTGCATGGAGGTTCTAAATATCGAGCTACTGGTCGTGGCTTTGTTGTTTTTCATGCAAAGTATGCAGATAACTACAGGATGTATTCTCGCAGTCACTTTGTCAAGGGGCTTGAGCTGTTTATACTGTTAATTGTCTATGAAGTCTATGGGGAATCATATCGCGATTCACAGTTATACTTGTTTGTTACTATTTCAATGTGGTTCTTGGTAGGTTCTTGGTTGTTTGCTCCTTTTGTGTTCAATCCATCTGGTTTCGACTGGCAAAAGACAGTAGATGATTGGACAGATTGGAAGAGGTGGATGGGAAATCGTGGAGGCATTGGGATTTCACCGGATAAAAGTTGGGAATCTTGGTGGAATGGGGAGCAGGAACATCTAAAACACACAAATATAAGGGGTAGAGTGATTGAAATTATCCTTGCCTTCCGCTTTTTCATTTTCCAGTATGGAATTGTCTATCACCTTGATATAGCTCACGGCAGCAGAAATTTACTGGTAAGAACGTACTTGTCATTATATAGTTTTAACTTTTGTCTCTCCTTTTTGGAGAAGAGTCTTACGGTTTCCATTAAATCATCTCATACAGGTGTATGGACTTTCTTGGTTTGTTATGCTAACCGCTCTTCTGGTCTTAAAGGTATTTACCTCTTAGCTTGCTTGACACATTACAACTTAACTAACCCCAATATGTAGGAAGTGGATGAAGTAATCACATTTACCATAGTCTTCCTGTTGATGGGGGTGAAATGTTGTTTAAACAGATTGCATAATTCTATCTTTCCTAGTTATGTCTATCCACAGAATATTTAGGTTCTTTCAATTGCAAAATATCAGCTTCGTCGACAGTCATCTAGCTTTGTAACTTGATCTATCAGAGTGATTCATGTTGCGCCTTTCTATATGCTTAAACTGGATGTGCGAAACATTATGAAGGAACAATTATACATGCTTATTTTGGCCTTAATGTGTTTCTCTAATCATGCTTCTTGTTATTTTGCTCGCTATAGATGGTATCAATGGGCAGACGAAGATTTGGGACTGATTTTCAGCTCATGTTCAGAATTCTGAAAGCACTTCTATTCCTTGGATTCGTATCTGTCATGACTGTGTTATTTGTTGTTTGTGGCCTGACCTTAAGTGATCTATTTGCTGCCATTCTTGCCTTTGTACCGACAGGCTGGGGCATTCTTCTTGTAAGTTCATTTTTTTGTATACCTAAGGATCATCTTTTTCTGTTCTATTTTCTTGCTAATTTGGTTCGTTCTTGGACAACGGTCAAATAGAAAATTTAAATCTGCAATCCCCCCCTCTTACATTCTTTCAATTTGATTTACTTGGGAAGTTAAAGTCTACTCTTTAACTCATCTATATGCAATCTCTCTCTTTTCAATTAGTGATCTTATTCTTGGTAACTTTTGTTTCTATGTATTGTCGTAGGCTATTGTCCTTTAATTTTTCTTACTATATGTTATTTTTTTCTTACTTCAATTACCTTAATATTTTGTTGTAGTTACTATTCCATTTCTTTTCAGCATACTTTGCCATGATGTCTTTATTTTCTTGTCATGGCTTCTTTCCTTCCTATTTCTTTTTCCGAACTGCTTTGAAATGCTTTACCTTGATCCAAGGTTCTATCGGAAACAACCTCCCTACCTTGGAGGTAGGGTTTATGCCTGCGTAGACTCTATCCTCCCAAGACCCCACACTTCTGGGATTACACTAGAAATGTTGTTGATCTTATTCTTGGTAATATTGCCATAGCAACTTCTGCTGCTCTTTTTCCACTAAGCTACTAGAATGAAATGAAAACGTTCTCATTGTTAAGTCATACAGCTAATGTACTTGCATGTTTTACAACATTTTAAAAATATAGCTTCATCTGATCAATATTTTCTTTTGTGATAGCATGATTATACCTTTGTGACTAATTTCTTCCTTTATGTTCATAGATTGGTCAAGCATGCAGGCCCTGCTTTAAGGGACTTGGAATTTGGGATTCAGTGATGGAGTTGGCACGGGCATACGAATGCATCATGGGACTGTTCATATTCGCGCCAGTTGTGGTCTTGTCTTGGTTCCCATTCGTATCAGAGTTCCAGACGCGGTTGCTCTTCAACCAGGCGTTCAGTAGAGGTCTCCAGATTTCAATGATTCTTGCTGGGAAGAAAGACAAATCATCACACTCTTGAAGTTTTTGTTGCTATTGTTAAGCAAAGTTAACAGTATTCTTTTTAAAACTAGGCATTACTACTGATGAATGCACAAAGAAATCTTCTTATTGAATAGAGTTCAAAATCATAGGGTGTAAAAACATTTTGTAGCAAGTTTTAGATTTATTACATACTTGTGTAGAAAATACGGTTACGTACTTCATTCAGATGATTAATATTTAATTCATTAATACTGGTGGTTCTTGAAACTTATTAGGTTTTTGTATTTTATTTTCGTGAAATGAATGGTTAGCTATTACACTAGAGCAGAGTTTACCCCGTAAACACTAGTGGGATAGATATTAATTACAATGATTAATATTGATCCTTAATTTTTATTTATTTTTTTGGCTTCTTCTCTTTTTAATTTTTCTTTTGTATGTCTACTTTCTGGCATCACAATCATTTATGAAAGACAGCCACCAGCCAAAATTCAAGATTCTGATGTGATTTTAATACACTTCAAGCAATTATATGAATTTTTTTAATTTCATGCTAATGTCCCTTTTCATCCTAAATTATTATATACATATATGTTCCAATTAGAGGAGAAAAACTTGCAAATAATTACTCCATCTGTTGACATAATAGCATTAATTAGTTCTTTATCTAACTTGTACATATCTAATTCATATTTTCTCAAGGAGCATTATAATTATATTAAGCCCTCTAATTATTGTGCAAGTAATTTTACACTTGCAAAATATGAATCATACATAATTTGAAAGAAGTTTCTCTAACAATAAAATAACAGCTTGAGTGAAAAATAGAAAAGAAAAGAAAGTTGAAATTTACTACATCAATAAAAAGATATAAGTTAGAGCTTTGTAGGTGAAAAAATGCATTTCATATATGAGAAACAAGATTGACTTTGTTTGTATCCAATAAGGATTGTGAAGAAGACGAAAATACTCTTTAATTTTTAATCAAAGGTTTCAGGTTTAGATTAGGAGTCAAGTCAGGTAAGATCGAGGGGACTTGGATCGAAGAAAAATTATACTATTTAATTATTTATTCATACTCTACTAAATATGAAGTCGCCTTTGTTAGAGAACCCTCTATCCCAATGTGAGACTTTCCAATATAAATCTGAATTTAATCGAACTTTAATATAATGCTGATATTAAACACCGGTGAGAATTCAAAAAGGACAAAGCATAATAAGACAGAGTAGCTGAATAGTAGTTTGTTGCGTGCCTTTACTGTTCTTCAGGGTGACACATACATTTTATTTTATTGTACTCATCTATTTTGCCAAATAGTATTTCCTGTATCAATCCTATAGAAATTGACTAACGTTTACATTTAATTAATTAACTGCCTAATAATACACAAAAATACCAATCCATGTAATTACAATTCTTGGCATATTGTTATTATATAATAAAATAATAATATGAGTCTACAGCCTGTTGAGGTGACACATGGATAGAGATCAGAAATTTCTATGATGCACTTTGATATATGATTAAGGTAGAGTTTATGGAAAGGAGGATATTTTTTAATCGCATGATTTAAAATAAGTTATAGATCTGTTTTATATAAGAAGCAAATTTAATGATAAATTAATTTTAAATATAGAAAAGAAATCATGTTTTAATACATATTAACAAAGAAACTACGTCACATAAACTTTAACAAAAATATAATTTTTGAGTGAATAATATTCAACTAATTATTCTTTATTGGTTATAGTTCCACCCGTGGGTATATTATGAGAGATAGCGCCAAGGGAGTGAAATAAGAATTAATGAATTGAATGAAAATCATAAGAATTAGATACACATTACAACAAATATAACAATATTTCAATTGCAAACAAATTGAAATATACGATATAATTTCACTTACCATTATATCTTATTTATCTATTTAAGCTCAATTACATAATCCAACAAAGTGAAGAAAAATTCGATATTGATATAAATACCTGGTAGTGGTAAGCATGATTTTTTTTTAGTAATTTCTCATTTATCCACTAACAGGATTTGAACCCTCAACCTATCCATTTATGATAGAGGTACTTGGACAATAATAAAATATAGAAAAAAAAAATATACCCTCGAACTATCGTAAATGGTATGCAGATACCCTCCGTCATACTTTTAGGATATTGGTGCCTCTGCCGTCCAAGAACTAGAGCATACATACCCTTTACACTAGTGGACATACACATGTCATAATCTTATCCACCGACCCGACATTTATTAAATATCGGATCGATGGATAAGATTGCGCCACATGTCTCTATTTAGTTTTCCGTTAGAGTAAATGGCATATATGCTCTAGTTTTTGGATGGCAGGGGCACCAATGTCCCTAAAATATGATGGAGGATATCTGCATACCATTTACGATAGTTTAGGGGTATATTTGTCCTTTTTCCCTAAAACATAAATACAAAAGGATAGAGTAATATTGGACTACAATTTTCACACCTTAGTGCATTAAAAAAAACATCATTCTCAGCATCTTTTGTAATTTCTTCCAAGTATCTTGTGTGTAAATACATGGAAGTCTAGACTTTAAGCACCTCAAATCCTTCACATATATTAATATATATATATTATATATATATATATAGCTCCAGCTAGCTCTCTTTAGGATTATCCCATCGATAGGAGCTAAGAAAAGAATTACGTTGAATCCTAAAAACTTTCTTGTAGTTCTAAGCAAGAAAAAAAAATATGGGAAAAAAAGCCTCAAAATCACAGAAGAAACAATTCAACGACTTGATTAAATTGTTGAAGCCTAAAGTTTATATTACACCTTCTTCAAATTTCAAGAATCTTGTTCAACAACTTACTGGCAATAATAATATTGGATCATCGTCATCATCACCACCACCACCACCACCTGATGACGATCAACGATTGAAAATCGTTCAAGAATATAGCCAAGAAGATTCATCAGAAGGAAGTATACCATCGTCTATTAATATTAGTAATACGACGTTACACGAACCATGTTTCAGTTTGTTGGATAATAGTAGTAATAATAATTATTCGATGGGAAGCCAAGAAATATTAATGGATGATAATATTTCTGAAGAATATTATTATAGGAATATTGAGTCATGGTTATTGGAGATGGATTCATATAGTACTACTAATAATTATGATCATGATCAGTATGAACAAGTTTCTATTGATGATTATGGTTATGATTTATCAACTCTTTTTGAGACTTAGCTAATAAGTCTTGTGTGCATGATCATCTAGAACATTGGCGGAGCTAAGGGTACGTTATATCCAACGTTATTATTAATAATCTCTGGTATGTATATGTATATAGTATATACAGTACATGTTGAATTTCTTTGAGTTTTTTTTTTTTTTTTATATGTACCTCTTTTAATATTTTGAATACTTAGCTCCGTCACTGATCTGGATTATTGTTAATATCTAGCTATGGAAATATTGTAAATGGTTGTGTATAATGTTACGTTGTTTTTATGTTAATAGATCTCGATCATGCAGAGAGTATATGGCAATCATTCTTAAATTGTATGGTATATTATGATCTTGTTGTCCAAAAAGAAATACGACTCTGCTGGGATCGAGCCCAAAATCTCTGATTTCGTAGACCAGCGCCTTATCCATTGGGCCACAAAGTCGTTGATGTCATTGAACTGTGTCGATCAGTTGGTTTGCTGACCGATGAACTTACTCGTTTTGACCATTACAAAGGGCGATGCTAGCGAATTGAGGGCATTGTTGGATAAAAAAGCAATATATTGCTTATGTAATGATCTTCTACACATTTTAGATCTTTTATGCAGTATTAAGATCGAATAACTCTATGAGATTATATCTATACTTCAGCATACTATGAATAATGTAACATACATATCTATGTTTCAACTAATAGTTGCTGAGCCTTTTCATTAAAAAAAAACACTTAAGCCTCAAAGGTCTTTAACTGAGTCAATTATTACTAGTTCGTTGACATCAAAGACTTTGTGGCCCAATGGATAAGGCGCTGGTCTACGAAACCAGAGATTCTGGGTTCGATCCCCAGCAGAGTCGTATCTTTTTTTTTTTGGTTTTGAAGGCATATAAATCTACTATCACCTGTATGGTTTTTTTTCTTCCATTTTGTTCTAATCTTTAGTTAAAGTATTGATTTTAATAAATTGTAACACTTTCGAGACAACTTCTTTCCATGTTTAGGGTTTAGGGTCCGCAAAGATTGGTTGGTTTATTTTCAGTGTGTACCGCACATCCATCTTAGCATCCTCATCTCTGTAACACTCATCTTATGGATATGTTGAACTTTAACAGCCCGAGATTCACTGTCATATAACATCACAGGTTTTAGAACTTATTGTTTTACTCTAATATGCATTTTTCTATCACACAACATACACCCTTATAGCACTTTTCCATTTCAATAATCTCACATAAAAGATGAGGGTATAGAGCATGGTATGTTTTGTTTGGTTATTCATCAATACAAATATACAAATGAAGAAAATATGGATTTCACATTTGAGATTATTTGGCTCCACCTTGAGAGCATCCTCATAGCTACACATTGTTCAATACGATAGGGGAAAGAAAATTGTAAGAATGCACACCAAAAATGGTGACAACTATTTGCATTTAAAATGAGTTATTATATCAGCAAAGGGGCTGCGAAAGCCACTTTCTTTTATCTGTTATCGCTTGACTGGTGTTAGTTGAGCAGCTGGCATAGTGTACAAGGATTTCAACTGCTGGCTAATGAGCTTGCTGTTACTTATAGCCATTTGTAGTTCCAAGTTATCGGACCACCATTGTTCCAATCCATGCGCCTCAAGAAACTTTTGATTGCCCTTCGATGACAAGAAAAGTTTTGCTGCAGCTTGGCTGCAGTTTGTTGGTTTTGCATTCTCCTTGTTAGCTGCAGCTTTGTCGTTTTGTGCTCCGTCTGCATAAGTATAAGAGCAGCATATGTAATCACTGTTGTTAATATACAAGTGAGGTACCCATTGCTTTAGGCCTACTGGAAAAGATGTTGCACCGCGTTCCTCACAGCTGATTTGAGAATCTGATTTTGAAGGAAGCATTGATTTGATTCTTTTCCAGGCAAAGCCAGCTTTTTCTCCGATATTTCTGAAACTCATAGCAAGTGAAACAGAGGGTGGATTGAACAAATGTGCCTCTACGTATATCCCTTCTTTGGCTAACGCTTTCCCAACTTGAAGAGCAAAGCCAGCTCCAAGGGAATGACCAGCAATACAAACATTATTACTCCCATACTTGTCGGCGATTGCTTTTAGTGCCTTTAAAACTCCACTAAATCTCACAGATCCTTTCAAACTTTCCCAAGCTAGGAAGCGGAGATCGTCCTCAATATCCCTTCTCATTGTCTGGCTTTTCAGAATTGTTCCCCTTAAGGCCAAAACAGCTCTAGGTGCACCACTCGGTCTGATCAGTACAAAATCAGCCAAAGCTGCAGATCGATCCCACTCCAATATTGCACCAAATATGGATCCATCTCGTTCATCTTTTAGAGTCTCGACCAACTTGTACCTGAAAGGTATCCACCATTTCGGAGCAAGTGCATTTTGTTCTGTCCTATTTTCTTGTCTATCAAGCTCAAGAAGGTAAACAGCTTGGATAAAACAGGCCATTACTGTTCTTTTATAGTTAGCATCCTTCCTCCTGTCCAAATGAATTACTGATTGATGTCAGCAGTAAATCATCTAGTATTATTTCATAATTAACGATCTAGCTTGATATTGAGCAATCATCTAGTATTTCCACAGAAAAGGGATCTAGCTAGATAAGAAAATCTAATAAATAACACATGGAAATTAGTTCATATTCAAGACAAAATTTCTTCGAATTAACAATTCAGCTTCATATATAAACCACTCAAAGCTAGAAAACAAAACAATAAATCAAACAAAGCTTTCCACAGTTCGATCGAATTAATAAATCACAGAATCAAACACTCTGGGAGTCCTAAATTGCAAGGCTGATCCAGAATTTTGAATTTATATGTTCAGGATTCTAGAATAGGCAACTTAATTTGTACGCAGAGTTTACCCCTACTTTGTGAAAAGGCGAAAAATATAAGATTATGAGTAGAAAACACTAACCAACTGGAATTAATAAGATCTTTCCAATTTGGGGAAGGAACATTTCGAGGTCCAGAAACATGAAATGCATAAGGATGAGACTCAATGCCACTTTCCTTCACTGTTGTTTCTCCTTCATTTTTCATCTCTTCTGCACTAATTTTGTTGTCCATTTGATGATAAACTTAACTTCGCTATATATGTCTTCGAAAAATGATCACCTGAACATCTAATCTGTGTGATCCAGCAGAGGAAAAAGATGGAGATAGGAGTGGGGTGGTGAGTGCTTTTGCCTTTTTTTGGGTATCGGATTCGAAGAAATTAATGGTGAAATCAAGTTGTTAGATTTATAATAATAATAATAATAATAATGTAGGAATAAATGTTAACTTTTTGAAAATGCTGTTTCTAACGGTCATATTTTTTCCTCCCTGGATTTCCTTACCTTTCTCAACAACGCGTAACTGAGTAAAATGGCATGAAAGCCCTTTAACTTTATGCAGATGCACGCAACAAAACTTTACTTGTTATGGAGGTTATTTTGGGTTTTTCATCGACAGCTAGGTGATGATAGATTCGAACTAGCTTTTGAGGTGCAAGTCAAGTCAAAAACTTATTTTTACATGGTTTCAAAGTAAAATTCATCTCGCCAAATATTGTACCCTAAATTAAACTTGTCTAAACACTAGACGTCCGTTTTTTGGGAGTGAAGTGGGATGTTGAAGAATGAAAAAAAAAACTCCACATCAATGGTTAATAAGATGAGTGTTCTTGGGTAATGATGATGTTAATGAGATGACTTGAACAATTCTCGTCCCTTCGAGGTAGCTTTTGGACTATGAGACATGCCGAAAACATTATTTTTACAAAATTATTATACATAAATCATATTTCGCGTTGAAAATACTGAATTCTGAATTAAGTATAATATTCAGCATACAACCATTTATTCTCGACTAGTGAAATATCGTAAAATGTGTTGTAACTAACACAAGTTTCTAATATGAAAAACTCATCGTCAAACACTAAAACATTACCTAAATTTAATGTGAACAACAAAATCTTAATTCCAACTAATTTGTATGATCATTATATGAGTCATTTGTTTATGTATTCTATTCTTAGTTAAGGTTGAATTCAATTCCCAAATAATTAGTGTGACAAGTTTTCTTGAGACAATTTTCATATTTGTAATTTAAGTATATCTCGTCCCATTTTATAATTATAATCAGTTGATGTTACTTAGCACCAAATTGACTAGAGTGTACACTAAATCTACAAGTGTATTTTAGGTAGGGGTGTACATAAGTCGGTTTGGTTTGGTTTTTCATTAAACAAAACCTAAACCAATTATGTCGGTTTATTAAATCTAAAAACCAAATCAAACCACATAAAGTCGGTTTTTTCGGTTTCGGTTTTAGTCGGTTCTTTTAGATTTTTTTGTTTTTTTACAACTATACGGTATTTGAAAAAGATATCAAATATATTTTCACTTACCTGTGTGATAAGCTAAACTTAAAAAATGTTAAATGAATAGAAATTTTCAAAAAGACGGTAAAGTTCACATGAGTACAAAATATTATTTTTTTTGAAATATCAACGTTCATTATGTTAAATTAATAAGATTAAAGGCTAGAGGCAAACTGAATACAAAACAAAATATTTACAAAGTAAATTGTTAACTTCGAATATGAAAAACTATAACAATATAATCGTAACTTTGGATCTTAATACAAAATAAAATATTGACAAATTTTACAAGCCCAAATTTAAAATAAAATATATAAACATTGAAAACTATAAACTAACTAAAAATATACCAACAAAGTANTTCTCAACCACCAAACCAAACCACAAATCATTTTTTTTTCGGTTTGATTTGATTCGTCGGTTCGGTTTGACATTTGACTTATACACCCCTAATTTTAATTTTAGATATCTTTTACATTTATTTTATCTTATTAAGCATGTTGAATTATGCTTCTTACCTCAATTTATCATTTTAATCTTAAACCAATAAATATTAAGAGCTTAGGGAAAAAAGGAAGAGGGAATACTCTTTTTATTCTTTCTTTAATACAGATGTTTTAGATAAAAATAAAAGAAATTAAGGGCATCTAGAAAGCAACAAAGGAGGGCATCGAAATATTATTTTTTCCCCACCCCATTCGATAAAAAGGTTCAATACTGTTTTGACTTACATTCTAGCATAACTCAGACGCTCAATTTATTAATTGATAATAAAATTGTTCAATCACTAAAGCAAGCTTCACTCGTTAACAATCACTAGTATCTCTTTTTAAAATATGAGACGATGGGAATTAAAAGGAAATAAATCTGAAAATTATATTAGTAGGACAGGGACATATAAGGAAATTAAATTTTGTGGTGGAGGAATTTTCAGCCACCTGTTTAAATTGAGGTACTCCATAGAAGTTGCATAATTTGTAGCCTCATACATACCTAATGGACTTACACTACACATGGCTTTGAATTTGAGCTCTGTTTTTGTGCAACCAAAACATGTCATTCCTTGTACACACAAACTTTATTATTCTTCCATGAGAAGAGCTGCTCTTTCTGAACAAGGGGATGGAAGAGTCACTAAGGAGGAAGACCTTCCCACTTATTCTGGTATGCTTTTAACTTTATTTTCATCATTTTAATTTATGAGATTATAGTGTTTGTGAGGATATTTATCGTCGTCTTGTATCAAGGTTTGTTTTGCTAGCTTCATTATGTCAGTTCCTAACAAAAGTGTGGATCCTTCTTCATCTACTTTACTTGGGGGAAAATATGATCTTGCAAAGTTTGTTTTCACAGTTCTTGAATGTTTAAATTATATTGAGGTGATCTACTCCAATTTAGCTTTGAAAATTAGACAAAACAGACTCTCGAATGGGTAAAAACGACACTTATTTTGGGATAGGAGAGTAAAATTTAGTAAGTTGTGTCAATATTTAGAAGATGGATGGATGTATGAGTAGTTAGCCTCTCTGATTGTTACCATGGTGGAATGAACACAGTACACTGTACCTGTGCCTGATATAATATGAATTGATAAGCTAATCGAATGGTGTCCATATCTTAGTCCCGTTTGATGTATGATGATATGGGGTACATTGTTTTGCTTGATTGTTGAAGTTTTTTTTTATTTTGATTTAGGGTCATTATCTTCTGCTCGAACGCAGCTAGATCTCTTGGAACAGCTCACTTCCAGCAGCTCAGCAGTAAATGGTATATGTTCTTTTCTTTTTTCCTGATAAGTAATACGAGACTATCATTAAACTGCTCTAAGAAAGTGTATAAATATCCAAGGACTTTGAGTTCCTTCCTAGCATTATAGGGAATCTATGAAGTCCACAAAAGAGTTTTCATCATCTATGAAAGTCAACTTATACTGAATTTTAACATTTGTATACATCTAGCTTTTGATCCAAAACATCTAGGCTATGATCTCCGAAGCATCTGCAGTTCCTTTCCTTCCTAACTGCCCCAAATTTATAGCAAGATTTCAAGTAAACTTGACGTATTTGCTTCATTCACTTGATCATCGACCAGGTTATGAAAGTGATAGTAGCTCTGGTAAACCTACAATTCGTGATCAGCTCGCTAACCTGGTTGGAAGTCGAGATGATGACTTCAGCATTCCTTTGGGTAAGAATCTGAAGAAGTTTAGCGCCAAGTTCTTAACTACTTCACAGAAGAGAAATATCAAAAGACAAGCCTACCTGAATGAAGTATCTCAGAGGAATGACTCAACTTTCTTTTCTACAATTGGAGCATTTGTCATCCTCCCACCCCTTGTCATTTTAGGAATTGCAATAGCGACAGGTTACGTGCAGTTATTTCCATGACTTGTATTAATACTTTGTATAAAGATTCACTGTTTCTATTACTAATATAGTGAACCTTTATAAGTTTGTCAAAAGTCCTTGTATCTATCGATCGAGATCAATGATCATTTGGAGTTCTAGATTAACTGGTGTTCTTAGGAAAAACGTGATCCACTGAGATGAGATCACGTTTCTTAGAATGACAAACTGCATATGTCGCGCTGGTGTTGGATATGCTTAACTCATTGATTGAACCTGTCGCGATTGTGAATGAGGAGAGGTGGACACAATATCTTTCATTTTATAGACTGTGTATGATGCTCTACATTGATAGTACTACACAAAACTCTTAAATATCTGTTTTGTGAAATTGTAACAAAATTGGAGAGAATCTAATGTTAGCTGTAAAAAACAAGAAAATTTGTGTTAGGTAAAGGCAAAATTATTTGTTTGTCTGAAGTCTTAACATGGCTCTGATTATGCCATGGGTGAAATTTCCTTTTTCTGAGTTGGAGATGCTTCTTGATCCGTTGGTCGTACTGATTCATTGCATAAAATCCCTCCTGATTGCTTTATATACTGCCATTTTTCTTGGAACAGATAGATGAACGCGATAACACCAACCTCAATACTGAAAAGCCAGTTCCAAACACTTGTGCTCTTCATTGTTTTTGTGTTATATGCCTGTAAACCTATATATACGTTGACGATTCCCAGTAAAGTAACTGTGACTCCAATAAGCCAGTGAAATGCATACCATACACCCCTATTTTTGCTTCCCCTGTATATATAGGAAGAACAAAAACTTCTATTCAATTGAGTGAACAACATTAACTTCTTCCATTGTGAAATTTATGTATCTTTTACCTGTCAGGTCGAAAAATCCCAGCGATGAATGGCAGCCATATGGCAACATATAGAGCTAAGCCAAGTCTCTGGTGAGTATTGTCGAAAAAATTCTCAAAGTTTATTACTGACATGATTGTTGCTACTGCTACAAGGAGAACAGATAGTATCTGAAAAATAACCAAAACATAAGTAAATATTGATATAAATTCAGTCTCGCTCTCTCTTTGTCAGTAAGTATATCTGTTATGGTATTATTGTCGTGCTATGCACTACATAATGATGTACATGCAATGTACCAAAAGTATGCCATGATAAAATTAAGGCATAATACATATATTGGACCTTAAACTTGGCTTCAAATTTTAACTTTGACCTCCAACTTTCAAATTGCACAAATAGACACTTTAACTATCCAACCTTTTAATAAATAAACACGCGTGTCTTACCTGGCAAAACGCGTGACGTGCACGCATTTTGCGCGAGTGAGAAGTAATTTTTAGACACACAACAGTGAAAAAAATGCTGAAATGACAACTCTACCCTTAATTAATTAATTTTTTTTTTTTTAGTTCTAAAATGGACGTGTAAAGTGTTTAATTAGTTGGCAGCCATTGAGTGGCTCGCTAATACACGTGGCAGCGATTGCATTTCACGCTCTTGGCTCCAAAAATCGCGTGTTTATTTATTAAAAGGTTGGATAGTTAAAGTGCTTGTTTGTGCACTATGAAAGTTGGAGGTCAAAGTTAAAATTTGAAGCCAAGTTTAAGGTCAAATATATGTATTATCCCTAAAATTAAACTGTTATACCTAACATTCATATTTAACTTTAATTGATCTCATTTCTTAATAAAGATAGAGTTAGTTGTAGTACTCAAATAAGAGACTTTACAACTCCTCCATTTCCTTTATCACTAAGCATTCATCACTGAGGGATAAATGAACTTTTAACTTAAAATTACCTAATAATAAATTGTGGGCTAGCTAGTTTAATTATTAGCAAATGTGTAATCATAACTCTTACTCTCTTTCAATATCATTAGAGGTGAAATGTGGGGTACTTCTATCTCATAAACAAAGTTCAAATCTGTAATAATAAAAGTTTAGTAACTGTTGAGATACTGATTTTCATGTCAATGATTTGAAGTATACCATTCATTGACTAAACAATTACTTGTATTCAGTGTTTGCACCAAACCAAACAATTTAACTTTAAAGATATGAAAGATACATGTCTTTTATTCATTGGTTTGGTGCAAACACTGAGTACACGTTAGCTTTTTCCTTCCCACATTCAGAGTGAATCAATGAAAAGTGATTTTATTTACCTGTAAAGAAGCATGAGTATACACAATCATCTTTAGCCTTCTTCCATTTTGCTCTTTATTCGACATTCTTATTACAAGAATCGCGATAGGCATCAAGAACCCCATGGAAGCCCAGAGGAGAATTCCATGTAGAATAATTTGAAATGACAACTTTGGACCTAGCTGAAATTTGATATAGAAAAAATCAGTTGCTGCCTTAAACATATATGACTAAATCACAAGTATTCGTTTACGTCATACTTTTTCAAAGGAAAATTGAAGCAGAGTATGAGATGCAAATGTGAATAACCTCAAGGACTTTATGGTCACTGCATTCGTGAATAATCTTTTTCGCGTGCTTCTGAGTTGCTGTAACTAATGGCAGAAGAGAAACGATGATGAAAATCGCCACATGAAGAATCACCTTCTGCGTGGTAATTCGTATCATGTTGCTACTACTCCTATATTGCTAATGCTACAAAACTCTGTCTTGAAGGAACTGAGCTGAAAAGAGAGACTGCACCAGCAAAACTTCTTGAACTTAACTTGTTAAGCTCTTCAGGTACATTGTTTTCTTCTATTCAACTGCAATGACCAATTGAACAACGATTTATCTAAAGACGTCGTTGAAAAACAAATATTTCCTTTCTAGGAAGCCTTAATCATCATCAATTCTGCAAAGAAGCCAAAGTGAAATGCTAACTTTAGACAAATTAACAATGTTTGGCATATATAGACTATAGTGCATATTTTTATAGTGGGAAATAAGCTGTGATTTCAACCTGGTAGGGACCTTATAACAGGCTTTTATTTTTTTAATGGAGAGAATGTGGTATGACAGAGCACAACAAAGTCAGAGTGGGAAATTTTTTTCAAAAAAATATCAAGTATATTTGACAATATATGTGTATAATTTTAGTCTTTACTTACCCACTACTGAGAAGAAGCATGGTCACTAGTATTGATAAGTATTTCTTGTCTATGCTGTGGGTGGTTTGCTTTTTCAAATGAACAGAATATCAACTCATTAAACTTTCAGACAGTTAACATAAATTATGTTAACTTGACAAACACAACAATAAGATAAAGCAGTGTAATTTCACAAGTGGGGTATGAAGAGATTAGTGCATGTGTAGAGAGGCTTATATCGATAGACCCTCAGCTCAAGTAAAAACTTTACAAAGCAATTCGAAAAATGAAAATAACGCTAGTGAAGAAGCCAAGACAAAATGTTTAAAAAACGCATGACAAAGCATACTAAAAAAGAAGCAGTCGCTACAATAAAATAATATGATAATTAAAGTGCAAGATTCATTAAATAATAACAGAAATGGAATTACAAGAAACTCTGAGTAATATTATGACTACTAGTATGGAAGAATAAGTGAGAACCCTCAACCCCTCTATTGTATTCTCTATGACCTCCTATCTAAGGTCATGTTCGCCGATGTATGAACTTGCTAATTCAACAATGCATTAGAATTATACGTAATGCTATTTATCAGGTAATTAGTAGACACTTTTTTGATTGAAAAAGACAATTACACATCGTGTGATGATTTAAAAAAATAACAGTAGAAGACATGTGGACCATGACATGCAACTTTATGCAGTAGATTTTGCAAATGTGATTGCTAAATAGCTTTTTATCTTTAATGGACCCTCCATTATCATATACTTGCATTCAATTTCTGCATCTCATCATGACATATTTTGGCCTACTTACGTGCTTCATTTCACTTGTATGTATTATAAACCTTGGACCACAGACAATAATTCTGTATTTGCTAAATCTTTTTGTGGAACTAGCTAGTCTATAGCAAGGGCGCAACGGGATTCATCCGACTCCCCTTTGTCAGAAAATTATACCGTAAGTTTGAAATTATTTACCATGCATGTATGTTGAATTAGTTAAAGAGTCCTTGTAACTAACAAGGTACTTTATAGTAAAGTGTCAACAATGATAAAATATGAAGTGATCACTAGGAGGTCCCTATAGAGAAGGAATTGGCACATGGGAGCCAATGATGCTAATTCACCCAAAGTTGTTAATATGTCACATGTAATCCAAGCACAAAAGTCCACCTTAGTATATATGATATGATGATGACTTCAAAAATAAATTGCAATCAAAAGCTTAGGTAGTAGTTATTAAACTAAAACAAAATTCATTAATTAAGAAGTATTAAAAGGTGTGATCCAGTAGTCAATGAAGTTAAAAGTGAACCATGACAAAAGATGTTTTGGTCGACATAGTATTCACATTAGATTTGATCGAGCGGTGTGAAAATGAAAAATGAATGTAAATAAGAAACCAAAGTAAACTTTAGATGTGTTGAATTAACAATTAGGTAAAGCAAACCTTGGGAAGGAAGAAAGCAACTCTGATTGAAATGAACAAGATAACCTTAGGCCAATGGGAAAAAGTGATTCCAAAAGTTGATAGCGCATTTGATTATGAACAATAATTAAGTACATAATGGAGAAAAAAATAAGTCTATTTGATAAGTACCATAGGTTAAAATATCATTTACTTTTAAAGATGTTGAAGGATTTTGCTAAAGCTATCATTTTTGTATTATATCAATCATCTTTAAATACGTAAGGAGGATTAAAGATTGCTTAATAATACAAAGGAAACTGAATAAAAAGAATCAAATTTTATGTTTTTATCAATGAAAATTCAGATTAAAAAAACAGTGAAAATGCATGTGGTACCTAGTTCCATATATTTGGACTTAAATTTTCATATCATTTTTATTTTTGTTATGCAAAATTTAATGCTAAAAAATTAAGGTTAAAATAACGATTTTCAATATCAAATTGCCAAAAATTGAATTACCTTGAATGACACAATGACATGACGACAAAATTGATGCAAAAACATGTAACACGTCCAATTTATTCAAACTTAAACGAGTTAAGCAATATGTATTTATTTTATTGGTGGGTTGATTTGGGCGCTGCCCAAAACAACCCCTAAAAGAAATGTATGAATAAATTGATTCGTGTAAATGCCCAATACACTAAACAGACTCTAATTTTATGTTGGAAAAGGCAATTTCTCATACAAGCAATGCCTTTTATAGTAGTATGAGATTATAGTTAGTCTCTTGCTGAGTTTTAGGTTAAATTTGTGAATGTATTTTAATGGTTAACTAATTTCCTAATGTTTGGTCTTCCAAAAATTTAGGATACATTCACCATTAGTCCTTGTTCAGACTTATAATATTCTTAATTTTAAACTGAAATTTGTTATATATGTTTACTTTTATTGAAAAATTCTTGGTTCACCTATTTTATTTTTGAAAATAACAAAGAAAACAATGCATATGAAGGATTGAGCATCAATATGTGCATAGGTTTAGTTGAAATTTAGCACAAAGTGTTTTTGAAGTTGACAAATGGTATCACTTTGGACTAACCAATTTTTTGCTTTTTCTTCACCAACTTGGAAGTTCGAGTTTTTCCAAATTTGAATCCTAATCATTTTTCAAGTAAACAAGCCCTTTTTTTCCCCATCTGGTGTTACATATACTGGGGCGGATTTAGGGGTATATGAGAATTCTCTAATTTTTGCTTGGATTCTAATACAATATATTTGTATTGAAAAACTCAGTAAATATATAAGAAATACGACTCGAAAATTTATTAATAGAGTGTGTTGTTGGTCTAGTAACAAAAAAAAAACATTTTAAGCTTTTCTCCCACAAACTTCAAATTCGTTGTACAATTCATTTTATGTGGTTCTCACCTAAATTTGGATTCACGTATTGCACGACTCATTTATTTGGGCGGTTCTCACCTCTAGTTAAGGATAGAGAAATCTCAACTATCCACCATAATTCATGTGAAAAAGCTCACATTTGAAGCTCGACTAAATCTAAATTTGTGCACTACAACACTCACCTCCAATAAAAAGCTCAATCATTCTATCGCAACCTCGATAAACCTATTCCGTAATCTATCTTTCTCTCTCCAGCTATTCATACGACACTTCCACCCAAAAGAATTTAAAATACATAAAGGAATAATAAGAAATCCAAAAAACGACAAATAAAAGATTACATTAGGGGAAGTTGACCCAAATAAAAAAAAGGCCATAAAACGGAGCTGCCCCCGACCCGACATAAATCGCAGCGATCCAATTTCCCGGCTTTCCGTGATGGTACTTTACTCCATTTTTTCAATTTCGGATCCATTGATATCTTTGATCGGAAATTAAACTCAACCTCCAATTCCTCCCATGGCGGCAGTCACTGTGGCCGCAGAATGGCAGCTCCTCTACAATCGCTACTACCGGAAACCTGAAATTTACCAGATGCAATGGAAGCACGTCGACCTCACGCGCAACAAAGTCGCCTGCGCTCCTTTCGGTGGTCCAATCGCCGTCATCCGTGACGATGCTAAGATCGTCCAGCTCTACGCCGAATCTGCCCTTCGTAAGCTCAGAATTTTCAATTCCGCTGGTGTTCAGATCTCCGAAACAGTCTGGAAGAATCCCGGGGGTCGACTTATCGGTATGTCATGGACTGACGATCAAATTCTAGTTTGTATCACTCAGGATGGTACTGTTTATCGTTATAACATCCATGCCGAGCCTATTGAACCGAATTCTCAGCTTACGTTAGGCGCAGATTGTTTTACTCAGAGTGTAGTTGAGTGTGTTTTCTGGGGAAATGGTGTTGTTTGTATCAATGAGGCGTTTCAGGTTTATTGTATACCTGATTTTAATAATCCAAAACCTGTCAAATTGGCGGATACTGACTTGGAGGATTTTCCTTTATGTATGGCTGTGATTGAACCACAGTATACTATGTCTGGCAATGTGGAGGTACTGATGGGTGTTGCTGATCATGTGCTGTTGGTGGAAGAGGATGGTGTTCAGGAGGTTGGACTTGGAATTGGGCCTCTACAGAAAATGGTGGTTTCCCAGAATGGGAAGCTCTTGGCATCTTTTACACATGATGGAAGGCTTCTTGTTATGTCCACGGACTTCTCCAGTGTCATTTTCGAGTATCCTTGTGAGGTGGTTTTGTCATTCCAATACTCTAACTTACTGTTTCTACATTATTCTAAGTAAATTCTTCTTGCTCTTTATTCTGTAAGTGCTAACCGGAGTGATTTTTACGAAGTCCTACCATATTGTTGCTTATACATTTTTTTCAGATAATATGCTGCAGTTGCATTTTTGTTTCTTGTTAATGTAACAAATGCTTTCTGGCTTTTTAGCTCGACTAATATCACATATGTACACCACCTTTTTTAGTTTCATCATTCGGTATCTTTCTATAAGACGGTGAATCTTTCCTTACCATGTTATTGCTTTTGTGTTTCTAGTCAGCCCTACCCCCTGAGCAGCTAGCTTGGTGTGGAATGGACAGTGTACTACTCTACTGGGATGATATGCTTCTAATGGTGGGTCCTTATGGAGACCCTGTACGCTACTTTTATGATGAACCAGTTCTCCTTATCCCTGAATGCGATGGCGTTAGAATACTCTCCAATATGAGTATGGAATTTCTTCATCGAGTTCCAGATTCAACTGTCTCCATATTTCAGATTGGCAGCACACTACCTGCAGCTTTGCTTTATGATGCCTTAGATCATTTTGACAGGCGGAGTGCCAAGGTAGGCTATATCTTTTGGTATTTACTCTATGAAGTGACAAAGAACCAACTTGCCTATTTCGATCTCCAAATATTACAATTGAATGAACATAGTTAGACTTTGTTCATATGTGCATATATTTACATCTTCTAACAAATCTATATCTACTTCTGCATCCAAGCTTGTTTCCATACCTGCATACCTACCCTGGGATGCGTAATATGATTGACAATCCCATCAAAATTACTAATTTTAAAAAAATATATAATTGACAATCCCATTTGAGATAGGGTAGCATAAAAAATGAAAAATACTTATCTATTGTCTTTTGCATGAAGTCAATTTTCTCCACAAGTATATCAATTCCTACTATAAGTACACTACCATGATACATCATTTCCCACGTTCTCTACTGCCATTACCTCCATCTTCATGCCTAGCCCAATGTTGTACATGACATAAAATAAAGTGTGGCGTTTAAATAAGTTTACATTTAGATTTCTTGTAGTTGCAACAATTGTGACGATGATGAATTCTTTATCTTTGCTGAAATCAAATAATAAAGTGCTGTCGTTTGTTCTTATACCTTGTATTGACAGGTTCTGCTTTTCCTTCTCTGCTCTTTCTTACAGTGTGGGGATGTTGCATGAATGCTTTTTTTTCTATTAACTAATCAAATTTTATTGCTTCGCTCTGGGCTAATGCTTGGTAATTTCAACCAGCAATGTTTGACTGTTTGTTGCCATCTAAAGGCAGGAGTATGATAATGAACTCCGGTTTGTAACAGGCATTCAGATATATAAATTATTGAAGACAAGATATGACTAAATGTCAAATTACTCAAGTCCTCTGATCGTCATTACATTTTTCTTACTTTCCTTTTAGTATAGTAGAAAGAAAGAGGTTTGAGCTTGGACTTCCATGTTGGAGGTCTCAAGTTCAAAACCCCTTGCCAGCGAAAGCAAGGGAATTGCCTTCTGGGTCGAGCTCGTCGCACCAGGCTTGCCTAGTGCGGGTTACCTCTCCTATGTGGTTTGCGAGCTATTGCATAGGAGCGGGGGTTTTACCCTGTGCGCACCCAAAGGGTAGCGGCTGCGGGTTTCCCTTGTCATCAAAAAAAAAAATAGTAGAAAGAAAGAGGTCTGACTAGGACGATGTAATAAGGGTATCTACCTTTTCATGGGGTCATCTTTGGTATTCTGAATTGGGAAATCATTCATCTAATGCTGGATGAAGATATATCTACTCATCTATAAACAGTTGTGAACTTGGGCACACACTTTTTTGTGTCGTTAATGTTTAGAAAAACTTAAATTTTCTCCCTCGGCCTTTTTTCCTGAAAAAACGGATACAGTGTGTAAGTGATGGTGTTCTGTTCTTTATCTTTTATTTAGAGATGCATATATATAACCTACTGGATTTGAATTCAAACGTCGAGTTTCTCATCATCAGAACGTTTTTTGTCTGTTCTAGAATGCTTTAGCTAGTGAAGTACTTTTTATTTTGGAATTTGTATTTCGAAGGTGAGAGACAGAAATTTAAACTTGAAAGGATTGGTAAATACCCTTGGTATGTCCTCTTTTCTTTTGAATCAGCTCCTAAGGTTCTTCCTTTTAGTCTTTTCTTCTAGGAACACCATTGTTTCAACTTCATCTGTCAGATGTGCATGTTTGAGTATACATAGCAGAGAAAAACTGTTTGAAGTTCACTGTTGGGTGAATTCTGATCTATTAATCACTTATCAGGCTGATGAGAATCTGAGACTGATACGGTCTTCGCTGCCCGAGGCGGTTGAGGCATGTATTGATGCAGCAGGTCATGAATTTGATGTCTCACAGCAACGGACGCTTTTAAGAGCAGCAAGCTACGGCCAAGCCTTTTGCAGGTAGGTCTATTGGCTTAATTGTAGAGATGATATTCTAAAAATTTCTATTTTACTGCTTTCTTAAGAGAAATTCCATTTTACTTTTTGCCTCTGGTGTTGGTACATATTCAAACTCTGATGCTGTATATGTTGACAATAGCTATCTAATGCTAGTTTCATATGAGCAGAGGAGGGAAAAAAGATCTGTCTCCTGGCTTATGTAGATATTTAGGTTCTTTTCTTGTCTAAATTCCTTTTGAGGAGAGTTGCCATTTTCAAAAAAAAAAAAAATTCCTTTTGAGGAGGCAGTGCTTTCTGTGCCTGCATCATTCGGTTAATGTCACTGCACTCATAATTCCTCGCTTATAAGAGGCATCAAAGGATAAGGCATTTCTTGCTATGGCGATCTACTTTCTTTCTGGTCATAAAACAAGCTAATTGGTGATGGAGTAGTTTTTATAAACAAGCGATGATGGGAACTTCTCAAATTGTATTAACCTGGTAATGTTGCTTTTCCTGTAAGCTACACCAGAGAGATACTAGTAAATGAAAAGTGTCTACATAAACTACTTTGTATTTATTTACTGACCGTTCCTTAAAAAAAATATGCATCTGGGCTATAGGTTGATGGTGTCTCTTAAAGATTAATGAATATTTGGCAGTTAAAAAGAGGCTTCCTCAAACTGAGCTTGGGTCCAGCCCGCTGGCAGCCTTGAAAAAATAATTCTCTCTCCCGGTCGGTTCATTGGAACCACTTTGTTCACCGGATAGCAGAACTATGTGAACTGGGTGTTTGTTATATCATGAATATATGTTGCTCAACCTTCTTTTGGTAACACAAGACAATTCAACGAATTCGGAGAGAAGTACAATCTAGGACCATTTCCTTATTAGTGCTAGTTCTAGACAGTGTTTTGGACGGTGAAAGGCAACAAGGGTCTGCCTCACCGAGAGGCGAGGCACTCACATTTTTGAAGTGCGGCGCCAATTAATATTAAAAAATTAAAATATTTAGTTGCACGTATAAATAATCAAAATCTCAATAGCAATAACATTTTAGTAAATATTTCAATTCAAAAACTGAAAATAGATAGTACATACTAAAAGTCCAGAACTTGAATGAGAAAAAAATTGAACAAAAGTCAAAACAGTGAGAAAAAAAATAGAGGTAGAAGTAACTCTGAAGAAGAAGAAGGAAAAATAAACAGAGGAAGAATAAATATGAAGAAGAAAAGAAGAAATACATATTGGTTAGACTTTGGAGTCGCCGGATAAGTCTGGTTGGTCATCAGAGAAGTTTAGTCTAGTCGACTGGTTGGAGTCGCAGTCCCAGTCTAAGAGTGCAACTGTGCAAATTTGGAAAGACAAACTTAAAATTACCTTTGAACTTTAAAATCCTAAATTGGTCGTCTTCTTTAAAGGAAAATACAAAAGGCCATGCCTTTCCCGCTTTTGTCGCCATTGTTGCCATGGCATTGCCTTTTGAAGATCGCCTTGCCACAAAGCTAAAAGGTGATGAAGGGTCGCCTCGCCTCTCGCCATTGGCGACGAGGCGATCGCCTTTCACAACACTAGTTCTACCGTTCTAGATAAGGGGGAACAATAAATACCAGTAATCTATATTCTGGAGCAGGGAATGTGATGGCAGTGAGGGGATTGTGTTCCATATGTGAGGTGTGGGATTGTTGAAAAATCAACATGTTTCTCATTTGGGTACATGCCAGAACAATGATGCCATCATAAGGTCTGTGTTTGATGCAGTCAGTCCAAAGTCCTCAATGAAGCTTAAGGACTAAAATGTGATCCAAAGTGGGGAGGACGCAACTAAGAAAAGGGATTTGTTTGTTTGTTCTTTGTTTTTTTTTACTTTTTTGGGATTTCCATCTTTTTCTTCCTTCGAGTACAAGAGATGAAGGGTCAAGGCCTCAAGGGTCAGAGGGGAAGTGGAGATTAGTTTTGGAGTGTCAATTATGTGCTTGCGTACTTTAGGACCAATCACTAAACCAATGGTCAGTTCTCATGGGATTTGTTATCATGAGGAAGTGGCCAGAATTTTACTTTGTTTGCAACTTGAATGCTGAATATGCAGTATGTTAAAATGGATGAAAATAATGGAACAATGGGCCTTTTATTTGTTTTTCTATAGACCTTCTCCTAACTTATGAAGCTGTTGGAAAGTTGATCTTATCTAGAGATCATTCTATTCTGATTTCTTCTCTTGTTAATGATATCCAGTTGGCTTTGGCAGCCATTTTCAACGGGACCGCATTCAAGAGATGAGTAAAACTTTACGAGTACTAAATGCTGTACGTCACCCAGATATTGGCATTCCGCTCAGTATTCAACAGTATAAGGTACTGTATACTTCCTTGTTTTAAGTGGAGTTGTGCACTAAATTCTCTGAACTCTCTGTATGGATCTTTTCCTGACATTTTCTCCTGGCAGTTGCTTACACCTACTGTTCTGATTGCTCGTCTTATTAATGCTCATCGCCACCTTCTTGCACTACAAATATCAGAATATCTTAGTATGAATCAGGTATGCTTTTTTGCAGAACTTCATATCTCTATCAAGCTTCTTTCTTTTAGATGTGGTCCAATTAAGAAGATATGTCCGTACCTTATTACTACTTTTATAATCTGTAATGGAGTTTAGACCCTAGTTGCTCATGTATCGGTTAAACAAATTGTTGGAATTCCTAAAGTAATACACTCTCGCAGGGCCGTATATTCTTCGTGCTGATCAACGATGATTACAATATCGGGTACCCCTGTCATATATTTAATCCCGCCCAGATATGTTTGCAAGCGAGATAATTGTCTTTTCAACATAGCTGCATCTCTTTTCGGGAGACGGTTGAGTCTCCCTGTTTTTTGTTCCATTCTCAAGTCCCTGAACTTATGAAGTCTTGTTTCTGTAGTGGACCAATTCGTTAACATACCGCCAAGCCATTTTTTATTAACATAATGACACCGGGCCCTTATTGCAGCCCACTCTACTGAATCAGCTGCTTTATTTTTGGTACCAACAATTATCAGTATATGTAAACCCCCCAAGATAAATTGTTAGACGGATATATATTATTTATATATGTTCCCGATATAGAATTATCAGATATCAGAAAAGTATCATACTTCAATTTGAATTTTGAATTGAATAGAAAATTGAAATTATGTTTTTGGAGAGCACAACCTGTGTTGCCCCGAATAGAACATAAAACGACAATAAAACAATAAAAGAGAAGAAAGACAGATATTATAGATATCTCCACACGTGTTTAAGCCATACAAACCTTCTTTTCTTATACACTTCACAATCGTATTCTACTCAAAAATCCGTAAACAAAATATCTCTCTTCTCTGCGAATCATTTTTTGAACAATGAAATCCATAACATAAAGGGGGGGTAAATGCTAAAAAACCGATTCTAATTCTATATATTCTTTCTGATTTTTATGCCTTTATCTCAGCGAAAAGATCAAATGTCCAATCCATTTATTTTTCTGGTATTCAAGCAGGTTGGAATATGTATTATCATAATAATGGTAGAAATGGAATCATTTTTCTTTTTATATTCTATACAAAATCCTATAACTTCATTAATAATTCTAAGTAGCAGAAGTAGGTTTCTAGGGATGTTTTATCAATTTCTTTCATAACATGTCAGTTTGTATGATATGTTGGTTGTTTTTTGGAGATCATATAAGATTGACGTCTGTTATTACATTTGTTGAGAATATCATTAACTAATAAAAATTGTGCTCTCATCTAAAAGCTTAAGCTATTAGAGAGAGCACACTTTTTACTAGTTAATGATACTCAACACGCCTCTTCACGTGCGGGACTGATTCTTTTTCATGGTCAAGCACGTGGAAATTCTTTTTAATTTGGGTGACAGTGAGTATCGTCTGCATGCTCTGATACCATGTTGAAGTTTGTGACCATCTCATCTAAAAGCTTAAGCTATTAGAGAGAGCACACTTTTTATTAGTTAATGATATTCTCAACAACATTGTTTCTTATGTGTGTAATCTACTGTCTTCTCTCAAATATATTGGATTTTATGAGGCATTTCCCTGAACTTGTATTTTTGCATCAATTAAAACCGACTCAAAGTGAACTTCCAAAAGTCGAAGGGAAAGAAATGATGTATCCGGATGGATTCTGAAATTCTTACATGTTAGCTTATATTGTTTACCTTGTCAAAATGGTAGCTTATAATGTTGTTTTTGCACTGTGTATAGGAGGTTGTAGTCATGCACTGGGCATCTACAAAGATAACAGCATCGGCGGCAATCCCTGATGCCACTCTTCTAGAGATGTTACTTGATAAGGTTTGTGTTTGGAATAAGCTGTCCAACATCAATTATTGTAGTGCAAAGTCTCATGTAAATTTTTGGTATGTCAGCTGAAGATATGCAAGGGAATATCTTATGCTGCAGTTGCTGCTCATGCGGATAAGAATGGCCGTCGGAAGTTAGCTGCCATGCTTGTTGAACATGAGCCACGTTCATCTAAGCAGGTTTGTTAATTCTTTTTAAGTGCATTTTGTCTTTCTATTAATATCCTTTTTTTGGAACTCTCTTTCATGTTTTCTAATGGAGCCTAGAACTTCTTATCTCTCAATGATAGATGTTGTCATCTAAGGGAACTTCTTTGTTCTTGGCTGGCTTTAATCTGTTGATTGGATTTCTGTGACCAAAATGTACGTCATGGTTAGCTTTTATTAGCTTGTGGTGTACTAACTATGTTATTCTTTTAGGTTCCTCTCTTGCTAAGCATTGGAGAAGAGGATACTGCTCTAATGAAGTCAACTGAAAGTGGTGATACTGATTTGGTTTACCTTGTCCTCTTCCATATCTGGCAGAAGGTACATATAAACACTGGTCTGGAGTAGATTTTCTTGTTAAATATATATCCTAAGTCCTTTTTTTTTCCTTTCTAAACGAGTAGTTAGTTCAGTTGTTATTAATAACCACATGCTTTTTCCCCCAGAGACCAGCTTTGGAGTTCTTTGGGACAATACAGGCCAGACCTCTAGCTCGTGATTTGTTTGTTAATTATGCACGGTATGAGAACTTTTAAATTGTTCATCACTTCAAGAGCAGTTTGTTTAACCTTCTGAACACTTTTCCTTCTTCCCAACCTCAAGGCATTACAAGCATGAATTTTTGAAGGACTTTTTCCTATCTACGGGGCAACTTCAGGTTGGTTTGTGTGGAACTACAACTTATTTTTCCACCTTTCTTCTGACTATCTTGTTCCTGATTTTTAGAAATTTAGAACTGTTTATGCCATATTGAATCTCATCCTAGTGATATTGAATATCTGTTTCTGTGACCGTTTTGTTGTTCTAGTGGAGGTTCTTTGTATATGAAGGAATTAGTTTCTTTTATCTGTTGATCTTTTTCCAGGTTCTCCTTATTACTATTTTTCGGGTAACATGTCACTCATTATTCTCTGGAAACAAACAGAAGGGAATGATTTCGATGTGTAACATGTTTATCATATTTATGTTTTTTGGTTCACATTGTTTCTCTTACCCCTCCATTGATATATCTTAGTAGATGGAATTTGGTAATATAACATTCTAGGAACTCTACATATCAAAAATACTATGTTCTAGGAGCTATTTATCAATTTTAATTTGCATATTGTTGCTCATATCCTTCCGTTTATATTTCCTAGTAGATGGAATTTGGTAAAAGAATATTATAGGAGCTATTTACCAATAATTTTTTTTTTGTAGGAACTCTTCTAACAATTTTTCAATTTGCCTACTTCTGGAATCCCGTTGTAATTGTTCTGTAATCCTGTCTGTTGTATCTTGTTTTTAGCTTAAATTGTCAAGACATGTAAAAGTTGCTGCTAAAGGCTAGTATTGTACAGTTCATGATGATTCTCTCTACTCTTCTCTCTATTCAACTTTCTCTATCTGACAAAGTTTCAATCTTGTAGGATGTAGCTTTTCTGTTATGGAAAGAGTCATGGGAATTGTCTAAGAATCCCATGGCTAGCAAAGGATCTCCACTTCATGGTCCAAGAATAAAACTCATTGAGAAGGCCCAGCATCTATTTGTAGAAACAAAGGAATATGTTTTTGAATCAAAAGCTGCTGAGGAGCATGCAAAATTGTTAAGGTGACATTTCCTTCGGTATTAGTTATCGAGTCATTGTGTTGATGATTCAGTGGAGCTCTTTCACTATTTCTTTTGCTTGCTCTTACTTCTCATTTTTCTTCCTGCTTGTTGTCTTGAGTTGATGGTCCAATCAATCGCTTCTTCTGAGTGATGCTGAGTGTGCATTAGGCTTATATTTAGGCATCTGATAACATTTCCAACCAGCGAGAGAAGCCTTTCTATCATATTAGTCTAGTGCGCTAGCTGCAGTAAAAAAATTCAAAGCTAAATTAGATGAGAGTTTCAGAATAGTTGCTGCTACAAGTCGGAAAATAATCTCAACTGTAATATTATCCACTATATGTGTATCTCATCTCTGTGGTTCAATTGATCCCTACTTTTCTTAGATCATATGAGGTGTATTATGTCTTCCCAATTTTTATTTGGACTTCCCATAATTTCTTTTTGAGGGATAAGTTTTTCTGCATATATTTATAGAACTTAAGTCTATTTTATGTCAAGGTAGCTAGAATGGTTTTTCTGGAATTCTACATAAATACCAGAGTTTAGACTTTAGAGTTTAGAGGAGACTTCGCAATGGATCAGGAGATGATTTAAATCTCCAAAGTCTCACTAAGGGAGAGTCCCCAGTAAAGCCTTTCATTTTCTTCCCAAGTTTTAGCTGCCAAGGATAGTACCCCAGCTGTTATAGGATAACCATGTCAATAAGTTCTGAATTTCATCAAGTACTACTCAGCAAGAAACAGATGATTATTTATGTGCCATGATAATTTTATTGTTGCAACAATGTTCTTTGACAATTAGAGTGACAAACTTCCAGAATAGTCTCGTACTTCTGCAACCTTTCTACTTTTTTAGTTACCATTCTTTTCTGCTTAACTTCTATTTAAATGTCGTATCATTCATATATTGATATAGGATGCAACATGAGTTTGAGGTGACTACAAAACAGGCCATCTTTGTGGATTCAAGTATAAGCGATACAATTCGTACATGCATTGTGCTGGGTAACCATCGTGCTGCCATGAAAGTCAAAACAGAATTTAAGGTCTGTACCATCTCTTTTGGCTCACAGTGATGATGTACTTCTATTTCTCTGTCTTATTAGTGATTTCTGCATCCTCTTTTAGGTACATGTGGGTTCAACTTCTGGATTTATCCAATTTAAAGTGCCCTTAATTTTAACTTTCTTGGATGATTCAGGTATCTGAAAAGCGATGGTATTGGCTTAAAGTTTTTGCTCTGGCAACAATTAGGGATTGGGATGCCTTGGAAAAGTTTTCAAAGGAAAAAAGGCCACCAATTGGTAAGTCCCCTTAGTAGCTTAACAGGAGGAAATCACTGACTTTCCCTAATATTTCAACAGAATATCTGTAAATGCATTTCCCCCTGTGATATTTGTAATATGATCTGGATATTTATTAATTTTCTCTTGATTGATATGATGGATTGTTTTTAGGATATGAATGTTAAGTTTAATTCAAGTAGGTTTACTTTGGTTTTGCATTCCAAGGAGCAGGATATTAGATTGAACAGTTAGAACTTGAATTAGAAAATGTTGTATGCGATACATATTAGGGGTATGACACCTGATATAGGGTTTCTGCAAGTGTGTCTCCCATATTAATAGAGGTTTACTATAAACCGTAAGGCGTCTACAAAAGTGGCTTTCCCTGCACAACTGCTATATGTAATGCTGCCCCTTTGGATATCTGAAAATTCTTTGCTGCTTTTAACCCCTACTTAATTTGATCAGTTCTTGAAGTTGAAAAAGTTAATTAATTTCTGAAGTAGCCTTCACTTAGAGTGGCATTTTAGTTAGTTTGAGCTACACTTCCTCTTTAATGGCTTGATATGCTTTATTATGTTTTTTGGTCAAACTAGATTTTGTTGTAGCCATGGTGATCTCGCTTTCTTCTTTTTTTTTGTCAACAAGTACAATGTGAAATGTATTTCTGCTTCTTGTGACTGCCACTGAAAGAAGCACCTTGGACTTGTTCATAGACATTCCAAGCAAGTCCTTTTTTGACCATATACTATATGCTAACGAAGGCTAATGGATATCTTATAGTCATCCGTTTTTCTCCTGTTTTTTCTCTTCTAGGTTACCGCCCATTTGTCGAAGCATGTGTTGATGCAGATGAGAAAGGCGAAGCACTAAAGTACATACCAAAGCTGACTGATCCTCGTGAAAGAGCAGAGGTTAGTGTTGTATATGTTATGATATTTCCACATTTGGTCTACAGACATGTTTGACATGGCATGTAGTCCCGCATAGTTTTAAGTTTGAGTTTTGAACTTTACCCACATGTGGTCACTATCCCTGCTGAGATGATTTTGCTAACAAATGAATTTACTATAGAAAAAGTAGTTACTCCCTTTTCTTTTCACCTATGCTTGTGAAAAGCTTGGGTACTTATATCTTTACTGGCTAGAAAAAAACATTTAGCCTTATACCTCTAAAATGCTTTGCATTAGTCCAAAATGATTGTGCCTTTCTGTTTTGGCCTTTTGCCTCTAAAATGCTTTGCATTAGTCCAAAATGATTGCATTTCCGTTTTGTAGCAATGTGTTTAAATGAAAGAATACCTTTATTGTTTTGTACAGAAACCCAGAAAGACATACAAATCTATATTGTACCTTTGTTGGTTCACAGTCATCTGGCAGTATTATGTGACTTGTTCAAATCCTGACTTGTGAACCAAGCTTGGTATTTAAGCATAGAGTAGTAGAGGGACTCACCCTTTATTGTCCTAGTTTTTTTTATCTTTGTACATCGGCTTGGTTTCAAAGTTGGAAACAACAGAGTTCCTGGTTGAAGATAAAAAGAAGGTACTTTTGTCTGTTTATTTCAATAAGCAAGTACGGCATAGACTGGATATCAGAAGGATGCATATCTTAAGATATCCGCATTCACTTTTTAATGTAATATTCCGGATCACAGTCTGATTGATTTTAATCCCTGTAGTATCATAAGTGCTTTCATTTTCCACCTTAAAAGGAAGAGAGGAAGAGTAAACTGATTCTGAAGTGTCAATAGACGTAGGATTAAATAGTCAACTGTAAAGGTGCATTGCTGTATCAATTAAGGTGATGGGTGTCATGCTTATGAGATCTATGAATCATTAACAGGCTTATGCTCGAATCGGAATGGCCAAGGAGGCTGCTGATGCTGCTACTCAGGCTAAAGATAATGAATTACTTGGGAGGTTGAAGCAGACTTTTTCTCAAAATGCAGCCGCTTCATCAATATTTGACACACTGCGAGATCGGTTATCCTTCCCAAGTGTTTCTTGATGCCAGCCATCTCCTTGATCCCCTCCCTTTGGTGTGAAGCCTCTTGTTGTTACGCATCTTCTAAATTAATATGATTGAGGATTGGTAGCGTTGGAGTAATGCTGTTCCACAGCACGATAAAAGATGCCCTTGGAACCCGTCCGCTGCATATCCTCTCTCCTTACCTGTTTTTTCTATGTATCCGTGGCATTTGAGGTTGTGGAAATGTTTGAATCCGGCAATGATTCCTTGGGTGTTGTTCTACACCCTGTAAATAGCTTGGCTGGAAATGATATATTAAAGCATGTGCTGATGTTTCTCCCTGAATTGGTAATAGAATTCATCTGAGCTCTTAACTTTTTCATGGTTTGTAGTTTCCATTTGTATGTGACTGAGTGATGAATTATCCATGGCAACTGTTCCAAAATAAACTCTACTCTACCTGCTGGTATTATTGCTCATTTGGATTGTTTTTATCCTCTGTACATTCCGGAATACTTTGCTGGTTTGGAGAATAATTACTCAGGAACTAGTAAATTGAGAGATTTTGGGAGACTTTACAACAACTTGCTATTTAAAGCTAGTATCAAGTGATTGATAGTTTGATACTGAGTGGACAATTCATATTGTGTTTGTGTATCTGTACTGAGTGATTTGATGAGTATCTAATTTCCTTGTTTTAATTTATGTTTTTGACGCCTCAATTCACGTAAATATAGTTCATCCCAGCTTAATACGAGTTCTTTTTCAAGTTTGCATATTAGGTTGGATTGCATTAGTGAAGCAGTTTGAAATATGTATGGTGGAAGTACTATTTGATGGCTAGTAGTAATGTTGTGTCATAGGAATCAAACACCAGTGCTGATTATACAACTGGTTATCTTAATCAATTATCTAGTATCCTTTTATAATATATCAGAAATATCTTGGACAATTGGAATACCGGGTATGAGGAGGTGTAAGAGGTTAGCTATAGTGAGTTCGAGGAGAAGTAGAGGTAGGTTTATCTAGTTTTTTTTATCATTATTGTTTTTATAATTTTCCTATTATCTTATTTTTCGATTCTATTGTCTCTCGCTGGCTTTTGTTGTCATGGTATAATTTGTTGTCGGTACTAATTCATTAGCATAATACATAAATAAGTCCTCTAAATTGGTCTTAATTCACATTTATGTCTTTCAACTTTGGTGTGCATAAGTAGGCACTATAACTTGTATAAAATTGAACAAATTGATTCACACATCCTATGTGGCAGTCCACATGACAATTTTAATCCTACGTGGTATACTGTGTGTATTATTTCATGTAGGATCTTAATGGAAATGATTCATAATGTTTATCTCAACTTGTTTAAGATTGAAGCTTTATTCTCTGGGTTTTCAGTGTCCCAAACATCGGCAGGTGAACTTGGAAAAGCCTATAAGCGGAGCCTTAATTTAAATGTATATTTACAATTATAAGTATTCACTAATTCTTACATTATTTTTTTTACGACAAGGGAATCAGTCACTAATTTGTGTACAGGATAAATTTTGCTTTTCTAAAAGAGCTCACAAATTACATAGATAGAGAAAAGACATATTGAAGTTTGTCTTGGATTTTCAAAAAATACTTTAACTTTACAACCTGTCTTATTATTTCACTAAACAATTTTGAAGAGATATTATTATATTATTTTTTGATCAGCCCAATGTAATTTTTTTTTTTCATTTAAGTTTTTTCTTTATTTTTTCCCCTTTATATCCCTGCCTCTTACTTTTTGATTTCATCTTTCACCCCCACTTTTAAGTTATCAATACATTCATTTTCTTTCTTTTTCTTCACCTCCACTCTCACCCCACCCCCACGTCAAGTTGAACCCTTCTCTCATTTTTTTTTCTTTTCTTTTTCTTTTTCTTCTCCAGACAAATTCTTTATTTTAGTGATTTTTTATTTTTTTAAAATCATATTTTCTCGACTTTATTGAAATAGATAACAAAGCTAATTATTTTTCTAAGAAAATTTTAAAATTTTAAAGGTATCATCAATTACTCCTTTTCATATAACTTTAAAATTAGAATGATAATTTTAAAAGAATCAATGAATTCCCGAAAATTGAAAGAAAAGACATTGAAGTTGTCTTGGATTTTCAAAAAAACACTTTAACTTTACAACCCATCCTATTATCCCACTAAACAATTTTGAAGAGATATTATTAAATTATTTTTTTATCAGCCCCAAATTTTAGGAAGCAAGTGTGTTCACACACCAATCATTACTTGACACGTGTTAATTTAATTTAAAATGTAACATTTTTTTTCATTTTAAGTTTTTTCTTTACTTTTTCCCCTTTATATCTCTGCCTCTTACTTTTTGATTTCATCTTCCACCCCCACTTTCAAGTTATCAATCCCTTCATTTTCTTTCTTTTTCTTCACCTCCAACCTCACCCCACCCCCCACGTCAAGTTGAACCCTTCTCTCATTTTTTTTCTTTTCCTTTTCTTTTTCTTCTCCAGTCAAATTCTTTATTTCACTGTTTTTTATTTTAAAAAACCATATTATTTTCTCGACTTTATTGAATTATTGATAACAAAGATAATTATTTTTCTACGAAAATTTTAAAATTTTAAAGATATCATCAATTACTCCTTTTCATATAACTTTAAAATTAGAATGATAATTTTAAAAGAATCAATGAATTCCCAAAAATTGAAAGAATTTAATTATAATCGGATGAAAAAAACTATATGATACTTCCTAATCATCTTGAAATCTAATAGATTTATCAAATTGTTTGAAATGTAAGAAAAAATGTATATAAAGTTTTAAAATTAAAGAGAGTAAACATGACTCTTAATTTGGCGTTAGCTGACAACTATGACCTTTAACTTTGGATGTGCACAAGTAGACACTCAACCTTGTATAAAATTGAACAAATAGACACATTCGTCCTACATTACACACTACATAGCAATTTTACGTCCTACATGTATTATGCCATGTAGGACACGTGTGTCTACTTGTTCAATTTTATACAAGTTTAAGTGTCTACTTGTGCATACTCAAAGTTGGAGGGCATAGTTATCTGCTGAAGGCAACTTAAGAGTCATGATTATGCATTATGCGTATTATGCCCCCATTTCATTCTCTGTTGTTTTCAGTATGAATTCTATATTTTTATATGTCTGATTCTTGATATGTTTTACTTTCTACTAATGACTAACAAAAATTTGTTTTTGGGGTGCAACAAGAGTTGTATTCTCAAATGATATCAGAGGGATTTGCATGTATTGTGGAAATTCTGTTTTCTCTATGATTAATATCTTTTCGAATTTAAAAAAAAAATCAAATCTCATAATTTACAATCAATTTATTTAACATTTTTTCTTAGAGAACAATTTTTCACATTTAAATTATGTATTAAATATACTAATACCCTACTTCGTTCATCTAAAAATCTTAATTTGAATCGACGATTTATCGAAAACATCGTCAAACTAATACACTAGAAAATGTGAATTCATTAAAAATGAGGGCGTACCACATTCGTAGGTACCCTATTCCACTAATATTTTCTTCTCCATTCAACCGAACTAATTAAAGTCGAACCTTTTTAATTAATTAAGTTTTATATTTGGAAGAAGTCAGAGTTGTCAATTCTCTATATGTCCCCATGATTAACAAAAACAGTTGACTAGCTTGTTGTTTTACCGCCACTTAAAAAGAAATTGATAATGAAGAAACATATTAAATTCAAGACAACAATTGGATAATATAATACTATATATATTTTGCGTTTCTCCATACCTATTTGTTTGTTTTTTTAAAAAAATAATACTATATAAAAAATTAAAAAAAATTAGTATTATGCTCTTATGTTATGTTTAAGATAACAAGTTATAATTTTATTTTATTTAAAAAAAAAAAAAGACATTTCCAATATTTTATCACTGAAGTCTATGATACATATTATCCTTTTTGAATCCAGGTTCATACAAATTTATCTTTTGAATTATGTCATAGCAGATTCAAAAACATGTTTATCATGTAAACTTAAGTCATGATTTGTAAACTCTTTACTTTCCTCCTAAATTCTAATTGGAGATTTGCTTTAAAAAAACATCTATATTCTACACATATTTAGAAATTTGCTAGTCCTGCTTGTCTCGACCTCATTAACCCGCCTTCCAGGAAAAGCGTCACATAATTAAACATGGCCGCAAAAATTGATATGGTGGGATTACTACATGTGAAGGACTTGAAAAGAAACAAAACGTTTACCTACTCAAAGCCAATAAGGTTAGCCCTTAAGTCAACCTAATTGAAAGTTCAGCTCTAACTAATAGGAGTAACAAAAGTTCTATACGTTTGACATGCTTGCTCTTTACAATAATAACCTACTCCCTCCGTTCACTATTGTTTGTCATGATAAGATCATGCATAACTCTTAAGAAAAGTTTGATATAAGGTGCAATTTGACTAATATAACCATACTATCAATCATTATTAAAATGGTTTGTACTTTTTGAAAATTGTAAAAACAACTTTTTTAACATTAAAGTAGTCTTGTAACTTTAAAATGACTACTTTTTGAAATAAGTAGTTATGTAATTATTAAGGACAAAATTGGAAAAAAGTGACTAATTTTTTGTTGATTATTTAAATTGACAATTAATTTTGGACAACTATTTTTAGTATACCTGACAAACAATAGTGGATGGAGGGAGTATCTGTGTAGTTCTATAAATATAATAACAACAAAATACTTAGTGAAATCTCGCCAAATAGAATTTGGAAAGAGTAGAGTGTACGCAGATTTTATCACCATCTTGTGTAGGTAGAGAGGTTGTTTCCGAAAGACTTTAGGCTCAAGTGCATTAAATTCGAGCAAAAGAAGAAAAATAAAATGAAGAAAGTATTGTTGTTAATAAGAAAAACAATGCAAAGTCTACCAGAAAAAAAAAACAACAATAAAATAGTGCAATACTCGAAACACAATAACCAACATATATATGACAAAAATTAGCTAGTATTACGGCCGGCACTAATTAACAAGCCTAAACCTACGCACGACAAAACAACACTCCTATACTACTAACCTTCTATACCCAGATGCGGAGCCAGGATTAAGAGTTTGGAGGTTCTAAATTTTAGAACATAAGAGAAAGGTGTTCGAACCCACAACAAATGTGTGGAAAGCATTTTCACCGACTGTCAATCAATTTTGCTAGGGGGTTCACAGGTTAATATATATATATATTTATTTTTTAATACAAATACAAACTTTACGGGAAATCTAGTGGGTTCGTTCGAACCCACGCCTAGCTCTGCCTCTGCTTCTACCCTATTATGCGATATTCACTCTTTCCTATCTAGAATCATGTATAGTTCTAAAAATAAGGTTAAAATAGAATGAGATATACATCGATGTTACATATACTTTTATGAAATTAAGAGGTTGTTTCAAACAATTTTAAAAAATATAAGTCAAAAACAATGAAAAAAATAGGAAGAAGGACTTTGCTTGACTCTTTATTTGTTGTAATTAAGGATGATTAATTTTTCATCTATTTTTTGTTGGGAAAGTCCACATCCCTTCTAGTAGAAAAAAACACTCAACAACTTTGCATGTTCAGACACAATATTATTAAATATTAATGGTGAGAAAATGATCTCCTTCACAACTGCCACCACAGCAAAAAGTCGTCGTGAACATGAGAAAACTTAGAAAAAGTAGAGAAGAGTTATAAAAAATTAAATATACTCTTTAACTTCTTTTTTGGTTTTGTTAAATTAGGTCTTAGGCCTAACTCACACCCCAAAAGCTAGCTCAAAGGGAGGGGTGAACTCCTTATAAGGTTTGGGCAATCCTCCTCCCTTTGAGCTAGCTTTTGGGGTGTGAGTTAGGCCTAAGACCTAATTTAACATGGTATCAGAGCAAGGCCCGTCTCACCCGATGTTGAGGACCCCAAAATCAAAATTGTCCACGCACCAGATGCTAAGCACTGGGCGTGAGGTGGGGTGTTAAAGAATGACAAAAGTCCCACATCGGTGGTTAATGAGATGAGTGGACTCCTTATAAGGCTTGGGCAATCCTCCTCCCTTTAAGCTAGTTTTTGGGGTGTGAGTTAGGCATAAGACCTAATTTAACAGGTTTCTCACTTGATAAGGTATAAGTATATACATTAATTTGAATCGACATTGCGTAAGGCTCATCTAAAGGTGAAACGCTCCCTAATAAAAGAAATTTCTTATTCAAAACTTGAACCCGACAACTCTGATTAATGATAAAAGATCCAATACTCCTTATTTTTCTACAATTTAAGAGAAGTCAGCATGGGTGAGACTCTTTACCGCTAGCCAGGAAGGTGTCATGTTAGAAAAATTTTGCATCTTTTAATTAATTTCTCATTTAACTACTGATTAATTTGTCCTAAGTACTAATTAATGAGACAAATTGTCATTAGTTATGCAATTAATTGACAAAGTCCTTTTGATTGTCATATACTCATTTACCTTTAATGACGTAATGCCATGACGGCTGTCTGAATATTCGTGGAAACAAATAATGTAAGATTTTCCACTTGATTTGAGTATAAATACATGACCAAATCAATTAAAATTGTAACCTCACAAGTCACAACCTTAGAAGTGTCGAAGTTTTAAGAAAGAGAGAAACAATGAAGGTACTATTTGTACTTATATTTATCTTTTCTTTATAAGATTATAAGTATATCAAATTGTGCTTACGAGTAAAAATCAATCAAAAATCACAATTTTGTTATTTTTGGCTTATGATTTTACAACTTGCAAGCACTTTTAATTTGATATCAACTCTTCTAATTATCTCTCTATTTTGTTTCGTCCATAAAATATATTTAAATTTATATTATTATTTTTGGATAGCTTTAAGGATATCTTAGTCATCTTAACCGATTTAAGTGTTTATCAACACCTTTTAACCAAACACACTAACAAGTTTATTATATCTACAACTATTCTACACCTTTTTCTAAACATGCAACTATTTATTTATAAAATCGATTACTAACACCTGAAAATGCTTTTCAGTGCTACGTTTTTATGTGTATCCATTATTTTTAATCTGCTAATCCAAACCAACCAATGATTAATTAGTATAATTATTGATAATTTATAATTAAATGCAGATAAAGGTAGTTGTTGATGTGTCTGTGAATGGATGTCAACCTCGACCAAATTTGAAGAATTGTATTTTAGGATGGTTGAAGCCAATGGTACCATGCTTATTTAAACAAACTACTTGCAAAAATAAAGTCATGACTATAGCAGCAACTTTACCAGGTACGTATAACAATATTATATACTATATTATTAGTATCAAAACCTTTATACATACGTAGATTATTGTATAATAAGTATACATAATTTATTATAACATTGTATACATGTTTTGTAAACTAGACAGTCCAAAAATATTGGAACATATTTGTTTCATGTGTCACTTAACATTAGAGAGCTCTTTTTTATTTTAAAGTCAAAGAACTATTATTATATCACATTGTTATAGTGGATAAAATTTAGTGATCATACAAGATACGATGAAATAAATGGTGTGGTAGATATAATTAACTAGACATGACATGATTTATTCATGTTTGCAGGAGTGGAGAAAGTAAGTTTAGAAGAAGAAAAGAACTTGCTGACAGTGATAGGAGAGGGAATAGATGCAGTGGAGCTGATTAATATAATTAGGAAAAAAGTGGGATTTGCTAAAATAGTGAACCAAGGTCCAGAGCCAGTTGAGAAAAAAGAAGAAGAAAAGAAAAAAGATGATCCACCAGTGGTTAATTCATGTAATTGTCATAGTAATTATAATAATAGGATAATTCCAAGGGTTGAAATGTGGGAAGTTAATCCTTATAATAACTACTCATGTTTTCCAATTTGATGATGAGACTTCTTTGAGGAAAAATAAGAAGAATTATAGTATTCTTTTTGTTTCATTTCATGTAATACAATATTATTATTTGGAGAGTTAAACAAATTTTCTGTTCATGGTGTTTCATTATCTCATTAGAATTAATTAATATGATAAGGATTAGTTTCTTTTGTTTGTACTTATCTTGTTGAGGATTTGTATTTTTATTATTAAGGAAAGGTTGTAGTTTAATTAGTGGTAAGAAAATAACAACTTATACTTCCTCCATCCCAATTTATATGTAGTTAAGTTGACACAAAGTTTTAAGAAAAAAAGAAAAAAAACTTTTGAAATTTAAATAGTCTCAAACAAGTCATTGATGTTTGAAAAAGTGTCATCTTTCTAGAATGAACTGAAAAGAAAGTGTGACATATAATTAAGATTAAAAAAATATACCTTTTTATATAATTTATAAATACATAAATTTTACTTTAAAATAATCTTAAGATTTGATGTTTAAATTCACACCAAAAATAAATTTGTTCATTGCTCTGAATTGCATCATATAAATATACTAAAGTGGAATGGGTGGAGTAGTATATTATCATTAATAAATTTGTATACGCTTTGTACGATCATAAAAAAAATATATAATTTTGATGACTTGAGAAAATCTGTGGATGGATAAGAGTACATAGATATTTTTGTTTTGTTAGACAATTTTATGGTGTGGGAGTTGCACTTCCAAAATCCAAATAATTAAAAATTGTTAATATTATTCTTTTAAAATTTAAAATAAAGATAATAGTGACATATAAAATGAAAATGAAAATGAGAAAAGTATTTAGTCTTCGCTAGGAGAGTCATGTCAATTTTGTGTTAGCATATGACAAATTATATAATTATTATTTAGCCTACGAGTCATCTTTGAATTATTCAAACGGGGTCTTAATTTTAGGACCATTAGATATTTATTTAGGAAGTCTCATAAGTAGAAAGATAATATACTTTTTCCCTTTATTTTTAATTAAAAATAAATATATATATTTATTTTTACTTACTTAGTTTAAAAAATCAAAACGTAATTTACTATTTTATACTTATTTTATCTTTGTTATTATGTACTCCTATTAGGTATATGGCAAAGTCGAATTGTAACTTTTTTCACATCAATAATTAATGAAGACAAAGTTTAATGGAAAAAAAAAGAATACATGTTAATTTTTCAACATTTAAATGACTACAACACGAACGGAAGAAATATTTGATAAGGAAAAGAAGAAGAAAAACTAATTTATACGTAAAATTTGTGTTTGAAAACTTCCCTTTTTTGTTTACTTTTCAAAAAAATCATGGCTACTAATCTTCAGGTAAATTTCCTCTAGAAAATTTCCAAGTATTTATAATCCAATGTTTCAGTAAAATTACCATGAAATTATTGACTTGATTTTGCAATAAATATATGTGAGAAAGTAGTTTTACAAACTTGATTCGACCTAATTTATGATTTTGTCTACACAATTATAGAAATTTGTGGAAGAAGAAGAACTTAAGAGTCCAAAAAAAAGAGATCAAATTGACACTCATCACCAGGTATGTAATATTTAGAGTTATCGCAACCTTAATCATAAATCATAACATAAAAAATCTTTGCGCTATCATCTATCAATATTTATGATTTAAATCCTAAATGATATACAGAGACTTTCATTTACATACCATCTATATACATTGTGTATTTGTCTATGATTGAAAAGACAAAAAATTTAACAAGGTATAGGGAGAGATGTTAAAAGACCATGTAATTATTTGGTTAAGAAAATATAAATATTCATTATTTAACAAAATAATGTTTTGAAATGTACAAATTAAAATGTTCAGTATTTGGGCCTTGAGCCCTTGACTATAAGGTGAGCTTAGTCCAGCTTCAAATAAATAGATAAAGAAAGAAATAACTATGTATTACAAATTTAAAACTTTTTATTAATATGATAATTAATTATATACAAGTATTCTATAGTCTATAAGAATAATACTTTGAATTATAATAATGGATTAACTTTCTTTTCTGCTTCTACCATTATTTGAACATGAAATTTGAAACGATAACCTCCAACATCATCCTTTCATCATTAATAATACTAACATCCTCTTAACAAATCTTTATAATTTCAAATTTTATATTTTAACTTAATTAGTACTCCAGTCATCTAGTTGAATCATTTGGTAGAAGTTTTTTAAAAGATCAGAATTTATTGTAATTTGTGGAGTTGTCTATAAGTTCCATGTTAATGGTTAATATAATATAGTAATACAATCTATATTTTAGTTTTTCATATATTAGTATAACTAAAAGTATAATTAATATAATAAAAAATGTGTAATACACTTTTAAAAAATCCTAAATGTTGAGAGTGGGATTTGAACCCACGCCCTTTTAAGCCAGAACCTTAATCTGGCGCCTTACACCAACTCAGCCATCTCAACAACGATTTCTTATATTTATCCTATCCTATTTAATTTATTATTTTATTATTCTATCTTCATTTTATGATCTATTTAGTTATTTACATAGAAAATCTCACTATACGGAAAGACAATAATCTTGATGAATTTTCTCGAGATACTTTAAAGTAATATCATTAATTCCACTAGAAGACTTATTTTCTAGTGCATGACATTACAATAATGACAGGAAATAATATAATATATTCTTAACGTAATAATATTTTCATTAAAACAATTCAACATAATATATAATATAATATAACATGAGATATGCAAAATGATTTGTAACAACCTTCAAGGGATAATTACTCTTAATCATGATTTCTTTCGCTTATTTAAATATATATTAAAGTATGACATGGCTCATGTTATACATTTGTCTTATTCAATGAAAATTACTATTAATCATGATTTCTTTCGCTTATTTAAATCTATATTAAAGTATGACTTGAAACTTGACTTGGCTCATGTTATACATTTGTCTTATTCAATGAATATTTAGGATTCATAACTTTAATTTAATATACGTATTATACGGGAAATATTTAAATCTGAAAATAGAATTTTCACTAATTTAATAATAATAATCTTGATTTGTCGAGAATATAATAACTTATGAGACCATGAGAGGCCACTAATCAATTACTATAGTTAATTAGTAGATTAATGATATGTTAGAAGACACATTAATATTATATAATGACAAGGAACCTACTCTAATCTTATTGCCAATGGCTACTACCTTAATTATTCTATAGTTATTATAATAATGAAGTATTTAACCCTCTAATATACAGTTGATTGCATCATTTTTTAACATGAAATTTTTCAATGATCCAATCTTGCATTGTTAATTAATCTGTATGATATCACCTCCAACATCAACCTTTGACCCTGCTTTGATCATTATGAATATGCTAAACATCCTTTCTAGAATTCTAAATAATTTTAAATTTTATATTTAAACTTAATTAGCACTCTAGTCTTCTGGTTGACTCGTTTGGTTAACAACTAATCAAGAAATACATTTTACCGTCTAAACACGTTTTTCTGAAATAATTCCAAAAAGTTAATTGTCTTTTCTGAATTTTTCTATTTAAAAACAAAACGTAGTTACGCTTCTACTTTTCTTCACATTTTGGCCAAATTAGCACAAGCTCTTTAATTTTTGGAAAGCCACTCAAATTAAAGTTCATATAATATAAAAACATAAAGTGAGATGCACTTTTATGAAATAGGACTTACAACAAAAATTGAAATTAGATACGATCTTCATGGTTAATTTATTCATAAATTGTTCATATTATAGATAACATAATTTGTTAATAATCTACTGCTAATTCATTACTAGATAGAATTAAGAAGAAAATTTATTGTTTAGTTACCAAATTTGACGATATCTAATTCATGTATTTTTAGTAGTGCCTAGCCTCCCTTATTGCTTAGTGCTTTTGTATTTCCAATATTATTAATTATTATAGCTCGATCGTGACGTAATATTTTTGTCAATACTTAGCATAATGATGTTGCAAAAGGTCTTTCTATAGATGTACGTCCGACAAACTTGTGTGATTATTAGAAGAAAATATGAAAAATAGAATAAACAATAGCCATCATTATTTATTAGGGATAAGAGTCTGAAAAATATCTCAACTTTGGTTGGATTTGTTGTTGTGATACTAAACTTTCATAAGGACCTATTACCTCCCTAGACTATTTAATAACGTATTTTTTACCCCCTGAACTATTTAATAGTGTATTTTAAAGGTATATATGTGTCCACGTGGACACATTACTATTTAAAATTTTGTATTATTTTTTATGTTCACGTGGGCAAATATATATATTTAAAATACGGTATTAAATAGTCTAGGGAGGTAATAGGTCCTCATGAAAGTTTAGTATCGCAACAGCAAGTTTGACCAAAGTTGAGATATTTTTCATACTCTTATCCCTATTTATTAAGATAAAACATTGATTATTTTTAAAATGAAACTAATATAGATTTAACCACAAAAAAGGAATATGTCTAACACAAATAATAGCGTCCACGTCAATTATGAACGTGACAATTATCTTCTTATATTTTTTTTTTCTCATAATTCTCACTCATAAACTAGTTTTGAAATTTAATTAGGTTTAATATTATTTTTTATAATGATATTTGAGTTAGACTCATTTCAATCATGATATATAAAAGAATTAGTTATAGCGGGAGAAAGAGGCGGACCCACACTATAGGATATAATTAAATGTCCACCCATAAAAAGTATAGGCTTGTCATAGTGTTGCTGGTACAAGTTAAAGGAACCACCCATGAGACCTGTGCACAAATCTACCTACAACGCTCAAGGTAATATTGGTGTGCGGCGAACTGTTTAAATTATGAGCTTATATTTGAGCTGAGATAATATTTATGCCCCTGAAATCTTCAAATTTTGAGTTCGTCTCTGAATAACGTACCCATTTTTGCTGAGCGTACGAAGCAAGAAAAGGGGGAAATGGTTATTATTACGTCTCTTACTTTTCCACGTCGTAATCTCTTTCAATTTCCTGGTGATTGCGTGGAAGATGCATCATGACTTGTTAAATTTTCTATGTCCAAATTGTAGGTTGACTTATTGACATTTTTTGGGACCCCACTTATTAGGAAGAATCTAGAGGATCTATTGTGAGTTTATATGAATTTTGTACTTTTTTTTGTTTTAATTTATGTATTTTAATATTAATTTAATTACCCATAAAAAAATTTTAAAAATAAAAGAAACTTTTGCATCCTTGGATGTTACATTAGATATGCATAATATATCAAAACAATGTTTTAATTTAGTGATTTTTAAAATAGAGGGAATACTTTTTACTCAAATACTTTTTTGTTTCAATTTATGTGATAATCTTGTCTTTTTAGTTTGTTTAAAAAAGAATATCATTTTATTAATTTAACTTTAAAATACCCTTTTACCTCTTAATGAAATAATTTTCAATCACACAAATATCTAAGGATTGTTTGAAACCACAAGTTTCAAAAGTCTTCCTTTTCTTTTTAAACATCGTGTCAAGTCAAACGGTGTCACATAAAATGAAATGGAGAAAATATATATTTTATATGTTTTAATTTGTTTGTATGATTTTAATTTGTCATATAAGTTAAGAACGTAAAAAATATTTTGAATTTTATGGCCTTAAATTCAAGACAAGATAGGTTTATAGCTTGTGACTTATAATCTTAAAGTTACTATGATTTAGAATTTCTAATTTATGACTATTTATTTTGTTACTATTTAACTTATAAACAAGTGTTTATCTTACTCAAACATTACAATTATAAAAGTGTTTTAAATCTATTTGAATTTAAAAACATCTAAAAATAAATTAATTCCAACAGACTCATACGTGGAAAATAAAATAATTATTAGAAATATATATTTTCAAATCGATCAAAAGAAAAAATAAGACAAATAAATTAAAAGAACGGAAATATTTGTCCCATAGAATGAAAATTAAGTTATGTTCATGACGTATAGAGGTTTCGTGGATGACTGAATCATTCTTCTTCAATACGCGTTATTTTTTCATTAATAAAAATCTAACTTTTTTTGTATACCTTTTATATCCAACTACTTTAATATAAGCTCTATAAATAGCTAAGAATATACAAGTCTTTCTCACTGCAATTTCTCAGCATTTCAAATATTCCTCTCTTTCACACACTCTCTGCCTACTCAATTATACTTTAAAAATCCCCCATCAAACAAACAAAATGAAGGTATGCAAATTAATTTAAGATAATTTTTAATTTTTTTAGTATTTAATTTAACTCTTTTATTAACGTCTGTCGTTAAATTTGTGCAGCAAAAGGTTGTTATTAGACTATCTTTGAATGGAAACGATCAGAAATGTCGAACCAAGGCCTTCAAGATTGCTGTTTCTCAATCAGGTAATTTCAATCAATCGTGTCGAATAAAGTCTCATATTAATAATAATTATAAATAAAAAGATCATTCGAATTTGACTCATATTTTTTTTTACTTAGGTGTGGAATCAGCAGCTATAACAGGGGACGGAAAGAATCAACTAGAAGTTGTGGGAGAAGTAGACGCGGCGGCTCTAACGAGCTTATTGAGGAAGAATTTGGGTCACGCGGACTTGGTGAGCGTTGGCCCGGCTGGTGGCGATAAAAAGCCCGCAGCTCCAACTCCAGCTGCAGCTACAGCTGCTGCTGCGGTGGTACAGTCGCAACCCGGCTCGTATTATTATGCCTATCCGTCTTATCAATACCCTGTTTACCAAGTTACAGATTCTTATGGTCAATCCAATTGTTCCATTATGTGAAACAGAGGGATCCAAGATATAATAAAAATATATTTACGGTCAAATATTTATTAATATGTTGATAGATATTAGCGAGTTTGAGCAAAAGCTATGGAGTTCATGTGAACCTAAACGAGACAAAAAAAATGATACTGGAAGGTCAAAACAGAGTATCATTTTAAGTATTTTTTTTGTTCGTTCAGAGAGCTTAATGGACTATCTAGTAGATGAAGAGTTTTGTTTTCCATCTTTGTAAATCCGTTTCAAGTAATAAAATATTTGAATTTTGTAGTGAATGATTCAAGTGATTAACTATGTGACGTATACAAAAAAAATTAATTAACTGGAAAATATTTTCCTTAATGTCAAATGGATAGGAGACAAAAAGATAGAGTAATATGTTTATGCTCATATATTTCCCTAATTTTTTAGTAGTTTATAAATTTAGAAATTAGAGAAAACAATCTAGAATTTAATTTGTTATTATGGTTGTTAAAACTCTTTCAAAATTGGTAGATGATATGCACACTATTTATAATCCACAAGCGAAATTAACATAGAATTAATGTAAGTGGAATTTCTTGCTCTTAAAACTAATCTCTAGTTTTATCAAAAGAAAATTGATAAAATAGCAACATAATTAACACAATTATAGTTTGATATGGCATTATGTACCTGATATGAAGTCGTCTTTATTAGAAAACGTTTTATCTCCTAATTTGAGATTTTTCACTACGAATAAAGATTTAATAGAGTTTCAATATGAATACCAAATACCGAATAGAAAACTAAAGAAAGACTCACAAGTGTGATTTTGAACAAAAGAGGGTAGGCTGGTTGGGGCCCAGAACTAGAAGTGTTGTGTCTTAACTAACATAACAAGTTTCGTAATACACTCCAAAACCTTCTTATAATGGTCATTATAATGTTATTAACTTATTTTTTATGATATAGAACTTAAAAAAAATAAAATTTAACCCACTTTTATAATATAGAACTTTTAAAAAAAAATTAGTCACGGACATTATCACTTATTTATTGTTAAATTGTTCGTAGATAAATACTTTTTAATAAAATATTGTTAATTTATTGCTAAATAGAATTAGCGGTAAATTTTATTATTCAGCTATCAAATTTAACCGTCTCTAATTCATATTTTTTTTTAAGTAGTGAGTAGCCTCCCTTGTTGCTTAGTGCCTTTGTCTTTCCAATATCATTAATAGAGCTCGATTGTGACAAGGTATTTTTGTCAATACTTAGCAGAATAATGTAGCAAAAAGTCTATCTATAGATGTACGTCCAAGAAACTTAAATGATTATTAGAAGAAAATATGAAAAATAGAATGAAACGATTGCTATCCTCATTTAATTAGATAGAACATTGATATATCTTAGAAATGAAAGCAATATGGATTTAACCACACAAAAAGTAATATATGTCAACACAAATAATAGTATCCACATAGGTGGTGGACAACTATCTTCTTATAATTTTTAACAATTCTCATTAGTAAATTAATTTTTGAAGTTTAATTAAGTTCAATATTAGAGTTAGACTCATCTCAATTTTGTTTGATACTAGACCCCCAGCTCATATTATTTGTACACGTGATAATCCAATCTATGAGTATAGGGTTGTTAATATGTAATTCATAACGATTCATTTTTATTTCCTACTTAGTCACGGCTCATTATTTATAAAGAAATTAGTTATAACAGGAGATAACCGATATTCGACAATTCTGTACCCGTTTTTAATGAGCTATACAATGGTATAAACGTATAGTCCTTACTGCGCCGAAACAAGAAAATTGATGCGCCTTAGTACTTGCCAAGCAAGAGAGGGGAAGATGATGACTTGGTTCTTTTTTTATGTTACTAGCCTAAAGCACATCTACACTGGAGTATTGGTTTTGTTGCGATTTCACATTTTAAGTATCAGTTATTTTATTTTTCTGTCTGAAATCCTGAACTATTACCATTTATATATTAAAATATATTTGAATTATCAATTATTTTCTTTTTCTATCTGAAATATTATGACTGCAGTGTTAGAATAGGAAAATATAACAACTAATAGTTCCGATATATTTGAACACATAAATAATACTAATTCACGAAAAAATAATAATTTAGATGTGTGTCTTATACCGTTATCGTTTTTTTTTTTTTTGGTTGTTGTTGTCATTCTAATACCTTAGCAGTTACTATTTTTAATTATCTTTGTAATACCCATGTGATACTGTTTTGGATTTTGATTGTACTGACTTGCTCTTAAAAATTGGGCAGCAAATGGTAGTTATCAGATTATCTTTGCCATGTGTAAAAGATGTTTAGTCGTGTAAAAATCTTTGACACATTTTTGTATAAGTTAAAGTCAATTTATTTCAAATACCAATATTTTCTAGAGTACCAAGTTAGATATTACTAAATGTGATAGTAATATTTTTGAAGGTTTTATCCCAAAAAAAAATGTGTTGAGCAGGAAATTTCCCCTAAAAATTCAACTTATCATCATATGATGTGTTACGTTGTTTCATTTCTTTATAAAAATCAATGCAAAAACTTATTCACATCAACACACCAATATTTTCTATATATTTAAGTCGAGTGTTTTCATTTGATGTACAAAACAATATATATGACGTCAGTTTGATTTTAGGTGTCTAAATTTAAAAAAATTTACAAACTTTTAGCATCTACATATATATGATGAAGAGGAGGTGCGTGGATTACCATACACGCAAAGCCCACGGTTTGATTTGCTAAGCTCATGAACTTAATTTAGCGATTTGTGATTACTTTTCTCTTCCTAATTACATTGCACTAGTGTTGCGCTGAATTTGATAGGTTGATATAATAATATTAATATAGCGTTGATTAGTTTTAGTGCTTGAAATTTGAAGAAGACACCAAAAAATAAATTTGATTTTTTTATGAACACACAATCATAAATTTTGCATAAGGTAGAAGGTTTGATGGTTTGAAAGACTTTAAAATATTCAATTTTGAGAGAATAAAAATAGTGAAAGGAGATTAAGAAAACTAAAAAAGTAAATATAAGAATAATAATGTTGGTTCATGATGATCGTCATATATATGAGGCAACAATTCAATTATGAGAGAATAAAAATAGTGAAAGGATATTAAGAAAACTAGAAAAGTAAATATAAGAATAATAATGTTGGTTCATGATAATAGTCATATATATGAGGCAACAATATATTAAATGAGGTAAGGATTATAAAAAAAAATTTCAAAAAATTCATTTCAAATTCATTGACGCATGAGATTTTTCTATAAACGATATGTATATATATGTAAATCTTTTGGAGAAATTGAGAGCCTAAGTGATTGATTTAGTGGCCTTCTGGTCGAGACGGCCCTGCACATAGGTGGTGGACAATTATCTTCTTATAATTTTTTAACAATTCTCATTTCGCAAACTAATTTTTGAAGTTTAATTAAGTTCAATATTATTTCATAATAATGATATCAGACTTAGACTCATCTCAATAATGTTTGACGCTAGACTCCAGCTCATATTATGGTGTTCATGTAATAACCTAATCTATGGGTATAGGGTTGTTAATATATAGTTCATGTCGNATTTTTATTTCCTACTTAGTCACGTCTCATTATTTATAAAGAAATTAGTTATAACAAGAGATAACCGATATTCGACAATTCATTTGTACCCGTTTTTCATGAGCTATACAATGGTATAAACATGTAGTCCTTACTGCGCCGAAACAAGAAAATTGATGCGCCTTAGTACTTGCCAAGCAAGAAAGGGGAAGAAGATGACTTGGTTCGTTTTCTAAATATCCAAATTGTAGGTTGACTTATTGACTTTTTGGGACCCCAATTATTGGAACCAAATTTAGAGGATATATTACTTCGTCAATTTAGTTTGTTTTTATTTTATTATTTTAATGGAATTTAAGAAAATAAAATTTAGAACTAAAGAGTGTCACAAAAGGGATTTTTGAAACGATTTTTAAAGAAAAAGTAAGATAAATAAATTAAAACGAAAAAATTACCTGAATTTTGTAATCTATTTGTTTTAATTTATTGTTTTATTTTGACTAGATATAGAATTTCAAAAAAATAAAAATAATAATTAATTATTTAATTTTAAACTAAAAATATGTATTAAAATATCTTTTGAATCTTCTCATTTAAAACAATGTAAAATGTTCAACTTATAAATATACAAAGAAGTATTTAAAAAAAAAAACTTAAAAGAAAAAAAATATTAGAATTAATATAAATGGAGTAATAGTTTTTATCCTAACATATACTCATTCTGTTATAATTTATGTGACACTATTTAATTTGATACAAAATTTAAGAATGAAAAGAAAAGTCATTTAAAATTATGGTCTAAAGTCTAAATCACTCCTTTAACTATTTATGTGTTTATAAATCCATAAGGTAAGTGTGTCACGATAAATTGAGATGGGAGAGTTTATTCAAACAACCATTTTATGGCTTCATACAATCAAACCTAGGTCAACCTCATAACGTACGGAGTTTGGCGGATGACTGAATCATTCTTCTTCCACACGCGCCTTATTTCAAACAACTATCTTAATATTTTTCTTGCAAGTCTATAAATACCCAATAATACACAAGTATTTCTCACTGCAATTTCTCAGCATTTCAAATATTCCTCCTCTTTTACACTCTCTGCCTACTCAATTATACTCCTAACCAAACTTTAATTCCCCATCAAACAAACAAAATGAAGGTATACAAATTAATTTAAATATAATTTTTAAATTTTTTTAAGTATATAATTCAACTCTTATATATTAACAAATGTTGTTAAATTTGTGCAGCAAAAAGTTGTTATCAGACTAACTTTGAATGGAAACGATCGGAAATATCGAACCAAGGCCTTCAAGATAGCTGCTTCTCAATCAGGTAATTTTGTGTTGAATAAAGTTTCATATTGATATATAATAGCTAAAAAAAAAATCGTGCGAATTTGGTTCAAAACTTATATATATATATTGTTTTTTTTTACTTAGGTGTGGAATCAGCAGCTATAACAGGGGACGGAAAGAACCAACTAGAAGTTGTGGGAGAAGTAGACGCGGTGACTCTAACGAGCTTATTGAGGAAGAATTTGGGTCAGGCGGACTTGGTGAGCGTTGGCCCGGCTGGTGGTGGCCCCGCAGCTGCAGCTCCAGCTCCAGCTGTAGCTGCAGCTGCGATGGCTCAGTCGCAACCCGGCTCGTACTACTATGCCTATCCGTCTTATCAATACCCAGTTTACCAAGTTACAGATTCCTATGGTGAATCCAATTGTTCCATTATGTGAATGACAATTTTCGATTGCTTACTGAAAACAGAGTGTATAGTATTGGAACAGTGGGATTTAAGGCAGTAAATTGTATTCACAGTCAAATTTTTATTGATATGTTAATAAATATATAGAGTTTCAGCGAAAGCTATTTGATTCACGTGAACTTGCATAGTGTATCACTCAAGTTTTTTATCCCCGTCCAATGGACTATCTAGTAGATGATGAGTTTTTTTTTTTCCATCTTTTTGGGTCTTTTTATATGCCTTTCAAATATTAAAATATATGATGACGTATAGAAGTTGCTTCTGTTAGGAGTGTTTTATCTCTGGCACGAATAAAGTTTCAGTAGAACTCGATTGTGACAAGATATTTTTGTCAATACTTAGGAGAATAATGTAGCAAGAAGTCTATGTATAGATGTACCTCCAAGAAACTCAAATGATTATTTGAAGAAAATATGAAAAATAGAATGAACGATTGCTATCCACATTAAATTAGATAGAACATTGATATATCTTAGAAATGAAGGCTATTGTTTAACCACAAAAAAAAGGAATATGTCAAACACAAATAATAGTATCCACGTAGGAAGGGTCGTCTCAATGAGTTTGGGGACTAAAGCCAAACTTTATAAAGATGCTCGTAGAACATACTCAATATAATTCAATAAATGAGGTCTGGAAAGGTAGGATATATGCGTAAATTATGAAGTAAGAATGTGAACCATGTAAATTTTCAAATACAAAATATATAATATAAGGTAAGAACAATAAAACTTGACTCGGAATTTTGGAAAAAAATTATATAATGATATCAAAATAGTGTTGCGCTGAATTTGATAAGTTGATATAATGATATTAATATAGCGTTGATTGGTTTTAGTGCTTGAAATTTGAAGAAGACACCAAAAAATAAATTTGATTTTTTTATGAACACACAACCATAAATTTTGCATAATGTAGAAGGTTTGATTGTTTGAAAGGCTTTAGAGTATTCAATTATGAGAGAATAAAAATAGTGAAAGGAGAGTAAGAAAACTAGAAAAGTAAATATAAGAATAATAATGTTGGTTCATGATAATAGTCATATATATGAGGCAACAAATATAGATAGCCACATAGAAAGAATGCTACAACTAACTAAACCCTATTCAATTTCTCAGTTATTGGTCCCTATATTAAATGAGGTAAGGATTATAAAAAAAAAATTCAAAAAATTCATTTCAAATTCATCAACGCATGAGATTTTTCTAAAAACGATATGTATATATATATATATATGTAAATCATTTGGAGAAATTGGGGGCCTAAGTGATTGCTTTAGTGGCCTTCTGGTCGAGACGGCCCTGCACATAGGTGGTGGACAGTTTTCTTATAATTTTTAACAATTCTCATTTCGTAAACTATTTTTTGAAGTTTAATTAAGTTCAATATTATTTCTTATAATGATATCAGACTTAGGCTCATCTCAATTATGTTTGACGCTAGACTCCAGCTCATATTATGGTTTTCATGTAATAATCTAATCTATGAGTATATGGTTGTTAATATATAGTTCATGTCGATTCATATTTATTTCCTACTTAGTCACGACTCATTATTTATAGAGAAATTAGTTATAACGAGAGATAACAATCTAACATATACTCGATAATTCATTTGTACCCGTTTTGCATGAGCTATACAGTGGTATAGACATATAGCCCTTACTGCGCCGAAACAAGAAAAATGATGCGTCCTAGTACTTGCCAAGCAAGGAAGGGGAAGATGATGACTTGGTTCATTTTCTAAATGTCCAAATTGTAGGTTGACTTTTTGGGACCCCATTTAATTATTGGAACTAAATTTAGAGGATCTATTACTTCGTCAATTTAGTTTCTTTTTATTTTAACGGAATTTAAGAAAATAAAATTTAGAACTAAAAAGTGTCATAAAAGGGATTTTTGAAATGATTTTAAAAAAAAGTAAGATAAATAAATTAAAACGAAAAAATTACCTGAATTTGGTAATCTATTTGTTTTAATTTATTGTTTTATTTTGACTAGATATAAAATTTCAAAAAAATAAAAGAATTTTTAAATCATTTTATTTTAAAATAAAAATATGTATTAAAATATATTTGAATCTTATCATAAAATACTTGAATTAAAATAAGTGAAGTAATAATTTTTATCCAAACATATATTGGTTCCGTCTTAATTTACGTGATACTATTTAATTTGACACAGAATTTAAGAATTAAAAGAAATTTTTTGGAATTTATGGTCTAAACGACGACTCTACTATTCATGTGGTTATAAATCTAAAAGGTAAATGTGTTACGTAAATTGAGACGCAAGAGTACTTCCTCCGTCCAGCAATAGTTGTCCACTATACTATTTTGAGATGTTCAACAATACTTGTCCACTTTATGAAATTAATGAAATAATTTTACACTTAATTCCTAATTTATCCTTATTATTAATTATAGTCAAGGTCCTATTACATTTTTCATGACACTGTATTTATTATATTCAAAATGTGATATTGTAAAATTATCTTTCTTTTTATAGGTTATTAAAAAATGTGCAAAGTGAATAATGAATTAGTATTATTGGACAGAACGAATATATTTTATTGTAACCATTTTACGGATTCATACAATGAAAACTAAGTCAACTTCATAACGTACGGAGTTTGACGGATGACTGAATCATTCTTCTTCAACACGCGTTATATCGAATAACTATCTTACAGTAATATTTTTCTTGCAAGTCTATAAATACCCAATAATATACAAGTATTTCTCACTGCAATTTCTTAGCTTTTCAAATATTCCTCCTCTGCCTACTCAATTATACTCCTAACCAAACTTTAATTCCCCATCAAACAAACAAAATGAAGGTATACAAATTAATTTAAATATAATTTTTAAACTTAACTAAGTATATGATTCAACTCTTATATATTAACAAATGTTGTTAAATTTGTGCAGCAAAAAGTTATTATCAGACTATCTTTGAATGGAAACGATCGGAAATNATGGTGAACCCAATTGTTCCATTATGTGAATGCCAATTTTCGATTGCCTATGGAAAACAGAGTGTATAGTATTGGAACAGAGGGATTCAATATAATTAACTGTATTTACAGTCAAATATTTATTAATATGTTAATAAATATATAGAATTTGAACGAAAGCTATTTGGTTCACAATGAAGTGAATCATTGAAGTTTTTGGTCCCTGTCCAGAGCTTAATGGACTATCTAGTAGATGAAGAGTTTTGGTTTTTTTTTCCCATCTTTTTGGGTCTCTGTAAATGCCTTCCAAATATTAAAATATATTATTTTTCGTATAATTGGATGATCTGAGTGATTTTATTTGTGTTGTCAAATTCATTTGAATTTAATATTTTTAATATAGAGTATCAATTTAATGTGTAAAAGTTTACTAGAACTGCAACAAATAATAAACTTTAGCTCATTGCTTCAAAAATATATAACGTTCAATGATGATAACTTTAAAAGTTTACTACGTAAAATTTATATTTTGAATCCAAACTAAATAAGACCACGAAATTACAATGCAGGGGTATTAATTTTCCTTATACTAAGATCAGATTAGTACAAGCTGTTTATTTTGGATTATTTAATTTTCATATATAATCTACTTCGAGAAGCACAATTAGTGTATGATTAATTGTTTTTGTTGATCAAATGTTTTGAAAAGTAGAATTTTTAGAAAATTAAAGTATTGTTTTGAATGTGACTATTTTAGCTATGTTTGCTGAAATATACTCAAAGCAATCGAAGAAAATTTTTATTATGAGGATCCATTGACAAGTTGACATGTGGATTGTGACATTGAACTTAAACTAGCTGCTGCCATTGAAAGAGAAGAGAGCTCCGTGACTTCCGGGCAANTTTAAAGCTGCAACTAAAATCAAAGAGGAGAGAGTGTAAAGTTTAATTGGAAATTGAAAAAATATTGTGGGGTTCGCGTCAAATACAATTAAATAAACTAAAATGATGTATTCAAAATAGAAAAGTGCACAATAAAAAAGTAATGAAACGAACCAAAAGTTATTTTATACGTATATTGAAATTTTCTGATTAAAACTATTTTAATAAAAATGTCAATTAGTATTTATTTTAATAAAAATGTCAAATAAGGTATTAATGCCCAGATTGAAGTTTCATTGATTTACTATTTCTAAAAATAAATATAAGATTCAACATATTTAGCATAAACTTTGTACGATTTAATAAAAGTATAATAAGTAGAAATTTGACTGTTCTGCTCCAAATTAAAATGAAATTCGTACTATATAATGTTGTTATATATCTAACACCATTTAGATAAAAGAAATACTCTAATAATATGATTGTTATATCATAGGATACTTTTTAAAACTTTCACTTTATTACACATTTCAAGTCTTTTCTCAGTCCATATATCATATATCCATTTTAAAAAGTAACACGAGTTTGAAAAAAATAAAATATACATAAATCTTATTTTATCTTGTAATATAGAATCATTTTTAAAAGTAACACAAATTTGAAGAGATCAAAGTGTATGTAAATACTATTTTATCTTGTAACATAGAAATAATGTTTTTTTTATATAAATCCTTAATTAAACAAGTTAAATAAATGTGTATAAAACATAAAATAAAAATATAGGTCAGCTGATAATATGACTTCTCATTCCCTGCATTACTATTTTAATGTGTATTTTTCCATTTTCAATACATCATTTTAGTTTATTTAATTGTATTTGATATGGACCCCACGATTTTCTTTCCGTTTTCAATTAAACTCTACACCCTCTCTCCTCTTTGGTTTTAATTGCAGTTTTAAAGGACAATCTATCCCCCACAATCCACATGTCAACTAGTTAATAGAATTTCATACAAGTTTTTGTTGGTTGTACCTCTGACTTCTATCTGTTCGACTTTCTTCTCTTCTTGCCTTTGGTAGGAGCTTCTTCAACAATATTAACTTCAATTATTGTCGAACTCTAACGAGACTTCTTTTCGGCGATTCTGTTATATTCCTCAATCTTGAGCCGAATCACAAAATTTTCAAGTTTCATTTCCTTACGTTTGTGCTTTAAATAATTCTTGAAGTCGTTCCACGAAGGAGGTAACTTCTCGATCATTGCAACCACTTGAAAAGCTTCATTTACAAACATATCCTCAGCATTCAGATTATGGAAAATAAGTTGAAGTTCTTGCACTTGTGATTCAACAGTTTTACTAGTTGACATTTTATAGTCTAAAAACTTTGCGACCACAAACTTTTTCAAGCATGCATCTTTTGTCTTATATTTCTTCTAAGGTGCATCCCACAATTCTTTCAAAGTTGTCATTGCACTATACATATTATATAAGTCATCCTCTAAAGCACTCAGAATGTAGCCCTTACATAGGAAGTCTGTCTGTTTTCATGCTTCAATAATCATGAATTTTTCTTTGTCTAACATTTCAGCAGCAGGCACTGGAGTTTCTTTACTGGTAAATTTCTACAGACAAAGAGTGCTAAGCCAGAAAAATACCCGTTGCTGCCATCCTTTGAAATTCATACCAGAGAATTTTCCCGATTTCTCTGTTGGTGGTATAACAATTCGGGTTGGTGCAGCAACAACCACTGTTACATTGTTGTTTGCCATTTCTGATAAACAAAAATTGATACAAACTTAGTAAGCAATAACTTAAATTGCAAACTTAATAGGAGTATAAAACTACAAAGGATTTTGTCTCCACCAAAAACACAGATTAAAAATAAATAACTAATTTCCTTAAGATTGTTGCCAATCTGTGTTTAAAAAACAGTAATACTGATTACCAAAAACTTTGAAGAAACACGAAGTTACCAAAGTTTCCAATGAACCAGTGAAGAAAAGAAGAACATAAATTAATTCACAAAAAATAAAAATCTGTAAAACATACCAGAATCTGGAAAAGACAGAACGAAAAAAGATCAAGTCTACTGAATGCACAATGTCCCCTTAAGGAAATTATTCTCCTCTAGTATCTGTGGTTTGATTTGGAATATATCCTCATAAGATAGAATGATCTCAATCACCAGTGTATTGATACCCAAAACGCGAGCCACTCAACGGCAGTAAATTACATGAAAAATATTTGTGCAAAAGAAGAAGAAGAAATCAGAAATTTTCGTAAGTAAAAAGTCTGAAGAATAACTGGTATTTATAGCCAAGAGGAACTGGTTCCGAAAGGTTGCAACCTTTCAGAAACCACACGACCATTTCAGAAAGTTTGCAACCTTTCAAACGGTCATAGTTGTTCATGAAAGTTGCAACCTTTCAGAACAGTCATCTCCAACGGCGGGAAATTCAAATAAAATGGGAAAGTAATTTAAATAAAACCGGTCATGCGGACACGAGTCGGATCGGAACGTTTCGGTTAATCAACTAATTAATTGAAACGTTTTGGCCATTTAATTTTAAATAAATAATTAAAACAAAACTTTATCCAAAAAATAATCTCTCAATCATTTTCCAAAGCCGAGTGAGCGACGACGACGGCGCGAGGAGGGTCCCTCTTTCCAACCATTTTAACAATTAATAGAAATGTTTCTCTATTTAAATTCTTCTATTTTTCTTTCCACCACCGATGAGGGAGAAATGCCTTTTTACTAAAGCATAAGAGGACTTTTCAACTTCCTCTCTTTTCATCTTCCCTCCATTTCCCATTAACTCTTGTTATATACCCAACAATATGTACGTCCAAGAAACTTAAATGATTAGTAGAAGAAAATATGAAAAATAGGATGAACGTACGATTGCAATCCTCATTTAATTAGATAAAACATTGATATATCTTAGAAATGAAAGCAATATGAATTTAAACCACAAAAAAAAAAAAGTATTATGTCAACACAAATAATAGTATCCATATAGGTGGTGGACAACTATCTTCTTATAAATTTTAACAATTCTCATTTCGTAAATTAATTTTTGAAGTTTAATTAAGTTCAATATTAGACGAGAGGGAGTTGCTCGGATGGTAAGCACCCCTCACTTCCAATCTGAAGGTTGTGAGTTCGAGTCACCAAGGAAGCAAAAGGGGTGGGAGCTCCTAGGGAGGGTTAAAAAATAAGCTAATAATAATAATAATAATAATATTAGAGTTAGATTCATCTCAATTCTGTTTGATGCTAGATCCCAGATCATATTATGGTGTACACGTAATAATCCAATCTATGAGTATAGAGTTGTTAATATGTAGTTCATAACGATTCATTTTTATTTCCTACTTAGTCACGTCTCATTATTTATAAAGAAATTAGTTATAAATGGAGATAACCGATACTCGACAATTCATTTGTACCCGGTTTTCATGAGCTATACAATGGTTTAAACGTATAGTCCTTACGGCGCCGAAACAAGAAAATTGATGCGCCTTAGTACTTGCCAAGCAAGAAAGGGGAAGATGATGACTTGGTTCGTTTTCTAAATATCCAAATTGTAGGATGACTTATTGACTTTTTGGGACCCCATTTATTGGAACCAAATTTAGAGGATATATTACTTCGTCATTTTAGTTTGTTTTTATTTTATCATTCTAATGGAGTTTAAGAAAATAAAATTTAGAACTAAAAAGTGTTACAAAAGGGATTTTTTTAAACGATTTTTAAAGAAAAAGTAAGATAAATAAATTAAAACGAAAAAAATACCTGAATTTTGTAATCTATTTGTTTTAATTTATTGTTTTATTTTGACTAGATATAAAATTTCAAAAAAATAAAAGAATTTTGTAATCATTTAATTTTAAATTAAAATATGTATTAAAATATATTTTGAATCTTATAAGATGAAAAATAAAATACTTGAATTAAAATAAATGGAGTAATAATTTTTATCCAAACATATATTGGTTCCGTCTTAATATACGTGATACTACTATTTAATTTGACACAAATTTAAGAATTAAAAGAAATATTTTAAAAAGTTATGGTCTAAACGATGACTACTATTCATGTGGTTACAAATCTAAAAGGTAAGTGTGTCATGTAAATTGAGACGGAAGAGTACTCCCTTCGTCCAACAATAGTTGTTCATTATACTATTTTGGGATGTCCAAAATTATTTGTCCACTTTATGAAATAATGAATAATTTTACACTTATTCCTAATTTCTGTTCATTTTCCCCAAATTTTAGCTTGGATTGGAGACACATGTCATAGTTTAGAATTAATGGTTGAGATCTAATTAATTAAAACAAAGTTTTAACCATAGTTATTTACTTTCATATATTTGCTTCTTAAATAATTTTGCAATCCAACAATTCTAGATTTAAATTATATTTTTCCTAAATATATTTTTTTAAAATTTCTTTTCTTAATTATTTGAGTAATTTTTTGCTGATTTTTTTTACTTTTTTCCCTGACGATTGTCATTTCTCAAATAATATTTGCCAAATAAAAAATTAAAAATTGCGACCTAATTTTTTTTAAAAAAAAATTATGAGTAAAATAATTTTTGTCACTCAACTTTAAATTATTTTTTACTCCCTAAATGGAGTCCATATTACTCTATAGACATTGTAGCTCTTAATACTCTATTAGAATAATAAAATCGTTTAACTGTATTATAATTTTTTTCAATAAAGTAAAAATATTTAGTAAAAGTTTAAAATATGTAGGCAGGGCAGTAAAGAAAAGTTTTTAATATATTTAGTGAAACTATAATGGATTGCCAAAATATTTAAGAATCAAATATATGAAAGTAAATAACTATGGTTAGGACTTTGTTTTAATCAATCAGATCTCAACCATTAAATCTAACTATGACATGTGTTTCCAATTCAAGCTAGAACTTGAGGAAAATGAAGAGAAGAGAAATTGAGAATAACCGAATCCGTATTTATTATATTCAAAAAGTGATATAATAAAATTATCCTTCTTTTTAAAGTTTATTAAGAAATGTGCAAAATTAATAGTGGATTAAATATTGTTAGACACGGTATATTTTAAACAATCATTTTATTTTTATGGATTCAGACGATGAAAACTAAGTCAACTTTATAACGTGCGGAGTTTGACGGATGACTGAATCATTCTTCTTCAACACGCGTTATTTCAAATAAATACTGTTCTTACAACTCTATAAATAGAGAAGAATATACAAATACTCCTCACTGCAATTTCTCAGCATTTCAAATATTCCTCTCTTTTACTCTCTCTGCCTACTCAATTATACTCCTAACCAAACTTTAATTCCCCATCAAACAAACAAAATGAAGGTATACAAATTAATTTAAATGTAATTTTTAAATTTTTTTAAGTATATGATTCAATTCTTATATTAATGTGTGTTGTTAACTTTGTGCAGCAAAAAGTTGTTATCAGACTATCTTTGAATGGAAACAATCAGAAATATCGAACCAAGGCCTTCAAGATTGCTGTTTCTCAATCAGGTAATTTCAATCAAATGTATCGAATAAAGTCTCATATTGATGTTAATTAAAAAAAATCGTGTGAATTTGGCTCAAAGCTGATTATATATGTATTGTTAATTTTTTTTTTTACTTAGGTGTGGAATCAGCAGCTATAACAGGGGACGGAAAGAATCAACTAGAAGTTGTGGGAGAAGTAGACGCGGCAACTCTAACGAGCTTATTGAGGAAGAATTTGGGTCAGGCGGACTTGGTGAGCGTTGGCCCGGCTGGTGGCCCCGCAGCTGCAGCTCCAGCTCCAGCCGTAGCTGCAGCTGCGATGGTTCAGTCACAACCAGGCTCGTATTATTATGCCTATCCATCTTATCAATACCCAGTTTACCAAGTTACAGATTCCTATGGTGAATCCAATTGTTCCATTATGTGAATGACAATTTTCGAATTCCTATGGAAAACAGAGTGTATAGTATTGGAACAGAGGGATCCAAGATGATAAACTGTATTCACAGTCAAATAATTATTGATTTGTTAATAGATATATAGAGTTTGAGTGAAAGTTATTTGATTTACGTGAACCTGCATAGTGTATCATTCAAGTTTTTGATCCCCGTCCAGAGAGTTTAATGGACCATCTAGTAGATGAAGAGTTTTGTTTTTTTCCCCCATCTTTTTGGGTCTTTGTAAATGCCTTTCAAATATTAAAATATATGACTTTTCATATAATTGGATGATCTGAGTGATTTTATCTATGTTGTCGAATTTATTTGAATTTAGTATTTTTAATATAGAGTATAAATTTAATGTGTAGAAGTTTACTGAAACTGCAACAAATATTAGACAAGCTTCAAAAATATAATGTCAATTATGATAGAGTAACTTTTAAAGTTTACTACATAAAATTTATGTTTTGAATCCGTCTATAACGATAATATACCTAAACATGGTGGCCTTTTATAAAACACAAAGAGAAGTTACATCTAAACTAAATAAGAACACGAAATTGCAATGCGGGAGTATTAATTTTCCTTGTACTAAGATCAGATTAACACAAGCTGTTTATTTTGGATTATTTAATTTTCATATATAATCTATTTCGAGAACCACACAATCAGTGTGTGATTATTGTGAAAAAGGTTTGTCATTTCAACTCAAGCTTGTGGGAGAAAAGTATATGCATGGTGTGTTTGGCACGGAGGAAAATATTTTAAATTGTTTTGTTGATCAAAGGTTTTGAAAAGTAGAATTTTTAGAAAAATAAAGTATTGTTTTGAATGTGACTATTTTAGCTATGTTTGTTGAAATATACTCAAAATAATCGAACGATTAATATCATCTTTCTTAACTAAGTTTCACAATTTTTAAAATATATTAAAAATTAATTCCATACACCTTGAAAAAAGTAGTTTTTTATTAATAAAAAAAAAGGAATCTCGTTATGTCTTAAATACATTAATTATTCTTCATTAATCACATTAAATATTTTTAAAAAACTACTAAGATGAATCTTTTAGGTAACTAATACTCCCTCTGTCCAATAATACTTGCTCACTATTGACTTTACACGCTCTTCAAAAACTTTAAATAAAAGGGTAAATACAATGTCTTGAAAATATTATAGAGAAATAACTATAATTAACGATAGGAAAAATTCTTTTGACCAAAAAAATTTGGCCATAATTTGGCTAGAATGGTAAAAGTACATGTTCACACTATAAGCTAGTTTGTTTTTGGACATTTTTATCCTTTAACTCAAATATTGAATATATTCTTCACTTATGTTTCCAATGCACTGAAAATGATTGATGAGATTAATTATTTATAATTTCATAGTTAAACATTAAAAATGAACCACAAAATCCACCAAAGAAAACATAAGTTTCACCCACTCTACCCTCTTGAAATTTTCAAGATCTAAAAAAAAAAAAATGTTTTAAAAAAATAATAAAAAATGTAAGCGTAGTAGAAAAAAACTACATAATAAAAAAAGTAGTAAAAAATATATCTCTTTTTCAGTTTCAAAAATTCCTCCTTTTTACTTATTCTTTTTTGTTTATTTATATTCCATTTCTTATTTCTTAATGATAAAAAGAGAAAATTTAAAAACTATAAAAGAGGAGTAAAGTGTAGATGATCTATTTTAGTTTATAATTTCTAATCTAGAGAAGATAAATTATATCTAAATTTAAATATTGAAAATTTATATCTATAATACTCAAAATTTAATATTTGAAATTGACCGAGTTGGCAAAATAATTACTCCTATTTATTTCAAGAAGTCGTTGTTACACACCGATTTCTAGAAAGAAGTTAAATAATAAAAATATATTTTATTTGATTATACTTAGAATGTATGTGAGCGAAATATGAAGAAAATTGAAACTATAATAATGTTTTTCTTATTATGTGATTGTCTTCATATCCTCGATCATTTATGAATTATATCATACACAAATAAAGACTCATTAAAATTAATATATTTTTTTTTATTTTAGTACTAGAGACGTATACAAATATTTTTTGGATAAAAATGTTGACGGCGCTTCATTGATAAATTATAATAACACGGAAAGGATATAGAAAGTTCTTTATGATTTCAAAATAAATTTTTATAAAAAAAAAATGAAAGAAAAACATATTCATAGTTCTCCAATGATAATGACAACACAAATTTGTTAAGCATGAACTATCAAAGTTTCATAACATATTTATTTTTCTTTATTAGTATTATTTGTTGTTTTATAAAAAAAAATGTTTGTTATTAAATGATTTGTTAAAATATTAAGTTTACATATAATATTAATATTATTTTTCCCTCAGATTAATATTTTTTTGAAACTAATTATGAATTTTTATAATTAAGTAATTTTATTGTATTTATTATATAAATTAATTTAAATTACATAATTAAATTACATTTTACATAATTTTTTGAATATAATGTAAAATAGTTTAATAATAACAGTCAAAACTCAAAACACTCTAGTTCATATGTATCAACCCTAGATAACAAACCAAAAGAGCCAAATATTATAGTCTTGTGCCCCTGTTATGTCAATTTGATGATTTGAGAATCATTACTTATATTTGTTACTAATATGAGCTCTAATTAGATAATTGTTGTAATTATTAGTATGTTAAAAGAAATTAAGCTATGCATAAAAAATAAAAATATAATTTGAAAATATTTCAATAATGACAATCAAAACTCAAAGTACTTTAGAATTAGTCTACATCACATCGACACATTATAGAAATACTTAAAATCATATGGTTCATAAGCGATGATCCTATTTAACACCAAAGATAGTTACACATAATGTTGTAGTTTTGCATATTTGCTAATTATTATGTTTTAAAAAATTAAACTACATATTTAAATAATTAAGTGATATCCCTAGTTAACAACAAGCTAAGAGTATTTCAAAAAAAAAAAAAACTAAGAGAATGTTTACGCATTAATATTATAGTCTTGCGCCTCTATATTATACTGACTTGATAACTTATGAATTATTATTGATACTTGTTATTAATATGAGCTCTAATTAAATAATTTAATGAATTATTGTGTTTAAATAAATTTAAATTATATATTACTATTTTTTAATATAATCTGAAAATATTACAATAAAAACAATCAAAACTCAAAACACTTTATAGAGATCAATATATTATAATTCATATTATAACTTATAAGTATCAATCCTAATTAATTACACTAAACATTTGTATACTATATATGTTCAATTATAAATAGACCCTCTATATTTTGAAATCAAACATTCACATCTTCTATATTATAAAAATCATACCAGTTTTATCCACCAATAATGTTATTTCTAATTTCCTAAAAAAAATATAAACATTGTATAGAATGAATGTTCTACGTAAATGAAATTCTATCTAACTAATTATACATACATAATTTTAAAGCAAGAAAATAAATAAAAAGAAATTATATATAATAAATATTACATTTAAATAAAATTATAAATAATGTACGTATTTAAATTAAAAGAAAGTTATTACTAACCGTTGATATATCTTATTAACTAATTTGTATCACTTAACATTTTAAAAAAAATATTAATTATTTTTAAATTAAATGCATAAATGAAAATTTTATCGTTTAATAATTTATTTTAATATATTTAGTTATAGATAAACTCATTGAAAGTGTAAGTATAGAATTTTCACACTACATGAAGCGTAAGCGTTTTATTTTAAAATATGAATAGTGTATTTAAAATTGAATTATAATATAATTTTTTTAATATATTAATTATTTATATACAAAAAAATATGAAATTAAATCTCAAAAATAGTGTTTTTTCTGTTATCTTATAGAGTTGCTTTATTGGAGACATAAAGTAGATATTTATTCTTGTTAGTTTCTTTTTTAATTTACTCCACATTTTAAATTTTTTTTAAAAAGAGCCAGGAGAATTAAAAAAAAAGATAAGGTAAAGAAGTAGAATGACGAAAAACGAGAAGAAAAATGAATTTGACGAAGAAGCAAAACTGTTAAATATTTTATTAGGTGGGATTCAAAACATTAATCTTATCAAAATAATAAATGCTTTATACAATTTACTAGAAAAGAGCAAGCCTTAATTTTCTTTCTTTATTTTGAAGGAAAAAATTTATAATTGTCTTTTTAAAATGGGCAAATATTGTTGGACATTCTAAAATAATATATTCCCTATGTTCCAAATTACTTGTCTACTTTTAAATTGACACACCTATTAAGAAAATAATTATTGACATAGTAAGTTTACCATTTTACCCCTATTAATTATGAAGTAGATGAATTAAAAACTTAAGATTTCAAGAATTTCTACCTTTTTCAAAGTAATTAATTGAGGGTATAATATGTAAAAAAAATTGTCCTTTCTTGATTTGTTAAAATGGATAAGTAATTAGGGACAACTAAAAAAGGAAATGTGGACAAGTAATTAAAGACAGAGGAAATAGTAAACAACTATTATAAGATGGAGAGTATTAAAGTTTACAAACATTTCTTGAGTAATTTCCCTGGATAGTCACCCATGTTTGGGAAATTATCTTGAAATATCACTTATGTTTGTTTTATGACCACAATATCACCCAACTTTACCTCTTTTCCTCAAAATATACTTACACAAAAAAAACATTATCTCTCTCCTAATAGGAAGCCATGTCACATTATTCCTTTTTCATTATTAACATTTTTTTAAAAAAAATTTAGACAACCCATATTACCTAGTAAAAAAAAATTACATAGCCAAAAATTTCTACCCTAGTTCTAGGGGATTAGGCGGCAAATCCAAATATGAGCTACTCCGATTCTTCAAGAAAATATGTGGCTTCCTCCGATTTTTCAAGCGAGATAATGTTTTTATATGGGCACTAATGGGCAATGGCACCTTTTTGTTGAGTCCGGAGCCAAAAGTGCAACTTTTTTTCTTTAAAAAAAAAAAACGACAAAAAAAAAAAATTTATCCAAAAGGGCAAAATCGCTCCTGAGCGATTTTGTTCTGACAAAAATTGACGCCGCTCCGCTAAAAGAAATAAAAATCGTTGCTATAACAACGTTTTTATATAAAAATATTAAAAGCAGCGATTTTGTTTAGGAAAATTTTTTTAAAAAGTTTTGAAGTTAAATCGCTGCTATAGCAGCGATTTTGTTTAAGAATTTTTTTTTTTTTAAAAAAAAAATCCTACCCTTGCAGAGAATTTAATTAAAATTAAAACTGAAGCCAGCGATTTTCATAAAAAGCTTTTTTTAAAAAACCTTTACCCTTTCAGCGATTTAAATGAAAATTTAAAAAAAAAATTAAAACTGAAAATCGCTGCTTCGGCAGTGATTTTTTCTTTAAAAAACTTGTTTTTTTTTAAAATGGTTGCCTCCGGAAATCTATGTAATTTAAAACTTGTTCTTTATGTTTTTTTTTAATTCCTTAACAAAAAATTGCTGCTATAGCAGCGATTTCACTTTTTTTTTTTTTTTTACAAAAACACTGCTATAGCAGCGATTTTAAAGAAATAATGATTTTTTTTTTGAGAAAATCGTTGCCAAATGCAGGTATTTTTATTTCTTTTAACGGAACGATGTCAATTTTTGTCAGAAGAAAAGCGATCCGTCATAAGGGATTTTGCCCTTTTGGTTAATTTTTTTTTTGATGTGCCCTGTTTGTTTTTTGAAGGAAAAAATGACCCTTTTAGCTTCGGACTCCCTTTTTGTTGATATTTTAATTCATTAGAGTAATAAGGTAACTATATTGTCAAACTACAAAGGATATAATGTTTTTAAAGAATTTTAAAAAATGTTAATAATAAAAAAGGAATTAAAAAAATGTTAATAATAAAAAATGAATAATGTGACATGGCATTCTATTAGGAGAGAGATAATATATTTTTTGTATCAAGTATATTTGAGAAAAAGAGGTAAAGTTGGGTGATATTGTGGTCCTAAAACAAATATAAGTGATACTCCTAGGTAATTTCTCAAACATGGGTGACTATCTAGGGAAATTACTCGACATTTCTTATATATTCAACCCATTAAACGAGTGGCATTACTTCTTGCTCTTAAAAAATCAGGAGTAATTTCCCTAAATAGTCACCCATGTTTAGAAAATTACCTAGAAATATCACTTATGTTTGTTTTAGGACTATAATATCATCTAACTTTGCCTATTTTTCTCAAAATATACTTGACACAAAAAATACATTATCTCTCTCCTACTAGGATGCCATGTCACATTTTTTAATTTATTAATAGTATTTTTTTAATTATTTAAATGATAGCTTGTTTAATGTATCTATAAGAGAGCATTAATCTATTCTCTATGAAAATCTAGTTACTTCAATTTTATAGCGAAAATCTTTATCCTATGTTTCATTTAGGAGTATTTGCCGTTATATCCATACAAAAATTTAGTCTTGTTGTCGAGGAAAAAATTAAACTAGCTACTTGAAGTTGATGAAGAAACAACAAATTTAGTTGGATATTTAGAGATAAACTAGATATTAGAAACATTGATTTTTACACAAATTATAAATATTTGTTGCTTGTTCACGGTAAAAAATCAAAGGTTTCTTGTTCATGGTAAAAAAAAGATTTTTACACAAACTATAAACATTTGTTCAAAGCTTAGGCAAATTTAAACAATAGAAATATCTGATTCAAAAACAAGCAATCAAAAAACCCCTAAATTTTAAGAAAATTACTCCAATATCATGCTAAGTATTCAAATTATTTCACAATTTACACTTCAAAAATAAAAGAATCAGAAGAAAACTTGAATTTTACCTCATGGCGATTTCTTTGGTCATCAAAGGTATACAGCGGCTCAGGAGACAGTTCCTCATGCAAATTCGTTAATTTATTCCTTGAAGAACCGGAGAAACCACATATTTTCTTGAAGAATCGGAGGAGCTCATATTAGAGTTCGTTATGTAATTTTTTTTTTTTGGGTATAATATATGGATCGTCTAAATTTTTTTAAAAAATTGTTAATAATAATAATAATAAAAAAAGAATAATGTGACTTGGCATCCTAGTAGGAAAGAGATAATGTATTTATTGTGTCAAATATATTTTGAGGAAAATAGGTAAAGTTGAATGATATTGCAGTCCTAAAACAGACATAAATGATATTTCTAGGTAATTTTTCAAACATGAATAACTATCTAGGGAAATTACTCAAAAATCAGTCCCTAATTTTATGAAAAGAAAAGGAAGCAACATAATAATGAGACAATAACAGTTCGATATGAAATTAAATACTATTAAATGAAAGACTCAGAAAAATACAAAAAAGTTGACTGACTTGGAAGTGTGATTTGTGAACAAGAGATTAGGCTGGAAGGGGCCAAGAACTAGAACCATCGTTTCTTAACTCAACTAACTTAAACAGGTTCCTACTCTCTTCCTTGGTTCTAATTTACGTTACACACTTTTTTAATTCTACTTTCAAATAATTACGTGAGAAATTTGAAAATTTAAATAAGACAAAGAGGGTCAAAATAAACACTATATTAGTATTAGTTCCATCCTTTTCTATTCAAATATTTAACATAATTAGTCCTTTTATCCTGTTTAGTCCGTCTTTAAAAAATGACATATTTCTTTACTTAGTAATAATTTAACTTTAAAAATTTTATTTTATTCTTAGTGAAATAATTTATAGTAACACAATTTTTTGTGACTTATTTTAAACAATAAATTTTAAAATTATTTTTTAAACTTCGTGAGTTAATAAGACATCTTTATATGTGAGCCATCCCGTGTACGAAATAACGATGACTTCTTTAATTGCATTTTTAGAGCTTGATGGTCGTAGACTCATAGCGTAGTCATAATTTAAATTTTATGAATTTAAAATTCTAATTTTTTAAAATTGATGAGTTCTGAATTAATAATTTGTACATATTTCATAATTTTTTTAATTAATACAAATAGAGCATTTGAATCAAATCAAAATCCTAGCCCCACATCTATGGCTAGATCATTGTATGATTAACCAACTACTTCAATATGCCCTCTTAGACCTACTGTGGTGTCCCCACTTGTACTACAAAGACTCTTTCAATTGATGGCTTATTACTTTCAACAATCTACAAAGACTCTTTCAATTGATGGCTTATTACTTTCAACAATCCAATGTTAGTTGATTATTATATTAAAAATAATTATTTAATATTATTTGTTTACCTTACTAAATTAAGAAAATATTTTTTTTAATGTTACCCTTGCAATTAATTTTTTTGAAAGTGTTCACATTTGTTTGTAATATTTTCAAGAAATTTTTTAAAGGGTGAATTAATAAAATTATCTTCTTATTTATGATTTCTTAAACATCGTGCAAATGAAAAGTGATCATATAATATGAAACAGATAAAATAATAAAAAGAAAGACTGACTTGTTAACTTGTCTGCAACCCAAAAAATCTGCTTATGTATATCATACATCAAAAGGACATGAGTTGGTTATAAATACTTTAACAAGTCGTTTGGTTTGAATTCAAGTTATGATGTGTGATGAGATTAATTATATTAAGATTATTTTTTATTGAGTGTTTGACTTGTTATATTCAGAATAATAAATTTCAAGAATAATTTATTTGTTTACAAAAATACACCTCATGACTGTGAAAAGTGATGTATAAAAAAGATTTAAAGGGAAATAACTATAATTAATGATAAGCGTAAATTAGAAATTAAGTATAAATTATCCATTGATTTTATAAAATGGACAAATATTGTTGGACATTCTAAAATAATATACTCCCTCTGTCCCTAATTACTTGTTCACTTTTGAATTGACACGCATATTAAGAAAATAATTATTGACATAATAAGTTTACCATTTTACCCCTATTAATTATGAAGTAAATGAATTAAAAACTTAAGATTTCAAGAATTTCTACCTTTTACAAAGTAATTAATTGAGAGTATAATAGGTAAAAAAAATTTATCCTTTCTTGATTTATTAAAATGAATAAGTAATTAAGAACAACTAAACAAATAAACGTAGACAAGTGATTAAAGACAAAAAGAATAATAAACCACTATTATAAGACGGAGAGAGTATTAAAGTTTAAAGACATTTCTTATATAGCCAACCCATTAAACGAGTGGCGTTACTTCTTGCTCTTAAAAAGTCAGTCCCTAATTTTATGAAAAGAAAAGGAAGCAACATACTCCCTCTCATCCTAATTACTTGTCCATATTTTTTTTTTTAGTTGTCTCTAATTATTTGTCTATTTTGACAAATCAAAAAAGGATAAATATTTTTTTACCCATTATACCCTCAATTAATTACTTTAAAAAAGGTTGAACTTTTTGAAAATTTTAAATTTTTAATTCATCCACTCCATAATTAATAGAGATAAAATAATAAATTTACTATGTCAATTATTATTTTCTTAATAGATGTGTTATTTCAAAAGTGGAGAAGTAATTAATGACAGAGGAGTAATAATGAAGACAATAACAGTTCGATATGAAATTAAAAAATGTATTAAATGAAGACTCAGAAAAATACAAAAAGTTGACTGACTTGAAAGTGTGATTTGTGAACAAGAGAGTAGGCTGGAAGGGGCCAAGAACTAGACCCATCGTTTCTTAACTCAACTAACTTAAACAAGTTTCCTACTCTCTTTCTTTATTCTAATTTACGTGACACGTTTTTTTAAATCTATTTTTAAATAAGACAAAGAGAGTCAGTATAAGTTCCATCCTTTCTATTCAAATAGATATTAAACATAATTAGTCCTTCTATCATGTTTAGTCCGTCTTAAAAAATGATATATTTTTTTATTTAGTAATAGTTTAACTTTAAATTTTTCATTTTATTTTTAGTAAATAATTTATAGCGACAAAAATATTTATGACTTAATTCAAAGAATAAATTTTTAATTTTTTTTCTTAAACTTCGTGTCAAGTTGAACTAATTCATATAAAATAGACGGAGGGAGTATATGTTGTCAATTATTTCGTTATAGGAACAAATTTGCCAATAGTGACATGCTCTTAGACTTTGATCATTCACCTTCTTCGAATTATTGAGGCAACTCATCCTCCTTGTAAGAATAGTAAATAATTTCTAGATTGCACAAGATACTTCATATAATATTTTAAATTGACTTGGTGTGCCTTTATTATAAGTTGTTAGTCTAACTCTATAATATAAAGAAAGTAATAGTATTACTTTTTTTTCGTGTGAACAAGTATTTAAAATATTGCTCATATAGTAAAAGAAACGAGTTAATAAGACATCTTTATATGTGAGCCATCCCGTATTCCCGTATACGAAATAACGATGACTTCTTTGATTGCATTTTTAGAGCTTGATGGTCGTAGACTCGTAGCATAATCATAATTTGAATTTTATGAATTTAAAATTTTAATTTATTAAAATAATGAGTCCTGAATTAATAATTTATACATATTTCATAATTTTTTTAATTAATACAAATAGAGCATTTGAATCAAATCAAAATCCTAGCCCCACATCTATGGCTAGATCATTGTATGATTAACCAACTACTTCAATATGCCCTCTTAGACCTACTGTGGTGTCCCCACTTGTACTACAAAGACTCTTTCAATTCATGGCTTATTAATATTTCAACAATTCAATGTTAGTTGATTATTATATTAAAAATAGTTGTTCAATATTATTTGTTTATTTTACTAAATTAAGAAAATATTTTTTTTATGTTATCCTTGCAATTAATTTTTTTGAAAGTATTCACATTTGTTTGTAGTAAAAATCACCCCATATACACATTTAAGAGTCAATATTACAGGTTTTAAATCTACTTTTAAAAAATTCTTGCTTATAACAGTTTAATTACGGGTTATAACATATCACTAATTATTTATAAATTAATTAAATTTTACTTTATTAAATAAGTTATTTTTTATAATTTTATATTATTATTAAATTATTTAAATAAAGAATACCCCATAATTATCTCTTACACAATTATAGGGATTTACATTGATTATAGTTCCTTTTTTACAGTTACAAGTCACACCCCACCCCATCTAAATCCCTCACCCCACGTCAATTCCATGTTAAAAAAAAACAGAAATTCATCTTTCATCTCTTTCATCCATACTCCATTGAAGCCGATTTTTCAACATCTAAAAACTGATTAGGAGAAATATATTCTCCATACAATCAAAACAAAAGGACAGATCTCTAAGTTGTAATTTTCAATAATTTTA
>NC_064290.1:2480110-2482078 GCF_019186545.1 Solanum stenotomum | reverse complement strand
TAGGAGGTAAAGATATTTTTGAAACCTTATGTTGTTTGGACTCTTGGAAAGTACTGCTGAGTGTGTGTTGTCCTCCAAAAGTTAATTGAGTTTTTTACTACATGGGATATGGTTAAATCAATTTAGTAGATTTTTTTTGTTAAAATTGTTATATTATGCATATTATTGGTATGAAAGCTGACTTAATATACGATTTATGAATATGGTATGAATTTTGTCTAATGTTGGCATGAATTGGTATAAAATTTGGTATAAAAATGGTATGATGTATTACTTATATTTGGTGTGAAACTTGTTTAAATCTGGTATGAAGTTGGTACACAGTTTAGAGGAAATCTATTTTTTTTTTCAAATTATTCTCATTCTGTCTACTAAACTGGCATGAAACATGAATAATATTGGTATGAAAGCTGACTTAATATACGATTTATGAATATGGTATGAAATGTGTTTTAACATTGGTATGAAATTGATTTATTGTTGGTATGAAAATTGACTTAAGTTGTGTATTATTTTTATCAGAAAATGGTGTGATATCAATGGTTCAATTATGTGAATTGATTGTAGTTTGTTAAATCATCCAAAAAATTTTTGTATAAATTATGACTAATGTTGGTATGAAATTGGTATTTTCTTATAATGCCTATTTTTTATAATAAGAAGGTTTCCTTTTCAATTTCTCCAACTAGGTTGATGGCAATGCGGAAAAACAAAGAATGATGATGGCGCGATCAGTGAGAGTGAAGTAACTGGGACTGTTGCTAGCAAATTTGATGGATCCGCATAGCAAAAGAACATGCTCCAGATACCAGCAATTATCCTACACCAAGACTACGGAGATCAAATTTGAGATAGTTGATTGCAGCTTAGACTCTTTAGTATTTCATGTCTTTTTAACTTTTGAACGATATATATTTGTTTTTGATACAGTTTTAAGTATTGAATGATATAGAATATGCATTGTTTTCTTCAAGTCAGTTATCAACTACATATGAATTACATATTGACTCTCATAATTTCAGGATACTAGTTATATACAGACTGCATATCAATTGGATACATATTTTTGGATATCAGTTATGTACAAACTGCATAACAATTGGATACATAAACAATTTAGTTTTGCTATTTAATTGGAGATCAAAATGAACACCATATAATTGGTATCCAAACTATATATAGTTAACATCCAATTATTCATACCAACATTTATTCAACCTGAAGGATCCCATCTACCACCATATTTAATTAATATAGATAAGTAGTCGTCCATCAAAACAAAATCAAGATTTTTCAAATAAAAAAAAAACTTGATTTACTCGTCAGTGACAACAATTCTGGAAAAAAAAACTAAGAGAGAGTAACGTAGAAGAAAATGGATAAAATCAGACTTTTTAATTAATTTTAACAGATTAGAGTGAATTAAGGAAACTAAATATTCCTAATTAGTTTGAATCTCCTAAATTTACGCTAATTAATAATTATCATCAATCAATTCAAATTTTATTTACGTAGTTGTCCATCACAAAAAAAAAACAGGTTTTTTCAAACCAAAAAAAAAATTCAATTTGTCGCCAGTGACAATTTATGGAAGAAAATCGAAGAGAGAGAAACGTGAAAGAAAAATGGATAAAATCAGATTTTTAAATTAATTTTAACAAATTGGAGTGAATTAAGGAAACTGAATATTCTTAATTAGTTTGAAATTCCTTAATTCATGCTAATTAATAGTTATCTTAAATTAATTCAAATTTAATTGCCACCCCTATTTCCCTTTTTTTCATTTTTTCCTTCAGAAACGTTTTATTTTAATTTTTTTTATCTTTTTATTCTTTTCAAATCAAATGTTTTTAATTATTAAAAATAACTTTTTTTTAATAATCTGTTACAACCTGAAATTTTTAATGTTATGACTTGAAAGTCTAAATCTACTGCTATAACTCGAAAATATTAGTATAATATATGTCA
>NC_064290.1:2429531-2479589 GCF_019186545.1 Solanum stenotomum | reverse complement strand
AGTATAAATTGATGAATTGTATCAAGCTATTTGGTACCATAAAACATAATTCCAGAAAACATTTTTATAAACTAGAGTAATGATCTACTTTGGGAGAGAAGGGTCAGCTATTTTGCTAGAATACAAAAAAAATACAAAATTTTGTCATAATTAAGTATTGCAAGGCATAAACTACTTATTACTATTAGGCATTTGATTTGAAAATAAGATTAAGTTGTTTCCAGAATGCTTCTTTACCTGCAAATCATCAAAACTTTGACGATATTTTACATTAAAATAAGTAAATTACTGAGTAAAGATACTCCATAAGTGCTCAACTATTTTACTATCATTATACCACCACCAGCTACCCAAATGAAGGTCGTGGTAGTATGATGTACTACAACTTTTGCAAGGTCTTCCCAGTGCCTGGTGGACCATATATAGAGCAACACACCATGGGAAGAATTTAAAACTAAAATTAGAAAAAAATGACAAAGAATAAGAGATTGAGTAAGAGGAATTCATATATCATGTATGTGCATATCCAATGCAAGTATAATCTTAAGGTTTAAAGGTTGACTTGTCTTAACCTAACTATCTTGGAAATTGGGACTTAAATTAAATAAGGCTATTAATAGGATAATCATGTATGATGCTAAAGTTACAATGATTATGCTTTAATCTGATCAATACGATTAGATAAAGTAAGTCTTAGCGACACAACATGCATTAGGCCATGCTTACCATTAAATCATAGAGTTCACAGACAAGATGCATCACCATCACTGGTAGAGTTGCATAAGAATAGGGGCATATGTTTGGAAATAATTCCAACTCCTTTTATGAGGGAACACTTAAAAGTAATATAGTCCCAAAGCAAGAATATCCTTAAGTGAATGAAACTTTTTTGCTATAAAAGTAAATCCCAGTATCATAGACAAGATGTTCACACTCCAACAAATTTTACCTAGCACAAGCAAGTACCATTCTTCTTTTGATAGTGTCATGTTTCTGCATATTGCCACAACTATACTTCATAAACTTCATGATGTTTACACTTCATCTTTGCAATATTTAACTCTCACAATGTACAAAAATCTAGAATCTTATTGTTTACAGGCATTTAACAACAAAATTCTTTAAGTTGTGCAAAATTTAATGATGTAACTTGGTTACAAAATGACACATTCTTTACATCTATAAGAGCTTCATACTGTTTACATGACATTGTTGTAACGAAAATTTTTCATATCCATGAAGGGTCATCTATTTATGAGTTACTTTCAAAATAAAAATAAAAATGGTAATCTATGTATTATATAGATATAATTGCAGGTTTACAAATGTAACGCAACTACAGTTTGTGATTAGTTTCTCTATCTTCTTCTCTTTTAAAGAAGTATGACAAAAGTATTGTAGATTATTTCTTCGTTTAGCTCACCTCATTCTTCCTTGTCACAATGTATCTAGAATAGGAAATTCTCAACAATTCATCGATATGAAATCTCACAAAATACAAACACACACTATACATTTATTTTTCAAGAATGAGTGAATTTGTTATTGTTAAATATAAGACATGGAAAAATTGAATGTCAACTTAAAAGTATGAAAAAATATGGACAAATAACTTACTGGTGAAATAGTAAGTGTACGCGACTCATTGATGTTCAATATGTACTCTTTGTCTGTAAATACTAAAGCTCTACTATAGTACCAAGAATACTTTTAGATGCTCCACTTTCATGATACCTAGGCAAAACGTTCAGGTTTCATTACAATAAAAAATATGATACTTAGCAATTATCTTCTGAAGATCTAATCACCCACTTGCTGATAAAAAGTATCCTATCATTTCATATATCATATGAACTATCTCTAGCTTGCACCTTCATTTTCGTCAAGTTAACCACTATTAAATTCAACAATTTAATCATGACAACTTTAATGACTAAAGATCCAAAGTATGATGAAGACTAAAGTTTGAGGGAATGCCAAGGAAATAGGGAAAAACTTAAAAAGGGATGTCTACACTGGCTCATTGCTTATAAAATCAATTGAGTTTAGTCCTGTAGTTTGTGAAAAACTTGTTTTGCTTGTCATATGAATTTTAGATCCATTGGAGCAGTTCAACCTGAAGGAAAATATTGTCTATCAAAGTATATAAAGCAATAACTGACGTAATATTATTCTTGGGAGAAATCTGAATGGTTGGGGAGTTAGAAGATATGATCGAATATTCATAGCGTTGTCCAATTGCAGTGTCCAAGCCACCTTACACTAACCTAGACAATGAACCAATATAAGTATTTGGTAACTCTACTCACCAACTTTAAGCAAATAGGGAAAAAAATACCTATAGTGTTTTGATCAAGCTCCACTGGAAGTTGAACCTTCCAAAAGCGCTATGTTATTTAATTTTGCGACATGAAAATAGCTTCTTATATTTTTAAGAAAGAACAAATGAAAACTTTTATTAACGAACACATACACATACCAAAAAGGAAAACAACAACTAAAACAAAGTATTGAAATATAAGAAGATAGATAACACTTACTTTCAGAGATTGAAGTTCAATTCATCCCACAATGAACTAAATTCACATGAACTACAAAAGATCGGAGCGAGAGATAAGAAGAAATAGCTCTACATGTGCATATTAGTCGATACAATACAAACACAAAAGAGAAAACAAAATTCAAACGAAACTGTAACATCGGGTAAGTTGAAATAACTATGAAGAGGCCAAAAATCAGAAATAGTCATTTTTTTTGAAAGAATTCAAAAATCTGAAAAATTGGTTAAGTGTAGAAATCAGTGAGTTTTGGCCAACTTTGAGCAGTCATAACTCCTAGCTCCGGATGAGTTAGGAGTAGTTCCAGTTATGGTTGCAAAGCTTGTAGAATGATCTTTCCAACGCCACTGAGTTTGCTCGATTCCGAGTTTGTATGAGTGAGTTATGCCCTTTGAAAGTTGGGCAGTTGGCAGGGAATCCGTCTGGAAAATTTAAGGGCACTTTGGTCTTTTCCCTAGCTATTTCTTTTGGGGTTATATTGTTGTGTTAGGCTGATTTTTTGATCATTTTGTCCCATTTTAAAAGAGTGAGAGTGAGGGTTTTGAGTGAAGAAGAGAAGGAGAAGAGAAGAAGAGGAGAAGGAGAGGAGAAAGAGGAGATCAAGCAAGTTTCCGTCGTGGATATCATCGAGGGTGATCCCCACTAGGTATGTGAGTTCTTAGTGTTGGGTTGATCCTTTCCCCCACACGCCCAACTCGTTTTATTTCCGAGAAAAGCTTGGTTGGGTTGTTGAAATTGTTGATTTGTGTTGTTGAAGTTGTTGGAAGTTCTTGTTGGTTTAGTACATGATTTGATTGTGTTTTTTAGTTGAATCTCTTGTTTGTTGAGGGATTTTATGATCCTTAGTGGTTGGAGTTGAAACCCTTGAAGTTAGGGTGGTTTAGAGTTGGAAAAATGAGGGAGAAAAGTTGAGTTTTCTGGGGAAAGGGGTGGCGCGTTGCGCCTGCAAGCGAGCCCCAAAAGAGCTTCTGAGCTCCCTCCCTTGGGGCACCCACCCTACAGAGCGCCTCAGCTGGCCTTCTGAGCTTCAAGGGCTGGTGATCCGCGCCTTGCAGAGCGCCAAGGACGTCAAGTTCCCTCATTCTTTTCACACTTTCTCATACATGTTCCTTGGTATTGTACCTATGTTTCCATGTTGTTTCCAACACTCCGAGGTACGTTTAAATGTTAAGAACTCATCTATAAACGTGTGGTCATATACCTTGAATCCACAATCCAATTCAAGGCAAGTTAGTATCAAGTCAAAATGAAGTTAGAAGTCAAGTCAAGTAAAGTTAAGAAGTAAGCCCAATCACGTCCTCAAAGTTTTTCAAGAGTCGTTATTGAACGTTTTAACTTCGTTTCAAGTTTCAAGTCAAGCAAGAGTATAGAGTTTCAAGTTAAGTAAAGAGTCTCGAGTTTCAAGTTAAGTCAAGAGCATAAAGTTGAGTCCATTTCTCAAAAGCTATTAGGAAACTAAGTATTCCCAAAGAGGTTTGTAAATGTTTTACATTTGAGTAAGAGGGGAAACATGTTTTCCAAAAGAGTCTTTGGGCTAAGTTTTGAGTAATTATCTCAATTAAAGAAAGATGTGTTTAAAGACACTTATAAGCCAAAGTATTTTTGGGAGTAGTATTGAGCACCGAGTTGGGGACACGAGTTCATATTAACTCAACTCTCCATAAGAACCATGCGCCAACATGGGACTTGACGTATTATTCTTTTTAGATGATCACGTAAGATTAAGCTAGTGGATCCACTAAGCAAAAGTAAGGTCCTATATCACGGCAAGGTATAGCATAGTCCTTGGGCAACGTGAGGTAAAACGTTGTACCACCACTAGGGCTCATAGTGGTGGTTGTCGGTTAAAGAATCTCCCACTAAAGTTATACTACTTTTATATAAATAAAGTTGAGTTGTTATTGCTTTATTCATTAACGAACTAAGTTGGTTGCAATGTTTTAAAAACTTTATATATCGCATGTGTCTTATTGCCTATGTATATATTGAGTTCAGTTGTTTTTGAGTCGTCAGGGCCAAGGTAAGTGTTCTCTTGTATTCTTTTCAAGCTTAAGTTGCGGTTTAGCCTTCCATCTCGCATACTCGTACATTCAATGTACTGATGCCAATTGACCTACATCTTATTATGATCCAGATTCAGGTACCCAAGATCAGCATCCAGCACGTCGTTGATCCAGCTGAGCACTCCAGAGTCAGTAGTGAGCCTCCTTGCATTCCCGAGGACTCCATTATTTTGTGTTCTTAGTTTTGTTTTATTAGGGTGTTGCGGGGTTTGTCCCAACAACCATTTCAATATTTAGAGGCTTCATAGACAGACAGTCAGTCAATTAGTTTTTGAGTCTATCATCTATGTATATATGTAAATATCCAATTTTGAGATTCGAGTTGCCTTTGTGGCAAGATTTTATAAGTTAAGTTGTTGTATAACCTTGCATTTCTATTGAGTTATTCTGTTGAGTTCGGTTTCCGCTGAGTTAAGAAAGCCAGACCAAGGGTTCGCTTGGGGACAGAAATGGTCTCCGGGTGCCGGTCCCGCCCAGGGTGTAGGCTCGGGGCCTGACAGAAACTCACCATAAACAATAGAACAATCTGGTGCAACGATGGAGAAAAAATTAAGGTACACTCCGAAGTCAGGCACAAAATGATTGCAGAAGATGAATATTCAAGATTGAGATGTTTGTCCAACTTAGCTTTTGAGTTGAACCTGCAATTACACATAGCACAAAGGAAAAGGATTATAATAGAAAGTGTGAAAGAAAAACTCAAAACTAGCTAATTCCAAAGCCAAAAGAAAATCTGGCCAAGTATTTAAAAGACAACTGAATTCCTCCTAAAGAAATCTTTTGTCAAAAGCAGGTACTTGGCTTCTTTAAACCTACCACTATGTTAAGTTGTTAATTCCATGGACTTAATAGGGGTGCTTATCGATCGGTTCGATCCGTTTTGTGAATTACTAATTCGGTTTATCAGTTTGTTAACACCTCAAACCGATAACCAAACCAATAAGATATTCGTTATCCTGGTAATAACGCAATCTAGCTAAGGAATATGTTTCCTCGCCACTCCAAATAGTATGAAATTCTTCAAACATTCAAGTGAGCTCGTGAAGACGAACTATGATCTTTAAAGCACCCAAATAACAATATTTCATGGCTAAGCCATAGAACAAAACAACTATTTGAGCGAAAAAACAGCTACATGTATACATGTCAGGGTAATCATTATGTGTCATAGCAAAACAAGAAATGACACGAACCTGAACTATTTCCTTCTTCTCTTGTGAACCTCTCATGTGCTTATGTTTTTTTCCCTTGGACACAATTTGAAATACTCCATAATGACTATATGGTTGTGGTATTACTTTTCAATAGCTAGACAATAAACTATCCCTTTAACGTGCACATCATATATCTTCTTCTTGATAAAAATATTAGGTCCCCCAAAATTTAGAGCTTAAGGCGTTTGTCTTCGAAAAAGAGAGATTAATTATAGCTTATATTTTTATGCATCCAACATTTTTTATTTTCTTGGTTCACCTAAAAGGATAAAAGATTAGAATTAAAAGGATACAAGTTTTAATTTAGAAGCAACATGAAAAAATAAAACTTTATGATGGAAAAAAGAACAGAGGAAGCCCATCTACTATTAGTCAAGTGTTAATGTAGAATCTTAATTGTTATTAAAGAAGTTAAAGAAAAAAATAACCAGTCCAGCTATATTTCATGGAGTCTATTCGATTACGATAACAAAGTAATTTTACTGTGATGTCCTTGTTATTAGGTGTGTGTGCTAATTGTTGTGGACGGAGGGGCATGGTATTTTGGTAAGTGCACACAAGCTCTATGAAATATAATGTTGGCGGGATGTAGGCAACCTACCTTGACACAAGAATAAATTGTTGATCCCATGACTTGAACCAGTGACCATAGGTCAGATAGAGACAATTTTACTATTGCTCTAACACTTGCCTTCTTTGCTGGAATAGTTTGAAGGAAAAAAGTTACCAACACCTAATGTGTACACCAAACTACATTTTTTTTTATCATGATTAGTAGTAGTAGAATAGTCAACAATAGTTACATGGTTCTCTCTCAGTAGCCAGCATGAAAGACACCAGAGACTGTGATTTAAAAACAGTGGATAAAACAAATTCAATAGACAAACAAAGTCTCTCTATGTTAGAAAATGGTGATAAGTTAGAGTGTGATATTAGCCTATATAGAAATATCATTGTCATTCTTCATTCATCATAAAAGGAGTATCTTTATTAGAATGTTGCACTAAGTTTAGATTCAAGAATCAAAGTTAATCAATAGAGCCGCAATCTTAATTAACCCGTATATGTATCGACACTTCCCTCTAGAAAATAGGTCTATTATTCATTTCTTTAAGCAAACATCCTTCACTGTACTGTTCAGTCAGTCTTTAGTCTTTTCATCAAACTCGAAGACAATCAGTAAGTTAGGTATATAGACATTTAGAGTCGTTCAGTAAAAACTATCCATTGTTATTCAGGATACTCGAATTTCCAACATTAAAGCTAATTTTGAAATGAAAGCATGATAGTACCTATTGCGATTGTTAGAAAAGATGCAAGAAAATCTGCCACTGCACTTGAATTTGTCTTGTAGAGTGTCCAAGTTCTTTCTGATACCGGAGAAGGGAGCAGTCTATTTTTATGCAATAAAGATAAAAAAAGAAAGAGTAGTCCATCACTACTACCAATCAAACACTTTTTCCTAGAAGAAAGTTCAAGATTCAAAGGGCATCTACACAATGAGAAGAAGATAAAAAAAAAGTAATTCAATGAAGGAAAATACCGACATGAATTTTGAGGTCTTCGTTGGATCAAAAATGAAAATGAATGTGGCAGAACATAGAGAGTTAAGGCAGAACAATTACTATAGCAGACTTGAACTTAACTCATAAAATTGAAAAAATATGACAGAACCAAGAGAAAAAATTGGGAGAAAAAACTAAACTGAATTTTCCGTGTGTAGAACTAACCACATCCCACAAACATGATCGGGGATCTGTATATGTAAACCATGGACAACGCCTCTTCCACTTGCGCCAAAATTTGAATATATATAAGAATACAACAATAATTTGTACGCCTTAATCTCAAACTCAGTTATGAAATTGTAAAATTTAATCTTTTTCAAGAGTAGATTAGGGCAAATAATGAAACAAAAGCTGACCTAAAAATGCATACCCAGCTGAGAAGATGAAGTTAATGAGCAGGCCTTGAATTCAAGTTTGGAGAAAAGAGACTTCTGAATACTTGTGAAGGAGCGGATGTCTCTCCATTGTTGGTACAAAGATATGAAAGAATGGATTCTTCTGGAAATGTTGAGAAAAAGTTAATTATCTATTTTGTGTTTCAAGTAAGATGACGGATTTGCCATCTATTTTATCTTTTCTTTGAGGTAAAATGACAGATTTACCCTTGGTTGTCCTGGTTGTCTTCACCTTTCTATATAATAGAAATGTGTGAAATAAATAATCATAGCAAAAACACTTATGTACATTGTCATGCTATGCATATATAATTCTTTTATCTACCATCTGTGCATAAGCACATTTGAATTCATCATTTCTTATGATGAGTCATACAACCTTTTTATCATCCAAAAACCACCATATGGAGAAGTTTAACATGAATACCTACAAAAGGCAAGTAAATATCAATCAACCAATATTTATTTAAATAGATGTTTAGCTATTATAGAAGTATTGTAACTCACACAATATTATTTTTTCAACGATGGAGAAAAAAGACCAAGTATCTTACCAATCACAATACACATCAAAGCTTGCAGTATAAACTTTTCAGTTTCTCTATAATCCAAGAATTAGAAAGAAAATGTCAAGTTTAAGCTTTATGTATGATTAAGCTCCATTTCATGTTGCATCTATGAATGTGAATCAACTCTTTAAAACTTATTGAAAGTACAAAATATATAGAAAATAGAGTTGTAAGAACTGATGTTTCTTTTTCTTCAAAAGGTGAATCGATTTTTAGGCTATTGCAAACTACCTTAAAGATATTGAAATCTCATTTTAGATATTTCAAACATGGACACAATTTAATGATGTATGAATAAGCAAGTCTCATCTCTGACCTTTCTTATAGATCAACTAATGGACATAATTTGATGGTGTATGAATAAACAAGTCTCACCTCTGACCTTTGTTATATATCAACTAATTTCTAGAGAAGTAACAAGTACATGTCTCCAGACTTGTAATCAACAAGCAAATCATTAGTTGTGCTCACTTTATTAAAATAGAAATCTATATTAACTTCATGTACCTCAAAAAAAGAAAGAGAGCTTTGTAACAGAAAATAACCAAAATCAAAAAATACGATACCGTCCACAATTGAAAGGTTAGTACACTACAACCAACAACACTCTTGTATAAATTTAGACCATGGCATGTCATCATTGACATATCGAGACAAGAAAAAGGTTTAAATTAATGAAAGGGTTAACTGCATGGATAAAACGCTGCCAAATAAATGCCAACAAAAGTGTAAATACCTTTCATTCATCTACTTCACAGAAAAAAACAAAAGATATGAATCCTCTATTCAAATTGTTCCTTTTTTGACAGGAATCGAGAAGAAATAAGAAATATTTCAACTTGGATATTTTTATATAATAAATAAACACAAACGTCTCAATGAGATATATCCATAACTAAATATGCAGTGTCAGATCGTCAACATATAAAAGTTCTAGTATAATCAAATTTTTGTAGCACACAAGTCAATCAAATTTTGAATTATACGTGTAAATTAAGAACACTTGGAACTCAATTTCCACCAAAATCACATATCTAAAATTTCACCATGAAAAATTCCAAGAAGATGAAATGAACTTCCTTGGCAAAGGAGCATATATATGAACTCGCCCTTGAAGAATCTCCTTGCCAATTTATAAACATATAGTAAATAGAAACCACAGCAATGAAATTGACTCCACCGGTGATCATAGCAGAAAAGTGAAGCATCAACACCAAAACTAAATCAGTGAACTCTTCATCTACATCTTCAATTCCCCTAATTCTCTTTAAGCTTAGCTTTGGCTTCGTCATAGTTGTCACGTTCAATCATGGAATTTGGGGAGGAACAATAATGTGCCTACTGTGATGATCAATGNGAGAAGAAATAAGAAATATTTCAACTTGGATATTTTTATATAATAAATAAACACAGACGTCTCAATGAGATGTATCCATAACTAAATATGCAGTGTCAGATCGTCAACATATAAAAGTTCTAGTATAATCAAATTTTTGTAGCACACAAGTCAATCAAATTTTGAATTATACGTGTAAATTAAGAACACTTGGAACTCAATTTCCACCAAAATCACAGATCTAAACTCTACACTTATTAGCTATCAGACTACAATATTGACATTGGTTAAAAAACAAACAATTCTTGACAAAAACTAAAATCAAATACTTGGGAAAGTAGTCATTAACAGTAACAAGTCAAAAAACAGTAAATTGATGGATCCAAAGTAGAAAATGAGTTCGATTACAGAAGTAACAACCAAAAGTGGTCATGCCAGTCACTCTATATTCAAAACTCAAGAGGTATAGGAAGAGTATATTCTTGACAGTTTGGAATTTGAGTTGATCAGCAGAAATAAAGATTTCCCATCTCAGAAAACGGGACAAACAAGTTTGGTTTGTGGTTGGACGAGAGGGTAAAAAACCAACATAAACAAACCCAACCATCTTTCAATATTGACCTAAAATGTCTTTAAAAAGATTGTCTTTAAAGGGATCAGCTAAAGAGGGAAAAAGAGTAAAGAAAAAGTGGTTTTTAAAGATTAAAATGGAGTAGCAAAGAAGACAAAAAGGGATCAGCTAAGCTTGACCCTTACAGATTCTAAATGAATCCCAATTGTATCCCTCAAATTATACTATTTTTCATTACTCCAACTTCATAATGATTTAGTTCTAAGCTAAAATTCCTTCTTTTTATGAGTTTGGAAGAAGTTAATTGAGTTAATAAAGTACAGTCTTTGATCAAGATGAGTACAAAACTATTGAACATAAAGGTACAACCTTTAACCAAACAACAATTGTGTACATTACTTTCTTCTTCTATTTATTTATTTTTGCCGTGACTTCCACGTTGACTTGAGCTTGAGATCTCTAGGTTCGATTCATCAATGTTGGTATCTCAGTCACAAATTAATATTGTCCTCCAAATAATACCCCATAGTTTTTACTCAACTATTTCCGTAGTATGAAGATTTTGATTACTTGATTGTTCTTATAAATCTCAATATGTTTGGCTAACTACGATGGAATAGAGTCATTCTAAGTAGATCCCTTCTTACAATATGTCAAATAGAGCGGAGTCAATCATATAATAGCACCAACGAAAATTTCACCATGAAAAATTCCAAGAAGATGAAATGAACTTACTTGGCAAAGGAGCATATATATGAACTCGCCCTTGAAGAATCTCCTTGCCAATTTATAAACATATAGTAAATAGAAACCACAGCAATGAAATTGACTTCACCGGTGATCATAGCAGAAAAGTGAAGCATCAACACCAAAACTAAATCATTGAACTCTTCATCTACATCTTCAATTCCCCTAATTCTCTTTAAGCTTAGCTTTGGCTTCGTCATAGTTGTCACGTTCAATCATGGAATTTGGGGAGGAACAATAATGTGCCTACTGTGATGATCAATGCCGGTACCTCCTCAGCATACCCCATGAATCTTAGCAAAGAAATAGGCTACCAATTGTGATGGACAGTTGAAAATCAATGTTGAGTGCTCCTGTGGGGCCATTTCAAGTAGGTATAGTGGAACAGACTGCAATTCAATGAAACAAAAACAGCAACAAAAAAATGAAATTAATTAAAGGAAGAAGACAACAAATAGTTAGTCCTCTGTTTCAGTTTTAATTGTTTTTAGTCTGATTAGAAAAGAATACTTCTTCTTAATTTAAGATCGCAGCTCAACTCCAAACAGTTTGTTGGACTTGCAGTATGCAGACCACAAATTTGTTGTTATAAAAATCAGTACATCTCAAACACTTGAGGCAGTATGTTGAACCAAAATTCACATTTGTATTGCTTAAATAAAAATATCCAGCTACCATCTTTCTTCCCAACTCTTCATCTAACTTCCAAGCTTGCTTCTTCTTTGTCTCAACAATGTACAATTTCAGAAAAATTCAACACAAAGAAATAATTACAGAAAGGGGTCTATTACCTCTAACGCGTGTGGCGTTGGATACTTGAGAAAATCTGGAGCTTCTTGTTCATAAACTTCCTATACATCTTCAAAGCTGTAGAATTGATTGAATGAGGTTTACTAAAGCAGCAAAGACTTTTGCAATGTCTTTTTGCGCATTACTGGTAAAATATATCAACTTTAAGGGGGAAATTTTTCATCCCCCGAGACTTGAACAATTTATGGCACCAGGCTTTCACTATTACGATATGCTCAAGAAACAACAAAACAAATATAATTGAGGCATGCAATAGTAAATACTTAATTTTTAGAAAACTAACCTGTGTATGATAATTTTCTTTTACTTCTTTCCCTCACAGATAAGGATATTATGCAGATCATCCAAGAACTAACCAGGCGTAACATATCTTTATCTTCTCCAAAATAAAAGCTATTTTGGCTTAAAGCACCTAAAATAAGTCGATCCAAACGGGCACTAATCAGGTATGATTTACCTTATAGAAAAAGAGTAAAAGAGAATTTTACAATTATCCTCAACAGGTGCTATATGATGATTAAGTTTGAATATGATTAATCCAGAATGAAAGCAATTTACAGTTATTTTCACAGCAAGCTTTTGTTAGAAATAAAGGTTACTCAGGGGTTGTGTTTAATTGAAAGGCATGCATTCCTTAGTGCCTTGATTTTAGAGAAAAAATTGTGTCCAAATAGTACTTACCAATAATCATCATGACAACTAATATGTAGAACTATAAAATTAGTTACTTAAATTAGGCCAAACGTTGCCTAATCATTCCAAGAGGCTGATTTTTTATGTTTTAGGACTAATACGAATATAAAGTATAATTAATTAATTATTTATCATTATGAGTCATCTTAGAAAAGGAAATGCTGACTGTTTGATACAATTATCAATTTTTTCCAGATGCAATTGCCATCTCTTTTGGTACTTCCAAATTTTAGTTTAGCATTGTGACTGAAAAACAAATATGAATATGAAAACTTACGACTAAAACATATGTCATTTAGCACGGGTAAGTGATAACATACATATATGTAGAGATTGAAGAGAGGGACCTCATCTGCCAGATTGCTACAGGGTGGTGTTTTGCAAATAACATATAGGATACCCATATGTGTTTGGCTCAAGGAAAGGAGACATATCATGATTATGCAAGACCACCAAGAGAAAAGNGCCATCTCTTTTGGTACTTCTAAATTATATAAATGAATATCTTTTTATTTCTTAAAATTTTGGTTAACTTTTTTTTTATGTTAATAAATATTAATGAAAAAATAAATTAAATTGGTTTAATGACTTTGTAAGTAAAATATTCATAGTTGAGTGACTTTGTAAATAAAACACTCATAGTTAAGTGACTTTTGAGTTAAAAATCAAAGTTTAGTGATTTTCTGAGAAAAGAACTCATACTTACGTGACTTTCTGAGGAAAAAACTCATAGTTAAGTGACTTCTGAGTTAAAAATCAAAGTTGAGTGACTTTCTGAGAAAAGAACTCATAGTTGAGTGACCATCTGAGATATTATCTCGAAAAACAAATATGAATAAGTATTTCTGTGAAAACTTACGACTAAAATATATGTCATTTAGCACGGGTAAGTGATAACATACATATATGTAGAGATTGAAGAGAGGGACCTCATCTGCCAGATTGCTACAGGGTGGTGTTTTGCAAATAACATATAGGATACCCATATGTGTTTGGCTCAAGGAAAGGAGACATATCATGATTATGCAAGACCACCAAGAGAAAAGTCGAAATGAAAAGCAATATGTAAGATTTATTTTCTAAAAAGCACCTCAATCATGATAGAATGTTGTCCACCTTTGGTTGTCTGTATGCACTGCATAGAAAATAAAAACGTGGACCTAAGATTATGTAAATGCAATCATGCTTATGTAAGCTTGAAGTGGAAAATCCGTCCATTTTCAGCTTAATTAAGTTTTGTCATATTTTATTAAAGGTGTGCTTTACACTTATTGTTAGTTATGTTACCATAATCACGTACGTTGAATGGTTACTTTTCTCCATAATATAGGCCGATTAACATCAACTTCTAAAGTTAAGTCGACACTTGGAAAAACCAAATAAGATAATCGATTAGTCAAATAAGAAGATTGTTATAAGCTAGATTGGGGGATCGATTCATACTCATATCGTATTCTTCCATCTTCTGTGGAGGCGCAGCCAGAATTTCTACCTTTTAAGAAACCTAAGAGTATTAAAAATTCCAGGTTGCATTATATATACGATAATATACTCTTAAGATGTCAACTTATAGGTACAAAAGACCATTACTATCTTTTTTAACATATAGTTACATAAAATAGATGTATTTTTCTAATCATGTAATTAGGTAGCATCTATTGTAAACGGCAGTATGCATAGGAGATTGAGAACATTATAGATAGTCTCTCTTTTAATGAGAAAACATTTGGTTTGTTTGAGTTTGCCAATTTTGACAGTTCCAAGTGAAAAAGAATTGCAAAAAATTCAAAGTACATATGCAATGTCTAGAGTGCAATAAAGGCTTCTAAGGAACCAAGCAACCATCATTGCATTTGAAAAACTACAAGTTCAGATTACCACTAAGTAAATCAAAAGCTAAAATATAAGGTGTTTCCAACCTAGTCATGGCACTACTACAAAAACAACTTTTTAACATCTGAAAACACCTTATATTTTGTTGATAAATATTTATTTGTTGCAGTGGCTAGAAACACTACAACAAATTTCTTGATTATTTATAACGTTTGGCTAAGCAATCTCTTGATAAATAATAACGAAATTTGTTGATGATTTTCGGTTGTCAAATAATTTCTTAGTCAACCATGATAAATGCCGGAACACACAGTTCTTTGAACGAGTGAAACAGTTTCTTCTTCTCTTTGTTACGATAACAAACTTCTCCAAAGCCACTACATTCTTTTGTAGAAACTTCAAAGGTTCAAAAAGCTTACAAAACTCTACTTCAGACCACACATTCAAACGTGATATTAGGTAGCCAACAATCTTAACATTCTTGAGATTGGAAAACAGTGTTTGAAATCCAACTCAGCAAATTNTATTTGAAAATCATCACAAAGATTTTACATTTTTAGTGAAATATTTTATTACTTTAAGTTATAGTTTCGAGTTAATTAGTTTGTCATTAAATTAATTATTTTTGTAATAGAAATAATTATTATATTTCGTTAAGATTTAAAAACTCGTTAATTAATTAATATTAATTCATCTAAATTAAACTCAATATGTTTATCTTTTAAAAGATCTAACCCCTTTTCTTAGTTGGGCCAAAATCAGCAGCCCACTTTTGCATTTTTCAGCCCACTTCAGCAGCCCATTAAAATACAACAACATATATCAACCCATTAATGCCTCCAATTTCCAGCCAACATTCACCAAGAACTCAGCCCAAAAACCCATTCATTTCAATACCCAGCAACAATAACATACCAACAATACCCCCACCCCTGTACCAGCGTCTTTCTCTAGCGAAGAACGTGACCAGACGCCAGACGAAATCCCAGCAAAAATCGCGCTGCAAACCCAAAAATTTCGCCTAACTACCCTACAGAACCCATACCCTAGCAGTCTCAATGTCAACCTTCACGTCCTCTCTTTCCCCCCTTTTCACGGAATACAACTTTTTTCCCATGCCTTTTACTGTTGGTCTTGAAAAGAAGCAAAGAAAATTTCAAATTTTTCTTTCAAAAATTCAACGGATTTCCCCCCTAATTTCCATCTATATATTCATCTATTTTAATCATTGTTGGGGGGGAGATTTTTTTTTTTTAGTTTGAGTTTTCCTCGGCAAATAGTCGTTTGACGCTTAAAATATTATACTTAGCTTTCGAATTCGAAGTTCCGAGAAGATAGTCACTCAAATTTTCTTAAGTTTGCCGTTCGTATTCGAAGAAATCACTGCTTTCAAGCTCGCTTTGTTCTCAGTTTGCTGTCTCAAGAAAGGTAACCTCATTTACCTTAACTCGTTTTAGCTGGTGTTTTATTTCTAATTAAAAGTTTACTGTTGAACTCTTGAGGTAAATTTATACTTTGGGCGTGGTTGATCAATATTATGTGTCCTCTTGCTTGAGCATTCTGTTGAAAAAATGGTATTGATTGAGTGCATTATAATTATTGTTCATATTGTTGACGATTTGAGTTATGTAAAACCAGTTATTCAATGGAAAATATTTTGACGTAAAGGGGGGGCTCACTTTTGTTTGTTTTATTAGTCTATGTTCATACCCAAATCTTCTTTGAGGGTTTTGGTGTTACTTTACCAATTGAAGGCATTCGAATCTTACAGTGATGTCTTTTCCATGTAGGATATTTTTCTCTAATCTCGTATCTTATTTTCTCACTCTGGAATGATATTACTATAAGCCAGAATGCTTTAGAATGATAGCTTCTCTTTTGTTCAAAATTACAAAGCTATGTTCTCTGCAAAGTTTCATTTCTTAAATCTAGTTTTTTTTTTTATTGAGCATGTTGTAATAAGTTCCTCTGTACTGCATTTCCAGCATCTATTTTTGTCTATTCGGTTTATTCTCTCCTTGTATTAGTTGTATAGTTCTTTACTTTCTTTAAAAATGTCCCTGCGGGCTACTGTGGTTAATTCTTGCTGTGATGTGAAGTTAGACCGGCGATATTAAGTTGTAAAGGATAATATTTTTCTCTTGATTCATGCTCAATCAAAGTCTCTTTGTTTAGTTCGGGTGATTCTCTATGTAGCAATTTGTGATATTTAGTTTGGTACCAACACTTCATAAATTTATCATTTCATGTTTTACTTTAGATTTTCCTGTCTATTATGGTGTAAGAAATGTTCTATTTATATAGATACTTACTAATATATTTGTTACTCAATAGTTGCCGTAACTCATATATAACAATAATATTTCTTCAGTTTTTGCGTATTTGTTTTATAATTGATAGATAGTATTCTGCTTGCTCCATTCCTTGCTAATAAGTCACTAAGGTTAATGTGTTTTTTTTTTTCTAAATTAGCATTACTTGTTAGATTCTTGTTTAAATGTTGGTGCTTAAGTCAAGATGTCAAACCTTGTTTAGTTTTGTTTGGTGAATGTTTTCTTTAAAAAAATGGAATCATAAGTGCATTTGCTGATATAATACTCCCATAGGTATATGTTTTTAAATTTAGTGGTTTGAGCAAATCATTGATTAAGGTTGAGTGGATATATTCTATTTTATATAGTTTTCCTTATGTTGCTTTTGGTTTTATTGTTTTCCACTCATGTGTTCATGATTTATGCATTGGTCTCTACAAAAAAAGCATTTTTTTATGTAATTTTGAGTTGCTATTAATTCATTACTCCTTTCTTTGTATGCATTATATTGGGCTAATTAGCCCAACCTTCTACTCGAGTCAGCCTTCTTCCCTGTCTGAATTTCGAAAGATGAAACAGTTGAGAAAGGAGTTGCATTACAAGTCCTAAAGGCTGAAAACAGGCTGAAATACATCATGTATACACTGATATACATATCAATGCAGCAAATACGTGACTAAAAATGGGAATACAGGTCGAAAATGTGGGAATACATGGCTGAGGTGAAATACAGGTGTTCGGAAGCAAGAGATACACGAAAAGAGCTGATATACATGCCGATATACACTGATATATATCAGTTGTATACCAAAAAAGGGGTTTTGTTTAAACCCCAAAAAGTAGCAACGAATTTGTTCCAAGAAAGGCCCGAATTCAACTTCTCTCCGTTACTCCTAAATTATTTAATTGCGATTACTTATTATTTCTTGTTTAACTCTAACTTTAGAATTTTTAATTAACTTAATTAGATTCCCCAAAAGATAAGTTATTTTATTTGTGTTGGTTTAAACCTAATATATTTTACGTTGTTGTGTTCACTTATTTTATTAATCAAATATTGGTCGAATTTTATATTTTAATTAAGTTAAATCTTTGTTCTTAAAAAGATATGTTTTAAGGCCGCTTCACTTGATCACATATTATTTTTAAAATTGTTTTAAGTTAAAGTATTTTTCTCAAATAAATTTTTTAAAAAAATGTTAGTCAAAACTCTTTTTTAATTAATTAATAAATAAATAAATACTTACTCAATCATTTGCTCAAAAGTTAGTCAAAACTTTTATTCTTCAATTAATTTAAAATGATTTACATGCTTTAATGTGTTAAAATGGTTTAATTTATTTTAAAATGAACTAAATAAATTCTAATTAGTCTAGTTTTATTAATTTTCTAAATAACTTGCACCCTAATTCAAATGTTTTCATTTTAGGTTTCTTCCTCTAAAAAGATAGAATAAAATGGTTCATTTCTTAATTATTTTCTCAAACTTAATCGAATAGCGTAAATTATTATATATTTTTTTATGTTAAAATAGTTTTTCTAAAAAATAGTCAAATAAATTTTAGCCAAGTCACATGTCAATCGCATGTTAGCGGACACTTCGAATGCTTAAACCTTTATCAAAGTGTAAATTGAACCCCGAACCTTCTTTCGTATTTTCAAATGATTTTTCTGTTTAAATTTTTGAAAATTATAAGTTTTCTTAATTTCTTTAAAAAATTAAGTGCCGACTCTTTCTAAGTATTTTTCTCAAATTGTTTTATACTTAGAACATTTCAAAAAGTGTTTTTCTTAAGGCTAGTAAAATTACGGCACAACAGAAATGGCCACTCCGCTGGGGAGTTAATTAAGTTCTAACCAAAAGATTTGACTATTTGACTAATTATTATTAATTGCTGAATTATTTATTTGTACTTAATATGCTTAAATTGCTATAAACTGTTGCTTTCATGGGATAACATATTCCGTCAAACAACGCTTATTTTCTATTTTTCACTCTAAGGACGATTATGCAGGCCGCAATCGTTCGTTAACCAAATTGTTCTCGGGGCACCCTGACAAATGTAGTTGGCTACAGAATAGTCAACGGTCGTTAATTGTCCCGGCCCAAGTAGTCCGCTTGGGTCACCAATCCACTTTAAAGAAAACTCACTCTTAGTCATACTAGTATAGAGCAAGACCAAATCCCTGAAATTTAGCGCATTGGCCTAAGATGACCCAATACCCAAGGCGTGTCGATTCCATTAGAAAGACTACCTTGAGTTCAAAGGGCCCACGGCCCGAACAGACGCTCATACTTACGTGTTTGAAGGATATATGTGCTATTTGACAAATTGTTGTGTCTTGGGTTTAAGGGGTATCTAATTATTTGTATGTTTTTGAAGATGACTAAGCAACACTTGAGTTTCAAAATGGTCACCGAGAAGCCAAACCTTCTCCGTGTGTGGTGGTACAATCTCAATGCATATCAGAAAAGAGAACTTTCCATTCACTTAGGTCACCTTCCGTCGATAATGAATCTCAAAGTCTGGCCTAAGTTCATTGAGGTGGTCACTCGATTTTGAGATGGTGAGAGGATGGTGTTTCGCTTCGGTGTTGTTGAAATGACATCAACTGTTGAACAAATCAAAGATTGCCTAGAAAACGTCGGAATGTGCCAGAAAAGGAAAAATTATCCAGATCATCACATTTTGCTACCAGATAAGCCAACCAGCACAGAACTGAAAAACATGTTGTTATTGATAAATGCAGACTGGCTAGACACCCCGAGTATTCCATTTGTGAAATTCTATGAACGATGGGGTTGCGAGAGTTATTATAAGAATTTTCCAAATGAGTTTCACAGCCACAATAGTTAGAGTCAAACTCAAATTCTATCATTTGTAGTATGCTTCTTAGGGACGATGGTATTCCCTCAAGCCGAAGGGAATGAAATTGATACTCGGGTTGTCATGGTTACACACGCCATCTTCGAGGGCGTTAGTAAGAAAGGACGAGTTAAGAAATACTTCAACCTAGCCCCGATCATTCTGGCCGACATCTACCGATCTTTGGGTCAATGCAAAAATGGGTTTCCATTTTTTCAAGTTTGTAATATTTTGCTACAGTGGTGGATATCTAAATATCTAATGAAGACATACGAGACTCAGAAACAGAAATAGGCCAAACCACAAAAAGAAAGCCACCTTGACCATTACGAGTTTCATTTGAGCCTCAACAGGTTCAAAATCCACAACACTAGAAAAGCTTGGGCCAAAGTCTTCCACGACATAAAAGATGGAAACGTACAATGGATGTTTCAAGATTTCATGTCAGAAAAAATAGCTATTCAGGGGGCTAAATGTCATTTCCTAATCCTTCCTGGCATTAGAGGGGTACGACCTTACAATCCTAACAGGGTAATGCGGCAATTCGACAGAAGACAGATTCTACCTTTCAAATGAGACACTAGCCGCTACGTCTTTGACTACAACGGGTGCGACAAGATACCTCACGCCAATGATATTTGTCAAGAATGGGCTGGACGAGTCAACCTAAAAGAGAGCATGACAGAAACTAGATATGAAGTCGGGTATGTGGATGAATACAAAAAATGGTTGCAGGATGATTTGCGTGATACACTTGACCCGACGCCACGCACGGGCCAACAGATTGAAGATGTCCAGGTAAGGCTCCAAATCCAAGCCTACAATTTTCAACAGGAATGAGATCGAAGAGAGCAAGAGTTTCGGCGTAGGGAGCAAGAATACCTGCATAGGGAACAAGAGTTCCAGCATCGAGAATATGAAAGTCAAAGAGCATTAGCCTTTGCCACGCAAGAGTTAGCTGACGCGAGAGCCTGCCTGATACGTTTGGACTTGAACTTGGATGATCAGCTTAACACCCTCCAGGGCATGTCGATGTCTTCCAAAGCTGTGTTCGCTGAGCCGCATGTGATAACGAGCAAGTTCCTCATTCGTGAAGAAGTGGAAAAAGTGAGAGGAGGAGCAGGCCCTTCAGCATTTTAGTTATCTTATTCCCCTGTGAGGGACTGATATTTTTGTATTTGCAGTTTATCCCTTTCCTAAAAGATGTATCCCTTTGCTTAGCTTTGTAACGAATTCTCTATTGTTTATGAATCTTATTTCGGGGGATGCAACAATGTGTTTTAAAAAAGCGCAATGCATCCTTCAAATCGCTAGGCCTACCCTGGTCATAAAAGGGTAACATGCATGTTTAGGACGCGATATTTGTATGACTTAACTGTTTATGTGATATGTTGCTTTAAATAAGGACATTTTTAACCCACTCCTTTTCAAAATTTTCTGAAAATCTCCACAAATACAAGTCACTACCAAAATTCTACGAGTTTTGAGTTTCTCAGCCAAAAACAAATCTCACTCTATCATCTCATGAAAGGTAAAATTGCAGCTAAGATGGAAAAAGGCAAGAGTATCGATGTAGAGCTGACTGAAGAGGATTTGAGGATGGAATTGCAGCGGCTCAGACAGGAGATTCAAGAAACTAGAGAAATGAGAATAGAAGTGGTCGGTTAAAATTGGATTCGTCAATTTCATTTTCCTCGAATTTCTTTCATCAATCCAAGTCAAACGAAGGACAATTGTTGACATCCAATTTTGGACCTCCACAATATAAATTAATCATTGAGCTTCCTAAATTCTAAATGATTTGAAATAATTGGCTTTATAAAATTAAAAATAATTTTCAAGTCATTTTAAGTAGTTTTGTCATTGTTATAAATTTTAAAATAATAAATGTGATATTTTATATAATTATGTGTCTAATTAGTATATTTTATGAATGTTCAAAAATTGTCTCAAAAGGATTTTAGTCTTATTTAAATATTTGGTTATTTAGTTTAAGTTAATTAATAGCTTATATTTTGAGTTAATTAGTTTATAATTAAGTTAATTATTATATAATTATGTGTCTAATTAGTATATTCTATGAATATTCGAAAATTGTCTCAAAAGGATTTTACCTTTATTTTATTTGATTATTTAGTCGTTTATAGTGTTAAATTAATTAGTTTATAATTAAGTTAATTATTTTGTTTTATTAAGATTAAGAAGCTCGTTAATTAATTAATATCAATTTGTCTTATTTAATTACTAGCCGAATCTATCTCAACTAAATCAAATTGGCTAAGATTTTCCTAATCCCCTTACAACCAAACCGACCCCACCCTTTATTCTTTTTCTAGCCATCTCCCTCTCCCTTCACATTAACAATACAATACATACATGTACCAACCAACCCATTCCAATAAAATAATAACAACAGCAGCATACACCAAACTGACCCCACCCCTTTTTCCCTTTTAATTTCTAACATACAATACATACAATTCCAAACATTCATACATATAATACAGCAAACAAATCAAACCGACCCCACCCGTGTTCTCCTTCTTTTTCATCAAAGACCAAAACGTTAAAGCAGCAACATCTGTGTATAGCAGCAACGTAGCTCACAACAGTAGCAGCACACGCAACGCCCAGACGTCCCATACATGATTTCTATTTTTTCACACGTCAAAATAGACGGAAAACTGCCAATGTCTTCATCAACAGTGTAGCAAAACTTGCAATTACATCCTGTAGCAGTTGCAAAAAATCACCCTTGACTCGCGTGGATGGGCGCCACATCGAGCACAAGGGCGGTGGGTTCGATCTAAGCCGTCCACGTTGATCCTTTCATCCAGATTTCATGGGATTTGGGGTGAAATCTCGTGCAAATCCAACTACCCCCTATTCTGGATTTTTGAATTTTGAAACCGAAGGAGAATTCCATTTTTTGACCTTTGTTCCAATCCGATTTTCATCCCGTGAACTCCCCTATAAATACCCTTCATCTTCACTGTTAAAAGGGTTGGAAATTTTTAACTAAGGAAAACATAATACTTTAAGGAAGAATAGCCAAAGTACATTCTAAATACTCTAAAAAAACAGGGAGATTTTCTTATTCGCTGATTTGTGTCCGAGTTTTGTGGAAGAAGTCACGTTCCCCTGCTCGTCTCCCATGTTCGCTACCCGGAGAAAGGTAGCTTTTTATCCTTCGTAACTTTCTTTTGCCTCTTCCTTCTATTTGGAATGATATCGTGATGTTTGAAATTTATATTTTTGGGTTGCTGGTTGTTGGCTGCTATTAAATTGATGTTGCTTGTGTGATATATTCATTCTTGTATGATCCCGTTAGTTAGTCGAGTCAAAGCTAGTGAGTTTGCATCTAAGTGTTGATGTTTCCAGTCTATTAGATGTGACCATTCTTTTCCTCTGTTTTCTTTAAATTTTCGTGATTATGTAGCAATTATCTTGTCATGTTTGAACTAGTTTTGATGTTAAGATTGCATATTTGAAATTCCATTGTGTTGAACTTTTCATGATTTACTAATCAGTGACCTTCATATGATTTGCAATCAGTTTAAGTACGGTATGAAATTAGTATATTGATTTTTCATATTCGATAAAGTTTCCTATGTGTAGTTAAAATAATAGCATGTTATTGTTAATATTCTTCATCTGTCACGCTTGGCTATGAGTTTATTCCATCGTTGTCACTGCTTCTTTTGTTGGAAAGCTCCAAACTCTATTGCTTTTAATTATTTAGTCCTAATATGCTTTTAGATGATATAACATATGTCAAAATATGGTTAATGTCTACAGTATTTCTTTTGTTAAAACTGAAGCTGAAAAAATATAATAATAATAATAATAATAATAATAATAATAATAATAATAAATAAGTGGTAAGAGCGAGATGAGTAATTTTCGTATTTGGGAGCTTGTTATTCTGGAAATGGACATATGTGTATGTAGGCGTGCATGAGTTTGTTAGTTATAATTGCACATGATTATGAAATAAGCATGGTTTGTTGACTTCTCTTTATATATAGTAGAATAATAATGGAGTGTAGGGTATAACTTCCGTTTTACTTAAAAAATACATGTTGTGTGAAGCGTGATATTTTACAAATCTCATTGTGCTCTCATAATTATTTTCTGTCAATTGATTGCTATGTTATTTAATTTCAATTTATTCATTTTGTTTTATTAAGTACTAGAAGAGTGAGTAAAGATTTGGATATCGACATGTGTGCTTACTGTAATTATCTATTTTTTATGATGTTTGTATTTTCATTAAGTGTTGCTTTAGGCCTTAATCCTTTCATATTTTTACAAATAATCTCTCTTTGGTTCTAATTTCCATGGCACCTCTTGAATTGGGAGGGTTAATTTTAAATAAATTTTGGCATAAAATTTGTAATAATGATAATAGGAAAATTTACGTATTTGAAAACTACGCAAAATAAAATAAAGATATTGCAAGTTATAATAATAAACCACTCTAAAATATATAAAATGCATTTTGACTAACCGTTTAGAGTGTATTTTTCCATCTAAATAGTACTTTTTAGATAGGTTTTGAATATCTATGTTTTAAATTTAAATATTAATATTTTAATCTGATTTAATTTCAAAAATTTATGACAAGCATTTGAAATGAAGGGAGTAGTGAATTACCTCCTTATTTAAACTACGTGACTATTTTTCGAAAACTATGTACTTTAATTTTTAAAAAGTCTATTGGACTTAATCATATTGATTTATAGTTAACCTGCTTACCTTTATATTGTGATATACATACTCCAATCATATATAAAAATATTATTAGTATAAGAGGCAATTGCAAATAATTCAGAGCATAAAATTATGATAATAAGTTCTTTTTTAAAAATAAATAAATAAATAAATAATAATAATAAAAATAAATTAAATGTGAATAGAGATAGGGAATAAAAGAAACCTCTATTAATGGAAGCAAATTGAACCCTTCATTTCAACTATAAAAGATAGTGATCAATCCTTTAGTTTATACTCATCTATGTTATTAAATTAACATATATTTTTATGTAGGACCCGTGCTTGCACGGGTTTGCCGTCGTCTAGTACTTGAAATATGTTTAAGTATGTGCCCTTGGATACATTACTGTTTACTATTTTATAATCGATGAATCATGTTATCGTTTAGAGCTAAGGTGTGAAAGATCTTATTAATATTGTATACTAATTTTTTTTCATTTTCTTGTTGCATGTGAAATCTGCCTGAGTCCTCATGGATTCTACCCTTGCATTTTCTCATAGGGCCACAAAGGCCTAATCCTTTATTCGAGTCTACCGACCATTTAAAATCGACGTACAGGTGTTCGGAGCAGATACACGAGATTTGTATACACTAGTACACATCTAGTGTATACGAAAGAGGGAAATAGGCCTAAAGGCCCCAAATTCCGCACAAAAAAGTTGTATTTTGTTATTTTGAGCCTAAGCCCTTGTCCTTTTAATTGCTATTATAGTGTTAGTTTAGGACAGGTACAAGCGATTCAAATGGGTCAAAGACCCAAAATGAAAATGAGCCCAAATACTGGCCCAGGCAGATAGAAAAACCAGATTTGGGACCAAATCTCTATCTCTCTTTGCTTTATTGTGTTTGTTTACTTGTTAATATTTGTTGTTAAGCTTAAGGTCGAAAAATTCAAATCCCCGAAAGACACCCATTTCGAATTAATTACTTAACTAAATTATTCATCTTTTACTCAACTTAAAAAATAAAATAAACAAATAAGTTTACAAAATATTTCGCTTAGATATATTTCAATATTTTCCCCTTAAAATGGTCTTAACTACAAAATAGTTCAATTTTGCAATTCAAGCTAAGTTAAGATTATTTTTAGCCAAATAATTAATCGCCGGATAATTGCGTATTAGTGGGCATTTTGGGTGCTTTAAACCCCTTCCCAAAATGCTAATAAGAACCTCAAACCCTTTGTATATTTTCAATTGATTTCTGTTTAATCTGTTGAAAAAATCGATTTTCTTAATTTCACCTTAAAAATTAAGTGGTGACTCTTAAACCAGTCAAATCTATCATTTTTAAACAAAATGGGCACTACTACAAAAACAACTTTTTAACAGCTGAAAAAACCTTATATTTTGTTGATAAATATTTATTTGTTGCAGTGGCTAGAAACACTATAACAAATTTCTTGATTATTTATAACGTTTGGCTAAGCAATCTCTTGATAAATAATAACGAAATTTGTTGATGATTTTCGGTTGTCAAATAATTTCTTAGTCAACCATGATAAATGCCGGAACACACAGTTCTTTGAACGAGTGAAACAGTTTCTTCTTCTCTTTGTTACGATAACAAACTTCTCCAAAGCCACTACATTCTTTTGTAGAAACTTCAAAGGTTCAAAAAGCTTACAAAACTCTACTTCAGACCACACATTCAAACGTGATATTAGGTAGCCAACAATCTTAACATTCTTGAGATTGGAAAACAGTGTTTGAAATCCAACTCAGCAAATTGATGTTATATATCAACTTCGGCAAAATATATATCCTAGCTCAAGCTGGCAGGGGATAGTAAAACTCAACTTTGATGTGTATGTTGAGTGACTCTAAAAGAGGCGAGGTTCGCAAAAGGCTGGCTATTTCATACATATTTTCCTTTTTTACATGCATTTACAGAGTTAGACATTTGCATTTCAATTCTGGAAGCATCACTTCGTTAAGTACTCAAGTTTCATCATGAACACGATCTCTGAAAATCATCGTCCAATTATTAGCTCGGTTGCGTATCTCAACTTTTAAAGGTAGTCCAAAATAAGATTTCCGATAGCTTAGAAAGGTTGGAGATCACCTTAAAGTCATGAACTATATCTATATGTATAGTTGACTGAGCCAAAATGAAAAATCTCAAGGAAACTTTCACATCCTCCCCACAATACAAAACTAAGTGTATATTATGTATTATTAAATAAGTTGCTTGTAAAATTTTAAAATATCATAAGATCAAGATCCAATATTAAGTATTTAGAGTTCTTTACACATCCATGGATATAAAAATCATTTATCACCTCTATGCAACCCTAAGAAGCGTAAAAGAGAAAGAGAAGGAGTTAGATAAGAATATAAGATGAAAGATTATCGAGAAGTAGAAAGAACATACCAAAAGACAAAACTACCCTCACTTTTTGATTTTTAATAGCAAAATTAGAAATCTGTCCAACTTTTATTGCATAATGTACAATAAAGTTAAGTTGTGGTCGTCCTAACCTTTCATGCTTCGAAAATTACAGGAGTACCCTTGGTCGTCCAAGGGCACCACCACTTATATAGAATGATGACTAGATAAGGATGCCCGTGCAAGGCACAGGCATATTGTGGGGATAAAAATAGTTGTAAAGAAAGACATGCAAATATGCAACATGATTAAAATAAATTTCAATGTTAACACATTTCATAGTATGTTACATATATTTTGCAGAATGTTATACATTGAATATAAGATGAAAGAATATCGAGAAGTAGAAAGAACATACCAAAAGACAAAACTACCCTCACTTTTTTATTTTAATAGCAAAATTAGAAATATGTCCAACTTTTATTGCATAATGTACAATAAAGTTAACTTGTGGTCGTCCTAACCTTTCATGCTTCTATATAGTAGTAAAAATACATATTAATCTCACTCATTCCAAATTTGTCAACCCAACAACAAATTAAGTGGCACTATAACTTAATCTCAAAACTATTTGATGTTATCCTTTACACCAAACGATCCTTTAAGAATGTACACATATTCTCAACACTTCGATTCTTCTATTTTTATCTCCTTATTTATTTTCCTTTAAGCATCAAAGCCCATAAAATGAGGGTAATTAGCATGACTATTTTTTTCTTTTTTTATGTTACTAGCCTAAAACACATCTACACTGGAGTATTGGTTTTGTTGCGATTTCACATTTTAACTATTAGTTATTTCATTCTTGTCTTAAATTCTAAACTATCACCATCTATATATTAAAATATATTTGAATTATCAATTATTTTCTTTTTCTATTTGAAATATTATGACTGCAGTGTTAGAATAGAAAAATATAACAACTGATAGTTCAGATATGCTTTAATACATAAATAATACTTGTTCACGAAAAAATAATAATTTAGATATGTGTCTTATGCCGTTATCGTTTTTTTTTTTTTTTTGGTTGTTGTTGTCATTCTAATACCTTAGCAGTTACTATTTTTAATTATCTTTGTAATACCCATGTGATACTGTTTTGAATTTTGATTGTACTGACGTGCTCTTAAAAATTGGGCAGCAAAAGGTAGTTATCAGATTATCTTTGAATGGAAATTATCAGAAATATCGGTCCAAGGCCTTCAAGGTTACTATTTATATTTCCCTTTGCCATGTGTAAAAGATGTTAGTGTGACATTTTAATATTCTAAAATATATTAAATTTTGCAATATTTTGCATAGTCACACAGATATTGATTTCTGGCCGTTAGTTGACTTCTCACTTTTCATAGGTTACAAAATGTTGGATGTAATAACAATCATAATTGTTGCATTACTCCAAATGGAGTTAGTGCATATGTTACAAACTTTTTGGTGCAGCAGCAAGCCGTTGGTGGCTTAGTGATTCATTATTCCATTCTTTACTCCTTCATTATCCATGTAACCTATGTAACTCCTAAGGCTATTATCTTCACTATTTACTACACCATTATCTTCCTATTCATTGCTAGGAAGACTTCTTCTAGTATAAATAGTGGTGATCTTCATTTGGTTTGTGACACACAATACAACAAGAAAATATAGAGTGTATAAGGTTTGTCAAAAAGAGAGTTCTTATTAGTTGAAAAGAGGTGTTCTTTTTTGTGGAGCTTTGGACTCAACTCTTGTCCAAATTTGTTGAGTTATACTTTGTGAAGGCTGTTGTATCCTGGAGGGGACAAGTCAAGAGGACTACTGCTGGACCGGTGAAAACATTTGCTGCAGTGGGCTTGAATCTCCTTAAAGAGAGCGAAATATCCGCGCCTCAGCCTGAAGAGATTTATTTCTTCATTTTTATTTTCAATTGTAATCTTGTATTTTTGTTATCTTGTAAGTTTTTCACTAACAAAAGATGTTTAGTCGTGTAAAAATCTTTGACACATTTTTGTATAAGTTAAAGTCAATTTATTTCAAATACCAATATTTTCTAGACTACCAAGTTAGATATTACTAAATGTGATAGTAATATTTTTGAAGGTTTTAACCCAAAAAAAAAAAAATTGTTGAGCAGGAAATTTCCCCTAAAAATTCAATTTATCATCATGTGATGTGTTACATTGTTTCATTTCTTTATAAAAATCAATGCAAAAAACTTATTCACATCGATACATCCAATATTTTCTATATATTTAAGTCGAGTGTTTTTATTTGATGTACAAAACAATACATATGACGACGATTTGATTTTAGGTGTCTAAATTTTAAAAAAATTGCAAACTTTTAGCGTCTACATATATATGATGAAGAGGAGGTGGGTGGATTGCCATACACGCAAAGCCCACCGTTTGATTTGATAAGCTCGTGGACTTAATTTAGCGATTTGTGATTACTTTTCTCTTCCTAATTACATTGCACTAGTCATTAATAATTATATCCTACAACTTATATTGGGAGCGTCACTCCTGAATAAGCTCTGCAATGTATGATTTCAAAAATTTAATCAGAATTTTAATGTGAGTTTCGGACACTGGACGGAAAAAAAAAACATCCTCCACGACCTCCCAATAATTTCGAAGATACTTCATATTTAATTTATTAAATTAACTTAAATTGGTCGACAAAAAAAAGAACATTATTTTCCATCTGAACACTTCTCTAGAATACTTTACATAGAAGAAGTATATTTATTTTATGTGAGCCCTTCGGTCTTTTTATTTGTTTTTTAAAAAAAAAATTAAAAAGTAAATGACAGGCCTCCCTCATTGCTTACTACTTTCGTTTAAATTATAAAATAAATATAAAGGCATAATAACCTAATAAGCTTAACCATGATTAAATACTTTGTCTTTCATCCAGAATCATTTAACAAAAAAAATGCTATGTAAGGTGCCATGTACGTAGGACGAATGTGTCTATTTGTTTAATTTTATACAAGTTTAAGTATTTACTTATGCACATCCAAAATTAAAGATCATAGTTGTCAGCTAGCGTCAAGTTAAGGATCATATTTATGTATTCTGCCAAATTTAGCTTGTCCATTACATATTAATATGACGATTAAGTCATATACATGACGTATATAAGTTGAGTATAATTTATTATGTCGTAGTTTCCAGGGTTTGATAGGATGACTTTCCTAATTTTTGTGGTGTTGAATCTCCGTAATTCACAATTTTCCTCAAATATAACTAACAAAGCTTATTTAATTAATTATTTGACAGATTAAAACGGCTCAAGACTACATATGAAGAAAATTCTTTGAACTTATCCAAAATATAATGGATCATTTTTGTCATTTTCTCTTTGTCATTTTTGTCTAGCCATTTTTTTTTGGGTCTTAAATACGTGTTTTTTTCATCTATAAATACTCCAAATTTAAAAATTGTCGATCTCCAAGCCAATTTCTCATCATTTCAAGAATTATAAATCTTTCCCTACTAAATTAGGACTATATTGTAAAACAAGTTTTCCACCAAGGACTAGCAAAAATGAAAGTATGCATGTCTTAATTTTTAAGTATACTTAATTTAGTCTAAGTCTTAATTAATTAGCTCTATAACATATTGCATTACTTTATTTCTTATATTTGTGGTATTAGTTGAATTGTGATTACTTATATAAATTCATAATTAAATTGGACAGCGAAGGGCGATTATCAAATTATTCATTGATAGGAATAATCGGAAATCTCGGGAAAAGGCCTTCAAAATTGCTGTTTCTCAACCAGGTATTTATTCGTCTCCGTTCAGTTTCTTGATTTTAACTATTCAACTCTAAAACTTGTGAAACTCATTTTCTTATATGTTTTATCGTGGGTGAATAAACTAAATTAGCTCATAAAAATATGATACACGTCATCATATCCAGGTTTAGGCAAGTTGAGGCGCGGATCGATTGTTGAGCTTGAATTGGGCCAAATATTATTTAATACAAGTAGTAAAATGTTTGGACAAAAAATATTTTTGATATACCTTAGGTATCCCCATGACAAAGAAATATAAAGTATTATATAATACATAAACATGACCCTTAACTTGGCTTCAACGGACAACTATGCCCTCTAACTTTGAGTATGCACAAGTAGGCACTTAAACTTGTATAAAATTTAACAAGTAGACACACGTGTCCTACATGGCACCTTATATGAAAATTTTGTGTCCTACGTGGCGTTCTACATGTATTATGCCGTTTAGGACATGTGTGTCTACTTATTCAATTTTATACAAGTTTAAGTGTCTACTTGTGCATACCTAAAGTTGAAGGGCATAGTTATCCGATGAAGCCTAATTAAGGGTTATGTTTATGTATTATGCCATTTTTATTCTTTTGATAAATACCACCTATTTNTAGGCACTTAAACTTGTATAAAATTTAACAAGTAGACACACGTGTCCTACATGGCACCCTATATGAAAATTTTGTGTCCTACGTGGCGTCCTACATGTATTATGCTGTTTAGGACATGTGTGTCTACTTATTCAATTTTATACAAGTTTAAGTGCCTACTTGTGCATACCTAAAGTTGGAGGGCATAGTTGTCCGCTGAAGCCTAATTAAGGGTTATGTTTATGTATTATGCCATTTTTATTCTTTTGATAAATACCACCTATTTGTTTATCATATTTTGATCCAGTTCATTTCAATTTACATAACTAGAAAAATTAATAAGAACCCATCCATTTATTAATTTTGTTCATATAGAGCATTTCAAATTCAGTACAACTCGTCCATTTAATATCATCGTGATCTTATTGGTGTATGCTTTTACATATATAGGGGTGGAATCAGCAGCTATAAAGGAAGGTGAAGATTTCCAATTAGAAGTAGTGGGAGACATTGACGCAGTAGATCTTACGAACTGCCTCAGGAAGAAATTGGGCCACGCTCAGCTACTGAGCGTTGGCCCTGTTGTCGTTGTTACTGATAGTGACAACGACAACGACAACGACAACTTGGGAGGGGGTACAGGTTTCGATGCAAATCCGCAACCCCATAGTTACCCATATTTTGGCGTACCTCAATACCAAGTTTATGAAGTTAGCGACCCGAACCCGGAATGTTGCTCCATTATGTGAAATGTTAATTACTTGGATTATATTGCATGAAATGTAACGGTCTGTATGTCGGAGCAAATTAATCAATCGATGATTGGCTGTTTTGATTTCCATTTTACAAGTTTCTGTTTCGAGAGAAATATTGAAAACACCTCTAAACTCGATTTGAATTATTTGTTTCATTCTTGAACTATTGGCAGTCTTAAAAATACTCATTTACTTGACTAACTGAACTTAAATACACCCCTATCTTGCAACATAATGAAACACACACCCTAAATTCTCGCTAAGGTTAGGGGTGTTTTCAACACCTCTCTCGGCTCTTTATTAAGAGTTTCATGCTTTTACAAGAGTTTGAGACCACTTGTTATGTCGTGTGTCAGATTGAGTGTGTATCTAAGTTTAGATAGTCAAATCGAAGGGTGTTTTTAAGGCGTTCAGTAGTTTAGGAATAAAACTAATAATTTGCATCAAGTTGAGTAGTATTTTCAATACTTTATCTCTTCTATTTTTGTTCATTTTTGGATGATCATTTATAGTGTTAAATTTTTTGGAAATAGTCTACGATCATACTACTGCTAAATTAAAGAAAATGTTAATACTTTAATTTAAAGTATATTGGTGCTTTAATAATGCATGCTTGTTACACATGATTAATTTGATGTTGAGGTTTTTTGTTTTAACATGTGGGTTGGATTTTAAAGGCATCGTTTGGAGATGTATATGAAATCATGAAACGAAATCAAATTGATCTGATATGAAGTTTTCTTTGAACATGTAATTTGAATTTCTTAAGTTATACTTTTTTTCACAAACATAAAAGTACCCAACAAGCTGTGAACTATCAAAATTTTCTCAATTCTTATATAATCTTACCAAGTAAACAAATTATAGTTCATAAACAACACATCAAAATACCGTAAAGCTGCGAAAACAAAAATTCACCAACAAAAAAAAAGTACCAACAATAGTAAAACTATGAGATGCATAATAAGAAAAGAAGCATTTCAGACTAGAAAATCACAACAGGTAATCGATCGATCCACTAGCTAGATCATCAATAGCTCCGATTTAGAGACCACATCTTATTATACATATAAGTTATATATACCAATTAAGTATTTGGCATTCACATTATGGAGCAACATTCTGGATTCGGGCCTGTATCTTCGTAAACTTGGTATTGAGGTATGCCACGGTAAATATTGAGTTGCGGTGGCTGATGATCAGCCACCGCAGAAAAAGCGTGGGGCCATTCGTTGTTGTTATTACTGAAAGTAGCAGCAGCAACAGGCCCAACGCTCACCAATTGGGCCTGACCCAATTTCTTCTTGAGGCAGTTGGTAAGAATTACTGCGTCAATATAGTCTCCCACCACTTCTAATTTGTAATTTTCAAGTCCACCTCCCTGCATAACTGCTGATATCACCCCTGAGTAAAAATCCACTAATTATTATAAGCGGTACTAAAGATTAAGCCGAAGAAGAATTATAATTAGAATTCTTCGCTCAGGCCCTTTGGTAGGCCCTTTGTATCAAGAAGTAAGTTCAGAATATAGGATAATGGACTCGTCTATTATAAGTTATTAGTTTATGGAGCTATCTCCCATAAGGAAACGGGACAAGTGTTAAATAAGCGAGTTAAATTGAATTTGAATAAGTACTTTAATTGAATTTGAATAAGTACTTTAATTCTGTTTAGTGAAAATTTTAGCTCCGTCACCGACTGTTGCCAATCTATCCAACCTAACGAAGTTTATATTTTTTTTTGTTTACTTGCTTATAATTTTTATAGTTACCAAACCAAATTATAAAACTTCATTTTCTTTAATATAACTCTATCTAACATATCAAATAATTTATTTAAAGAAATATTTTGCCAAATTTTCTTATGGGAGACAAGAAGTAGGTACCTGGTTGAGAAACAGCTATCTTGAAGGCTTTGGTCCTAGATTTCTGATCATTCCCATTTATGTATAGTTTGATAACTACTTTTTGCTGTCCAATTTATGAATTTATGTCAGCAATTACAACTCAACCAATACCACAAATATATTTATTGTATAAATAAATATAACAAGTATATATATATAAAACACGTTAGATTAAGATTATAATTTAAAAAAATAAAATAAGACATGCATACTCTCATTTTTACTAATATTCTTGATGGTTTGCAATATAATAATTTAATAGGGAAATAGTGGAGAATGAGTGTCCTATATTTATAGTTGGCCTTAAAAGCACGGAAAAAACACGTAAAGATTTTAATAGAGAAATAATGAAAATGGTCCCTAATGTTTGAGTAGGTTCAAAGTAGTCTCTTAAAATTATACTTTTAAGTAATTTTGAGTCTTCTAATTTTTTTTTTTCAAAATTGGCACGTTTAGTTTCCTTATATTATAACAAGAAGCTTCGCCAATTATATTCGAGTGGAGTTGTGAAAAAAGAGATGTAAATCTTAATAAAAAGAATGACACTAAAAACATTTCATATGTGATTTTCGATCAGGGCTAAGCCAGAGTGTTGATTACAGGTTCAATCGAACTCAGTAACTTTGGTTCAAATTTTAAATGTGTAGAAAGAAATTCATTAAATATGTACAAATTATTAGTTTATAACTCAATAACTTAACAATATTAAAACTTTGAAGTCATAAACTTCAAATTTAAACTGTCTCTCTCTGTTTTCAACTAAATATTTTTGTTTTCCACTATTCCCACGATCAAATTTTGTATGTTAGATATTTGATCGAGATAAAAAAATTGTTCGATTTTGAAAAATTAAACTGACCAAATATATTTAGGAAACTATTTGAACATTACCACAAAATTACGAGACTGATTTTGTTATGTTCATGGATATGACATAATCATTAATTTTGATGTAAAGGCCGGACCAATGATGTTTTTCCATGAAACTAGATAAGTAATTATCCTTTAATTTATGTTTGATAAATAAACTTTATTGGTTGTTTTAATAATTTTTTGTCAAATTTTCCCATTTTCCTTTTGAATTTATAGAAAATTAATTAGACATCTTCCATACAATCCCCATAAAATAAAAGTCATGGCAGTAAGTGAGAATTAAAGAATTAATTTAGCCGCAATACTGGAAAAATACTTTGTAGACACGGCCAAATGAAATTGCTCGCTAAATTACAATAAGCTTCTTTCTGATTTCCTCGCCGTAGTTTTCATGTTTCACTTATCGAGAATCAGAATAATTTCTTGAGCTAATTAAATTAGATTAATTCAATTTTTACTATATCAATTTGGATATTTAAAAATTATACGAGAAATACTATGAAAATATAAGTTGCAAAAATTGATGAAAATATATATATTAAAATGTTTGTTGAATTTCATGTAGTTTGGCACTCAAAAACTAATATATGACCAGTATTTTAGGATGGAGAGAGTATGCAATACTACAATGATCAATAGCTTCCAATTTCTTATTTCCAAAAATTACAAACATTTTTTTTTCTGAATAATGAATAGTACTCGAGGGCTGCACTGAAGTGTACTTTTCAGTTTATTTACTTTTTCCTTGTCTATTATTTTATAAATATTTTTTTATTTTTACTGATTATTTATAATATATCAAGAAAAGATATATTTTTTTGTTTTACTATTTGCATAATTACTTATTTTTCAAATAATTTTTAAATTTAATACCAAACATCAATCAATATATAGTAAGATACTTATATCAATTATAGTTTTGATGTGTAAAGTTTAAAGTTGACAAGTAAATGTGAATGGAGAACATATTTACCATCTCTACAAATATTTTTGCTTGGTCATAATTCTCGACTAATGACAAAGTATTAAATCATAATTAATTAAACTTATTCTAATATTTTAAAATATATATATGTATATATATCCGTTACATATATATAAGTGACAATAACCAGCCGGTCATGGTCGACATGCCTGCCTGACAGCTGCACTATTTTCCCTTCTTGGTGGTTCTTTTGTTTTAATTTGTTTGTCTTGTTTTTTAATTTTTTAAATGTTTAAAAAAATATATTATAAATCATAATAATTGGATACTATAAAAAGAATCGATTGATTCATAAAATCAATCTATCTGTGTAACATAAAATGGGATAAAAGAAGGAACATGTATTATTTAATTTGAAAACTTCGTAGAATGTGTTGTAAATCTCAATAATTAATAACAATTGATTGACTTTTGAAATTCTATTTGTGCTACTAGATACATTGGGATAAGAGAAGTAACATACATTATTAAAAATTTACGTAAAAAGTACTATAAATTACAATAATCAAAAGAAGTAACATATAATATTTAATTTGGAAACTGTTTAGAAAATATTGTAAATATCAGTAATTAACATCATTTGATTGACTCTTGAAATTTTATATGTGTTACATACATTGAGACAGGAGAAGTAATATTTATTATTTAAAAATTACGTAAAAATATAATAAATTACAATAATTAACAACTTAAAATATTGAAAAATCATATTAAAATTTAATTGACTATCTAAATTATATCTATGTCACATAAAGTGAGACAAAAAAATAACATATATTAGACATGTGCTAGCACAGACACTGATATCTAGTAATAATTATAAAAAGGCATTTAGTAGTGTTGCTTTTGTTGTTGTTTCTTCTTCTTTCTTTTTGGTATAGACCAAGTCAATAAACGACTAGTTACTATATATTAGAAGAGTCTAGGATTTACTACCATTGTTCCAATAAAATCATTACAAATGTCCAATATTTACTATATAAAATATATAAGTGGCCCCACCACCTTCCACTTAAATACTACATATTATATATTATTAATTACTATACTATAAATCACTACTAATATCCAATATATTTGTCAAACTATTTAAGTGGGTCCCACCACCTTCCACTTAAATACTACATATTATATATTAATTACTATACTATAAATGACTTAAATACTCCATATTATCTATTACAATAATTAACAATTATTTCACACTTTAAATTCTATCAATGCCATATAAATTAAGATAAAAAACCTAAGATATAATATTTAAATATATTTATAATATAAGTAATACTATACATTACAATAATTAACATCTTAATTATTTAAAACTTATATAAAAAATTTAATTGACTCTCTAGATTCTATTGGTACCACATAAAATGAATTATATAATAAACATATATTGTTTGAAATTGACGAAAAAGAAACAATAAATCACAATAATTAATAAAAAAATAGTCCACTCCAAAAAATCTATCAATTAACAACATATATTGTTTGAAATTGACGAAAAAAAACGATAAATTACAATAATTAACAAAATAAATCTCTCGACTCCAACAAATCTATCAATTAATGCCACATAAATTGGGACATGGCAAATAACATATATTATTAAAAAATTAGGTTCAAAATGTACTAAAAAATACAATAATTAACAACTTAATATATTAAAGAGACATATAAAAAAGGGTTAATATTTGAAATTCTGCATCTACCACATAAATTAGAACAAAGAGAGTAATAAATATTATTTTCAAAATTATGTTAAAAAAGAGTACTACAATTCACTATAGCTAACAATTTAAAATATTTTTAAAATCATATAAAAATTTCAATAACTTCTCAAATTCCATAATATAACATAAATTTTAAAAAAAAGTGTTTAAATCATAATAAATAGTACAATATTTAAACTACTTTAAAAGCATTATAAATTGTAATAAATAATACAACAATTTAAATTACTTAAAATTTAACGACTTAAATTTTTTTTTAAAATGTATTAAAATTTAATTGTCAAAACTTTACATGTGCCACATAAATTGGGACATGGACAGCCACATATATTTTTTTAAAAAAATTACATTAAAAGTATTCTATCAATTAACAACATATATTGTTTGAAATTGACGAAAAAGAAACTATAAATTACAATAATTAACAAAATAAATCTCTCGACTCCAACAAATCTATCAATTAATGCCACATAAATTGGGACATGGCAAATAACGTATATTATTAAAAAATTAGGTTCAAAATGTACTATAAAATACAATAATTAACAACTTAATATATTAAAGAGACATATAAAAAATGGTTAATATTTGAAATTCTGCGTGTGCCACATAAATTAGAACAAACAGAGTAATAAATATTATTTTCAAAATTATGTAAAAAAAAAAGTACTACAAATCACAATAGCTAACAATTTAAAATATTTTTAAAATCATATAAAAATTTCAATAACTTCTCAAATTCCATAATATAACACTTAAATACTACATATTATATATTAATTACTATACTATAAATGACTTAAATACTCCATATTATCTATTACAATAATTAACAATTATTTGACACTTTAAATTCTATCAATGCCATATAAATTAGGATAAAAAACCTAACATATAATATTTAAATATATTTAAAAATAATATAAGTAATACTATACATTACAATAATTAACAGCTTAATTATTTAAAACTTATATAAAAAATTTAATTGACTCTCTAAATTCTATTGGTACCACATAAAATGGATTATATAATAAACATATATTGTTTGAAATTGACGAAAAAGAAACAATAAATTACAATAATTAATAAAAAAAAAAGTCCACTCCAAAAAATCTATCAATTAACAACATATATTGTTTGAAATTGACGAAAAAGAAACTATAAATTACAATAATTAACAAAATAAATCTCTCGACTCCAACAAATCTATCAATTAATGCCACATAAATTGGGACATGGCAAATAACATATATTATTAAAAAATTAGGTTCAAAATGTACTAAAAAATACAATAATTAACAACTTAATATATTAAAGAGACATATAAAAAAGGGTTAATATTTGAAATTCTGCATCTGCCACATAAATTAGAACAAAGAGAGTAATAAATATTATTTTCAAAATTATGTTAAAAAAAAGTACTACAAATCACAATAGCTAACAATTTAAAATATTTTTAAAATCATATAAAAATTTCAATAACTTCTCAAATTCCATAATATGACATAAATTAAAATAAAAAAATAATATATATTCAGCCCCGTGCTGACACGGGGTCCTATATCTAGTTAATTCAATAAATTACCTGTACTTGAATCTTCGAAATTATTAGAGGATGTAGCTTTCAAAGACTATCCCCGGTGTTAGAAGGATGGAGGCAAGTTGATGATAATTTCTGAAGAATTTAACAAAATAACAAGTAGTGGCAATTTGAATAAATAAATAAAGTAAAACTTACACAAAATTCATAGTGTTAAGAGTTACTAACATTTTATTCCTATTTTTTTCCGAATTACCAAAATCCTTTAAAATTTAAAGATTTCAGATATATTACTCAACGTTCCGATACATCGCGTTTCGATACATTACCTTTGATACAAGATACACATGTCCCCACACATTATCTTTGTTGATACAAGAAACACTTATCTCGATACATCGCAACCCGATATCACGTAAGAGTGATGTATCCGAGAATAGGAGATAGAGTGAGAAAAATAGAAATTTTTATAATTTTTCAAATAATAGGAAATTTTTAAAAATATGATAAAATAAATTGGATATTTAATTCATTTTTCCATTAATGAATATATATAATCCTTCCGACTTAGACAACTTTTCCTTAAGTTTTGAAGGAAAGCCATTTTCCTTAAATTTGAGGAAAATGAGTTGATTTGGAAAATATTTTCCAAAACATTTAACCCAACCAAACATGAAAAAATTGAAAAATATTTTCCAAAAAACATGAAAATGTTTTCCTTCATACCAAACACACACTAAATTGTCTTTATTTGCAAAGGTTCCATAGTTAGTGGGCTTTGCTACTCGAAGAGGATAAATAAAGAGTCATTTGCACTTTTGGCACTATTTCAGTATTTTTATGCTACTTGTTTAACTTGAGTCGAGGGCCTGTCAAAAACAATATATATTTACCTATCTTGTAAAGGATTAAGGATACCTATGTACTATTCTTGTAGACTCACTTGTAAAATTACACTAAGAGGGTATTTGGATTGGCTTAAAAGTTGGTCAAACTTACTTTTAAGTTAGTTTTTGACTTGGAAGTGTTTGACAAATATAAAAAATAACTTAAAATAAGTCAAAAATAACTTAAAATAAGTTAGAAAGTGTTTGACAAGGTTTAAAATGACTTAAAATAAGTTAAAAACCAAAAGTAGATATCCCCCTACTTTTTATTTTTTGACTTAAAAATTATTTCAGTTTGACTTTTTATTTTTGACTTAAAAGCTACTTTTTTTAAGCTAATCCAAACGGACTCTAAATATATTGTTATTGTTATTGAAGTTACATTTAAACATACATTTTACTTGGAAACATTTTGAAATGTTGTGGGTGGAAGATAACTTTCACTCAAATCAGTTTTGGAACTTGATTTTTTTTCTCCATAAACTAATCACATTTCATAAACAAAGAAAAAATTTGTAATTTAAGCATATTATAAATATCTATATAGTTATAAATATGAGAAATTTAAAGTTGTTAACTTTCGTCCACCTTGACTATCTAACTTGAGAGAAGATAAATGATGTGTTTCATTTATTAAAAGGCACTTTAAAACACGAGTTAAAAGAAAATTGAATTGAAATTTGAATGTGTCAAGTATAAACATTTTATTACGTATTTAATCAATTAGAACAAATAATAATTCGAATGACTAATTAATTGAATTTTAGAAATATGTTATATTTAGAAATTACTTAAGAAATACTATAAGAAGTAAGAATTTGTTGTAAAACTTAAGGACAAAAGAACAATATACAGAGGAAGAGAAGAAGACTATAAGACAAGAGGAACAATATAAACTAACATTCTTTCTTTCAAGTGTATTCAACATTATTCTCAACACCACTATTTATAGGATTACATTGAGGAATACCAAAAGGTGTCATAAACATTACATTAAACCTTGAGAATTACTACCACTACAAAAAAACCCCAAATTGCCAACAAATTTTACTAAGAACTTAAGTTGGTTAGTATTCTACTAACAAATTACCAACATATTTCTAACCGAATTATATTTTAAAACTTAACAACGAAATTCTAACATATTACCAACCAAAATCTTACTAACCAAGTATTTTAGTTGGTAAATACGGCGGAAAAAAATGGCGCCAAATTTAGCAACATTCTATCAATGGATTACCAACTGAAATATTACTAACGCACACCTTTNTTGGATGACCATTGATAGATAATATGCCTCGTTAAAACCTTACTAAAAAAAAATCCTTTGGGAAAAAAAAATCTTAGTGAAGGACAAAAGAGTACACATATCTTGTAATACGCTTTGTTTGCTGCCTCGTTAAAAACCTTGGCAGGAAAACCCATTGGGATAAAACCTAGGTCAAGGGAAAAAGAGTGCAGCGCGTAGTTTACTCCCCCTGTTGCGAACATCATTTAACTTCTTGGAGACGACGCATTCCAATCTTGAATATCAACTTTTCAAATGTTGAGGTTACCAACTTTTCAAATGTTGAGGTTGGTAATGCTTTAGTGAAAAGATCCGCTAAATTATCAACTGAGCGAATTTGTTGAACATTTATTTCACCTTTTTTCTCAAGATCATGAGTGAAAAAGAATTTTGGTGAAATGTGTTTTGTTCTATCTCTTTTAATATATCCTCCCTTCAGTTGTGCTATACATGCAACATTGTCTTCGTATAATGTAGTTGGAATATCTTTTTCCATAGAAAAACCACACATTTCTTGAATATGTTGAGTCATTGATCTCAACCAAACACATTCCCGACTCGCTTCATGGATGGCTATTATTTCGGCATGATTTGAAGAAGTAGCAGCTAATGTTTGCTTCATTGAACGCCAAGATATAGATGTGCCTCCATATGTAAATAAATAGCCTGTCTGAGATCGAGCTTTATGTGGATCGGACAAATATCCAGCATCTGCATAACCAATCATTTCTGACTTGGATTTTAGAATAAAATAATCTCATATCAATGGTTCCCTGAAGATATCTTAATATATGTTTGACTCCATTCCAATGTCTCTTTGTTGGAGACGAGCTGAATCTTGCCAATAAACTTACTCCAAAACAAATATCTGGTCGAGTATTATTAGCAAGATACATAAGCGCCCCAATGGCACTAAGATATGGAGTTTCATTGCCAAGAAGCTCTTCATCATTTTCNTACTCCAAAACAAATATCTAGTCGAGTATTATTAGCAAGATACATAAGCGCCCCAATGGCACTAAGATATGGAGTTTCATTGCCAAGAAGCTCTTCATCATTTTCTTGAGGTCGAAATGGATCTTTATGTATGTCAAGCGATCTCACAACCATCGGGGTACTTAATGGATATGATTTATCCATGTAAAATCGCTTTAAAACCTTTTCTGTGTATGTTGATTGATGAACAAATATTCCATTTTTCAAATGCTCAATCTGTAGGCCAAGACAAAATTTTGTCTTACCAAGATCTTTCATTTCAAATTCTTTTGTTAAACACTCAACGGCTTTTGAAAGCTCTTTAGGAGTGCCAATGATATTTAAATCATCAACATATACAACTATTATAACAAAATCAGATCCAGACCTTTTTATAAAAACACAAGGACAAATAGAGTCATTTATGTACCCTTCCTTTAGCAAATATTGGCTAAGACGATTGTACCACATTCGCCGTGATTGTTTCAATCCATATAAGGATTTTTGAAGCCTTATCGAACAATTTTCTTGCGAATTTTTATATGCGTCAGGCACATTGTATGCTTCAGGAACTTTCATGAAAATATCGTGGTCCAATGAGCCATATAAATAGGCTGTGACAACATCCATTAGACGCATTTCAAGCTTTTCATGAACTGCCAGATTTATTAGATACCTGAAGGTAATTGCATCCACCACTGGATAATATGTCTCCACATAATCAATGCCAGGCCTTTGCGAAAAGCCTTGTGCCACAAGTCGTGCTTTATATCTGACGACTTCACCTTTTTCATTTCGTTTTCGCACAAAAACCCATTTGTACCCCACTGGCTTGACACCTTCAGGTGTTTAGACTATTGGTCCAAAAACTTCACGTTTCTCAAGTGAAGTCAATTCCGCTTGAATTGCTTCCTTCCATTTTGGCCAATCATTTCTCTGTCTACATTCATTGACAGATTTTGGTTCAAAATCCTCACCATGTTGCATTAATTCAACAGCAACATTATAAGCAAAAATATTGTCCACCACAATACTATTTCGATTTCACATTTTTCTCGTCGAGACATAACTTATTGAGATTTCTTCGTTCTCATTATTTTCAGTTATTTGAACCTTCTTTGTGGTCTTATCATTTGTTATGTCTCGGGGCTCTTCTTGAGCAATTTCCTCTATGGTATGATCTTTATTATCATTTGTTCCTTTTCTTTTTCGAGGATTTTTATCTTTTGAACCAATTGTCCTACCACGTTTTAAACGTGATTTAGACTCATTTGCTTTAACAATTTGTTCTATCGGGACATCAACTCGAACTGGAGCATTTGCAGCTGGAATATAAGATTTAGTAACCCTTGGAAGGTTAGTAAATGCATCTGGCAATTGATTTGCAACATTTTGCAAATAAATCATCTTTTTAACCTCTTGCTCACATTGATTTGTTCGAGGATCCAAATAAGATAGAGATAATGAATTTCAATCTATCTCTTTTTTCTAACTGTTTATGTTTTCCCCCTAATGTTGGGTATACTGATTCATCAAAATGACAATCAGCAAACCTTGCCGTAAATATATCTCCTGTCATAGGTTCCAAATATTTGATAATAGAAGGAGATTCATACCCAACATACACTCCCAACCTTCTTTGGGGACCCATCTTTGTGCGTAGCGGTGGGGCAATTGGAACGTATACCGCGCACCCAAAAATTTTAAGATGGGAAATATTTGGCTCATGACCAAAAACCAACTGTAATGGAGAGAATTCATGATAACTAGTTGGTCTTATGCGCACTAATGCTGCTGCATGCAAAATAGCATGTTCCCATATTGAAACAGGCAACTTTGTCCTCATTAACAATAGTCTAGCTATCAATTGGAGACGCTTAATCAAAGATTCCGCTAGACCATTTTGAGTGTGAACATGAGCAACTGGATGTTCAATTGTTATTCCAATGGACAAACAATAATCATTAAAGGCCTGCGATGTAAACTCACCAGCATTATCAAGACGAATTGTCTTTATTGCATAATCTGGAAATTGTGCTCTTAATCTTATTATTTGAGCCAACAACCTCGCAAAAGCCATATTGCGAGTTGATAATAAGCACACATGTGACCATCTTGTAAATGCATCTATCAAGACCATATAATATTTAAATGGCCCATATGGAGGGTGAATTGGCCCACATATATCACCATGTATACGTTCCAAAAATGCAGGGGTTTCAATCCCAACTTTAGCTGCTGATGGTTTAATAACCAATTTTCCTTGAGAACAAACAGCACAAGAGAATTTCTTTGAATGAAGAATTTTCTGATTCTTCAAAGTATGCCCATGTGAATTCTCAATAATTTTGCGCATCATATTATAACCGGGATGGCCCAACCGGTCATGCCAAATGATAAAATCATTAGAATTAGAAAGCCCTTTGTTTACTATGGCATGTGATTCAACCATACTAATACTTGTATGGTACAATCCAGAAGAAAATGCGGGTAATTTTTCATGCACATATTTTTGCCCCAATTTTATTGTAGTAATATAAAGGTATTCAATTTTTCCTTTATTGGCAGTCTCAACATGATAGCCATTTTGGCGAACAACCTTGAAACTTAATAAGTTTTTTTTGAGACTTACTACAGTACAATGTATTTTCAATAGTTAACATCGTTCCCCCAGGTAGTAGTAAGGCCGCTCTTCCAGAGCCCTCAATTAATTTTGCACTACCAGATATTGTATTAACATAAGCCTTTTTCACAATCAAAGTAGAGAAATATTTCTTTTCTCTTAAAATAGTGTGAGTTGTAGCACTATCAAGAAGACACATATCTCCATTACTCATCTTGAACCAATTGAAGATTGGGGAATTTTATTTATCTTCATAAAATAAAAGTACATCATAAGAAATATGAAAAATCAACAACTTTGCAAGAAAATAAAAGTACTTTTTTTTTCTGAATATAAAAACAACATAAGGAAAAACATAACAATAAAAAACACATAAATAAAACAACATAATTATTTTCCCCAATCAAATGATCAAACATTAATTTTGATCTCCAAAGAAGTCTTCAACTTCCAAATGAGTAATATCATCAAGGTCACCAAAATCATCATCTTTTAAAGCCAAATTTGCTTCAATATTGTCATCATATTTTTGTGAAGGCCCTGCCTCGGCATCATTTTTATAAGTCAAGTGTGACTCCACCCTAGCATTAGAAGAAGATGCACCATTTTTATTTCCTTTTCTTTTCAAGGAATCTTGATAAAGCCTAACAAAATGCTCAGCTGCTCGGCATTCATTCTTCCAATGCCCTTTCAAGCCACAACGATGACAATTGCCTCTTGAAGGATTGCTTTGAGAACCCATATTGTTCTCCCTTTTGTGGCGACCACCACCACGACGATTATTATATCGTCCTCTGCCATTGCCACGTCCACGCACATTATTTTGGCCTTGATTTTTATTTTGTCTTCTTTCAGACTGGCCATGTGCTTCAACCTCATTTGCTTCCGGTAACGGAGCAGTTCCCGTGGGACGGGCCTCATGATTTTTCAATAAAAGAGTATTATGTTGCTCAGCCACAAGAAGGCATGAGATCAACTCAGAATACTTTTTGAATCCCCTTTCACGGTATTGCTGCTGTAATACCAAATTTGAGGCATGAAAAGTTGTGAGAGTCTTTTCCAACATGTCCTCATCTTTTATATCTTCCCCACATAATTTTAATTGGGAAGTAATTTTGTATACAGCAGAATTATATTCACATATAGTTTTAAAATCTTGTAACCGCAAGTGAATCCATTCATAACGAGCCCTTGGCAATACCGTTGCCTTAAGGTGGTCATACCTTTCCTTCAAACCAGTCCACAATTCAAGTGGATCTTTCACCGTAAGGTATTCAACCTTCAATCCTTCATCCAGATGATGACGAAGGAAAATCATTGCCTTTGCTTTGTCCTGACTCGACGTTGTATTACCGTTGGTAATAGTGGCACCAAGACCTTTAGCGTCAAGGTGAATTTCAGCGTCGAGTACCCATGACAAGTAATTATTTCCAGAAATGTCAAGTGCCACGAACTCAAGCTTTGATAAGTTCGACATGATAAAACTATCATAGAAAATAATTAAATTAGACTAAAATAAATAGTGAGTACACAAGTAATTAACAAAAAAAAAATAATTTCAATGATAATAACATGACACATGTTATTGTATAAAGTAACATCAATTAGTAACTTAATGTGTTAGTATCAAACTTCCGAGAAATTTAAATGAACATTCTGCCTAACATATAACTTAAATAATTTCTAGAAAAATTTCTAGACAAAATTAAAATTTAACTAATTTAAAATAACATAAACTTTTTGGACTTATATATTTCCATTGTTTAACTACCAAAAATATACACACACTGTTTAACACCTAATCATTTCATAATATGTAGTATATTATATTAGAGTGATTAATAATGAGAATTAAGTATATGAATACATACCAGAAGCTTAACTTGGAAAAATCGAAATGATATTAGAGTTTCGTGCTGATAACGTGTTGTAAAACTTAAGGACAAAAGAACAATATAAAGAGGAAGAGAAGAAGACTATAAGACAAGAGGAACAATATAAACTAACATTCTTTCTTTCAAGTGTATTCAACATTATTCTCAACACCACTATTTATAGGATTACATTGAGGAATACCAAAAGGTGTCATAAACATTACATTAAACCTTGAGAATTACTACCCATTAAGGAGGAAATAAACCTAGGAGTTATGGTCATCCAATTAACCATATTATCAACAACATTACTACCAATAAAGGATGAAATTAACCTAGGAGTTATGGTCATCCATTTGACCACATTATCAACAACATTACTACTCATAAAGGAGGGAAATTAACCAAGGAGTTATGGTCATCCATTTAACCACCAAAATGATTTACAACAGAATTAACAATTTAAAATATTTTTAAAAACATACAAATAGATCGTGGTTAAAAAGTATCATTATTAGATAAATATATACACACACAACGTGGTAAGATACCTTAATTATATGTCGTTAATTAACTCAGTGTTGACTAATTAGAGAATATTGATTCATTCTCAATCAATTTTAAAACATCTGGTTGCGTCGTAATCTTTTTTTCTTTCTTTTTATTTTATTATTTATTATTTAATATTTTATTTTATCTTATCTTTTATCTTACTTTTTGTATAATAACTTTACCCTATACCCTTTTTTTCTTTATAATATATTGTAATACATTACAAAACAATTTACTGTATCCACGATACACTTATACTATCACAAATTCACAATGATTACTAGTAATTGTTTTTTGTGTGTGTTATAGTAGGTAACTATACTGTCGTACTAGGTTGATTTTTCTTAGATGATCAATCAATTATAGTTATTATCTCAAAAAATTACATTGATTCTAACTTTCTTCAATAAAAAAATGACTTTTTAAAATAATAAATAATAGTTGAGTTATCATCTGACAAATCAATTCGTAAAGCGAAGAAAACTGTTGTTCAGAGACAGTGAAACTGTCAAAAACAAAATTGTATACTTGTATATATCATGGAAGTGTCAACTTCAATAGTTTTACTGTATATCATGTGTTATCTGTTTTTATTTGAAACTAGAAAACAGCATTTTGGTTATTTTCAGAATTAGTCGGAACAGTCACATTTTTGAGAAAATTTCTCGAAATATTTTTATTTCCTTAACTTTTTCAATTAACGTTTTATTGTATACTAAAAATGAAAGCAGAAAATAGAAAAGTTTTATCGAATCTAACACAATATGTCTACATTGAGACTTGAATTTCGATTCTGCTGAATTTAATTTACTTCGAAGAGAAATCTCAGTGTACCAATAATTTATAACAATGAAAATGAAGTTATACAAAATTGGTTCATAATTAACTTGTATATATAGAAGGCGTATACATCCTCTTTTGATGAAAGTGAAATAAAGGGTCAGCAACTAATTTTTAATGTTATTTGGGCCCAATTATAAGTTTGATCACTCTAAGCTTCCTTTCATATCATTTCGGACAAGTTTTAAGGACAAACAACACAAATTTCACTAGTTTATGTTTAATTATATGTTTTTTTGTGAGTTTTTAAAATTATTATTCGTGTGGATTTCGATCCCCTAATACATGTATGTGGCGCGTCCAAATGCATGTATCTCGAATATATAGGGCTAAAATTAGGTGTAATCTGTTTCGAATAGGATTCGCATGTATTTGAGATACACTAAGACTCTCTCACTCAACTCTCTCCTTTACCGCTTGCCTCTCATATCTCACTCACCTCTACCGCTTGCCTCTCTCATATCTCACTCACCTCTACCGCTCGCTTCTTTCATATCACACTCACCTCTCTCCTCTCTTGTTGGCCTCTCTCCTCTTTTGTTGGCCTCTCTCCCTCTCTTGTTCGCCTTTTTCCATATGAATCTGTATTTTAAAAAATATCTTGAATGTATCCGATATCACAAATATACGTGCCTAATATGATTCGCATGTATCTGAATGTATCTGAGATACACAACCTCTCTCCCTCTCTCCTTATGTTTCGTATTTTACAGTGTATTTGATAGCAAAAATACATGTATATACACTACTATAAAAATGACTTTATAAATATGTAGATTAACAAAAAGTTTTAAAACATTTACCGACATCAGTTAATTGTCATTGGATCCAATGTCATCATAGATTTTAGGGAAATTTACAAAGAGTATTAAATGCCACTAAAAAGACATATTTAGCGACAATTAAACTATTACCGTTAATTGAATTAATCATTTTTAGTATAGTGATAAGTGTATCTAACATGAAATCTTGTATAGAATTATTAATCAATAAAATAATATATAATTATTTCAAATTACATGTAGAATTAATAAATGTGATAAAAAAAATGGGGGAAAAAGTCTGAAAAATACTTCAACTTTGGCCGAAATTACAGTTACGATACCAAACTTTATGGATGACCTTTTACCCCCTCCACTATTTAATAGTGTATTTTAAAGGTATATATGTGCCCATGTGGACACATTACTATTTATAACGATGTAATATCTATGATGGCCACGTACACTATTAAATAGTGCATGAGGGTAAAAGGTCTTTTCCAAAGTTCTGTATTGTTAAAACAATTTCGATCAAAGTTCAAATATATTTCAGACCTTTTTTCCTAAAAAATATTTATATAATTAAATAAAATTTTTAATTATAATCTAGGCTCGACCACTTAAACAGATCTAATGCGAACATTGGAGATCACAGACCCAATTAGTTAGGCGGGCCATGTTCCAATCAATTTGGGAGTTACACCGCCGGAGAATCTCAAAATTAGCTGCTGTTTTCACACTTTCAGTTCAACTGTCATGTTGATTGGTCAGCACTCACCAGACATTACGGCGACAAAATACAATTGTAGCATCTTATGACCTTAAAACCCTCACTAGATAACTTTTTAATCTTTATTTATTTAAGTTGTCTCTTAGGGTGTGTTTGGTATGAAGGAAAATATTTTTCGGAAAATGTTTTCAAATTTTCTCATGTTTGGTTGGGTTAAATGTTTTGGTAAATGTTTTTCAAATCAACTCATTTTCCTCAAATTTAAGGAAAATGACTTCCCTTCAAAACTTAAGGAAAACATTTTCCAAAACTCTCTTCCAACTTCCAATTAAAAAAAAAATTGTTGAAAAAATCAATNCCCCCCCCCCCCCCCCAACCACCCCCAAAAAAAATAAAATTTAAAGTTTATTTTTAAATTCAATATTTTTAACCCACCCTCACCCCTACCCCACCCCCTACCACCACCCCTCCCAAAAAAATATTAAAAGTTGTTTTAAAAAGAAATTTCTAACTTCAATTTTTTATTTTTTTACACCCCCACCTCCTACTGTCGCCCCCCCAGCCCACTATCAGCCCCCCACTCCCTTCAAAAAGAAAAAAATTTAAGTTTGTTTTAAAAAAATATTATTTTATTTTTTCACCCTTACCCTCGACCCTCTTACCC